>NC_061119.1:170222454-170256195 GCF_002878395.1 Capsicum annuum
AACATGTAACCTATTTAGAAATTGTATTTGATCTAGTAAGAGCTAACAACCTCTTCGCGAATAGAAAAAAGTACAATTTCTTAGAAAAGGGTGTACTATTTACGCCATACAATTAGTGCTGTTTGGGGTTAGCATAGATGACGTGAAAATTAAAGCCACGTTGCAGTGGGGCAAACCTAAATCTATTAAAAATTTGAGAGATTTCTTAGGCCTTATGGAATACTGTTGTAGATTATTGAAAATTTTGCTGTGATTACTAAATTTTTAACTAATTTGTTAAAAAAGGGCAACTTCTTATGGACTGGGGAAGCAACTAACAAATTCGACGAGGTCAAGCTAGCAATGGTAAGAGCTCCATCCTTCGCATTACTCATTTTTTAATTCCTTTTATTGTAGAAGTTGGTGATAGTGGAAGAGCAGTAGGAGCTGTACTAATTTAAAATGATATAGCCATTGCATATTTGAGCCAAGCATTGAGTACTAGGCATCTTGGCTGGTCAACATTCAAAAAGAATTTCTTTATATGTCGCGATGGATAAACGACATCATTACTTGCAATCAAGCCATTTTGTAATCAAAATAAATCATTTCATCCATAAATTTCGGAGAGATTAAATGATTACTACCCTACAACACCAAGGAATTTCAAAACTCATATGTCTTAGTAACAGAATACATTACAAAAAAGGTGTAGAAAAAATTTTAACAAACACCCCCTCTAGAAATATTAAAGGATTTGAGTATGCTAGTCTAACTATAATTTATCCCAAATGGGTGATAGAAGACACGAAAAACTACTATGGCGATGCTAAATCCCAAGAGATGTTTACTCAACTAAGTGTTGACATTAGTAGTCAAGAAAATTATAAATTACAGTTGCGCATTCTAAGTCACCAAGGTCAAGTATGGGTGGGAATTAATAATCAGTTAAGGTAGCAAATTATTTCCATGAAACATGAAGCTCCTTGAAAAATGCATATAGGTGCATATGCAACTCAACAGAGGGTGCACGCCTAGTTTTATTGGCAAAGGCTACTACAAGATGCGAAAAACTTTGTTAAGGAATATGAAACATACCAAAAACACAAAGACAAGAATATAACTTATCTCGGGATTCTTTAACCATTGCCAATTCCCGCCAAGGAATGGAAGCATTTGGCTATAGGCATCATCAGCGGTCTACAAAAATCAAATGAAAGGACCTCAATTCTGATGGTAGTTGGCAAGCACATTATATTTGCATGCTTTTTGTCTTAACATATCCCAACAATTCTACTCTAATTTCACAAGTCTATTTAGACCATATTTGCAAATTACATGGCCTTCCTAGTTCAAATGTCTCAGATAGGGATCCTATATATGTCAATACATTCTAAAAGGAATTATAATACTGATTTTAGGTCCAGTTAGAGACAAGTTTGGCATATCACTCTTAAATGAATGGTCAATCTGGAAAGATTAATAGATGTTTAGAGTCATACCTTCATTTTATGAAAGGACATTAGGCAACTGAGTGGAGAAAATGACTACCATTAGTATAATTTTCTTAGTATCGAATATAAGCTTAGTCAATCAGCAGAAGCCACCGATGTCCACTCACCCACCCAAATCTCTAATTTAGTACATGGCTTGAGTAGAGCATGGTCAATCTTCTATTATAGGTATGTTAAGACCCAATACACCATTTTTTCCTCAAGGAACACCATTATATAGGGAGCTGGTAACATCCCCTCCCCCTCTTACAGTAATCCATTACTACCCCTTTTCTTTCATTATGAACCCATTATTTCCACCCCTCTTAACCCTTCAGTATGGCATAAAATCCCTCTACTTCAATCTTAATTTCTTTAGCCTACCCTATTTTCGCCAGTTCTAGTAACCCATATCCCTCATAGATACGTATTATCCTTTTCAACTTAACTATGGCCTTTGGCTCAGTTAACCCATTATCATTGGGCCGGTCCCCAATAATTTCAACCCCACCAAGACTTTACCAAATAATGAATCTTCAAAAATTCCTATGGTCAAACTACCTTTTTTTTGAATTTTATTAGCATAACTCTACTAAGTGGGTCATTTGTTGCCAAAACTTTTTTGATATATACCAAGTGATCGTTGATGAGAAAATGGCATATGTTACTACACATTTTAGAGATGATAAAAATCAGTTTCTTCAGTGATTGAAAGAGAAGACCATGTTACTTGGTCTAGCTTCTATGAGGATGTTTGCCTGATCTTTGAAAAATACAAAACCCATGCAAGTTTTGTTGGAATCCAATAAGATGGATCAAATTACAGTTGTGGAGATCTATTACTGGAGTTTTTAAGAACTTTGTTCCTTTGTTGTCATTTTTAATCTATCTCTTATGTAATCTTACTTAGTCATATATTTTAATGGTGTTTTGAAGTTTGATATTATGAACTTAGTTGAATGGGCTAACCCACAAAAACTGATGGAAGCTTAAAGTTATACTAGAATACATGAAAAATCCTTTAATAACTTATATAAACAATTGTCTAAATTTACTCTGAAAACAATTGTTTTCCTTACATAAACCTTCCATACTCTTACCACCCACCCATGCTTCCACCATGGTAGTTATGAGGTCAATAGAAAGTAAGAAATTATCCCTTGAAGAATATAGAGTGAGAATTATATTTTGTAAAGGTAATGATAAATATACATAAAGCCACCAATTCACTCCCATAACTCAACACACCATTGAAGGAGAGGAAGTTCTAACGCTGAAGAAAAGCTTGTTGATCCTGCCGTTGAATAGAGTCTAGAGGCCCTAGAAGAAAGGGTATTATCATTGATGGCCTCATTTTTATGCAAATATGAACCCTCCACAATCAAAAACCTTAGGTGGGCTAAGAAGAAGAAAATGATATTCTTAGTTTATAGTGGATTCGTCCACAACTTTGTCGACCCTCATGTAATTAAGATTCCAGAAGCCGATGTAAAAACACTTCTTATACCCTTGAGGGTTAGAGTGGAAAATAGTAAAAATGTGATGTTTAGCTAGATTTACAAAACGTTCTAATGGGAAATGAAAGACCATGAGTTCATAGTTGATTTAAGATTGTTACATTTTAGGGATGTGATATTGTCTTTGGAATGAATTGGATAGACTTAGTTTCACTTATTGATTTGCATACCAAACTATTAGGAATTTCCTTGTTTAGGGAATCACAAGTCCCTCATTTATTAAGTGACACAAATTCTAAGCCTATACCCATAATTCAAGCAAAGGACGTGATAAAGCTATCTAACAAATTGAAATACAACTACGTTATACAATTAATGATGATTGAGGCGAAGAAGGATGAAGAACCCATTCATAAAATAGTAGAACCTTTGTTATTCAGATATTTTCCAAATGCCCAAGGAATTTCCACCTTCCCACTCATGTCACAACCGAATTGAGTTTCTGCTAGGATCCAAGCCTATTAATCTCAGGCCTTATCGATAATCTTTTGAGTAAAATAATTCAATTAGGAGTATAGTAAAAATAATTCTTAAAGCTCAGATGGTGACCATTAGTTTGTCTTGCTTTTCTTCACTAGTTGTAATAGCCATAAAAAAATTCCAGTTGGAGACTTTGTGTTGACTCTTAAAAACTCAATGAGATAACAATTAAAAAAATATCCAATACCTATGACAGAGGATCAGCAGGATGAATTACAAGGAGCATAGTATTTTCCAAATTGGATCTAAGGTTGGCTACCTTCAGATTCTAATAAAGGACGTGGATTAACACAAAATAGTATTCAAAATATATTACTATCTTTAGAAGTTTAGGGTAATTAAATTTGGTCTCACTAATTCTCCATCCACATTTCAAGCTCTTTTGCACAAGATATTTAAAGCTTATATTAAAAAGTTTGTACTCATATTTTATAATTTATTTTAATTTATAGTACAAAATATTAGGGAACATGTAGCCTATTTAGAAATTGAATTTGATCTAGTAAGAGCTAACCAACTCTTTGCCAATAGATCAAAGTACAATTTTTCTTAGAAAAGGGTGGAATATTTAGGCCATACAAGTAGTGATATTTGGGGTTAGCATAGATGAGGAGAAAGTTAAAGCCATATTGCAACAGGGCAAAAAGTTAAAGCCTTATTGCAACAGGGCAAACCTAAATCTATTAAAAATTTGAGAGATTTCTTAGGCCTTACGGGATACTATCGCAGATTATTGAAAATTTTAATGTGATTACTAAATTTTTAATTAATCTGTTAAAAAAGGGCAACTTCTTATGGACTGAGGAAGCAACGAAAAAATTTGATGAGCTCAATCTAGTAATGGTAAGAGCTCCATCCTTAGCATTACTCAATTTTTCATTCATTGTATTGTAGAAGCTGATGCTTGTAGAAGAGGAATAAGAGCTATATTAATTTAATATGACATATCCATTGCATATTTGAACCAAGCATTGAGTACTCGGCATATTCGCTTGTCAACATTCAAAAAGTACTTCTTTACATATCTCGGTGGATAAATGGCATCATTACTTGCAATTGAGCCATTTTGTAATCAAAATAGATCATTTCAGCCATAAATTCCAGAGATATGAAAGGATTACTAACCTACAACACAAAGAAGTTACAAAACTCATATGTCTTAGTAATGAAATACATTACAAAAAAAGTGTAGAAAACACTTCAACAAACACCCTCTCAAGAAATTTTAATGAATTTGAGTGTGCTAGTCTAACTGTAATTTAGCCCAAATGGGTATATAAGTCATGAAAAACTACTACGGCGGTGCTAAATCCCAAGAGATGATTACTCAACTAGGTATTGACATTAGTAGTCAAAATAATAAATTTTAGTAGTGCATTCCCAATCACCAAGGTCAAGTATCGGTGGGAAGTAATGGTAAGTTAAGATAGCGACTTATTTTTGAGAAACATGAAACTCCTTGAAAAGCGCTTTCAAGTGCATATGTAAATTGAACAGAGGGTGCACGCCAAGTTTTATAGGCAAAGCCTACTGCAAGATATGAAAAACTTTGTTGAGGAATGTGAAATATGCCAACAAAACAAAGGCAAGAAGATAACTTATCTCGGGTTTCTTTAATCATTGACAATTCCCACCAAGGCATGAAAGCATTTGGCCATAGAAATCATCAATCGTCTGCTAAAATAAAAAGGAAGGACTTCAATTCTAGCAGTAGTTGATAGGTACATTAAATTTGCACACATTTTGCCTTAACTTATCCCTACAATGCTACTCTGATATCACAGGTCTATTTAGACCATATTTGTAAATTACATAGCCTTCCTAGTTCAATTTTCTCAGATAGGGATCCTATAATGTCTATACATTCTAAAAGGAACTATAAAGTGGATTTTAGGTCCATTTAGAGATAATTTCTATTCATTCTTAAATGAATTGTCAATCTGAAAGGATTAATTGATGTTTGGAGACGTACCTTGATTTTATGACAGTACATAAGACAACTGAGTGGAGAAAATGACTACCATTATTATAATTATCTTAGCATTGAATATAAGCTTAGTTAATCAGCAGAAGCCACCGGTGTCTACTCACCCATCCAAAGCGCTAATTTATTTCATGTCTTGAGTAGCATGGTCAATCATCTATTATAGGTATGATAGGCCCAATACACCATTTTTTCCTCAAGGAACACCATCATACAGGGAGCTGGTAATGTCCCATCCCCCTCTTACTGGTAATCCTTTACTACTTCTTTTCTTTCATTCTGAACACATTATTTCCACTCCTCTTAACCCTTCAGTTTGGCATATAATCTCTCTACTTCAATCTCTATTTCTTTAGCCAACCCTATTTTTGCTAGTTCTAGCAACCCATATTCCTTATAGATTCGTACCACCCCTTATAACTTAACTATGGCTATTGGCTTCGTTAACCCATTATCATTAGGTCGGTCCCCAACAATTTTAACCCCACCAAGACTTTACCAAATTAAAACTCTTCAAATATTCCTAAGTACAAAATACCCTTTTTAGGAATTTGATAAGCATAACTCGACTAAGTAGGTTATTTGTTGCCAAAAGTTTTTAGATATATACAAAGTGAGAATTGATTACAAAATGGTATATGTTGCTATACATTTTAGAGAGCATAAAAATTATTTTCTTCAGTGATACAAAGATAAGAACATGTTACTTGGTCTAACTTTTGTAAGGTTGTTTTCCTGAGGTTTGAAAAATACAAAACCTACGCAAGTTGTATTGGAATCCAATAGGATTGATCAAATTACAGTCGTGGAGATCTATTACTGAAGTTTTTAAAAACTTTGTTTCTTTATTGTCATTGTTAATCCATCTCTTAAGGAATCTTACTTTGTTACATATTTTAATGGTGTTTTTAAGTTCGATATTATAAGCTTAGTTGGATGAGCTAACCCACAAACACTGATGGAAGCTTAAAGTTATACTAGATTACATGAAAAATCCTGCAATAACTTATATAAACAATTATTTTAATTAACTTTGAAAACAATTGTTTTCCTTACATAAACCTCCCATACTCTTACCACCCACCCATTCTTCCACCTTGGTCGTTATGAGATCAATAGTAAGTAAGAAATTGTCCCTTGAAGAATATAGAGTAAGGATTATTTTTTATAAGTGTAATGATAAATATACACCAACCCACCAATGCACGCCCATAACTCTACTCACCATAAAAGGAGAGGAAGTCCTAACGCACAAGAGGAGATTGTGTATCCTCCAGTTAAATAGAGGCTAGAGGCCCGAAAAGAAGGCGTATTATAATTTATAGCCTCGTTAGGATGCAAATAAGAACCTTCCACCATTAAAATCCTTAGGTGGGCTAAGAAGAAAAAAATTTTAATCTTAGTTTATAGTGGATTCACCCACGACTTTATCGACCATCATGTAATTAAGATTATAGAAGTCGATGTAGAAAAACTAGTTAAACCCTTGAGGGTTAGAGTGGAAAATGGTCAACATGTGATGTTTATCTGGATTTGTAAAATGTTCTAATGCGAAATGAAAGACCTTGAGTTCATAATTTATTTAAGATTGTTACATTTTGGGGATGTGATATTGTCCTTGGAATGGATTGCATATATTCATTTTTACCTATAGCATTGCATACCAAACTATTTTGAATTTTCTTGATTAGGGTATTACAAGTCATTCATTTATTAAGAGACACAAGTTCTAAGCCTATATCCATTATTCAAGTAAAGGACGTGATAAAATGATCAAACAAAGGGAAATACAACTACATTATACAATTAATGATGATTGAGACAAAGAAGGACGAAGAACCCATCATACAATAGTAGAACCTTTGTTGTTCAGATATTTTTAAAAATCTCAAGTAATTTCCACCTTCCCACTCATATGACAACCGAATTGACTTGCTGCCAGGATCCAAGCCTGTTAACCTCAGTCCTTATAGATAATCTTTTGAGCAGAATAACGCAATTAGGAGTATAGTAAAAAATAAAGCTTAAAGCTCAGATGGTGACCATTTGTGTGTATTGCTTTTCTTCACTAGTTGTAACAACCAAGAAAAAAGATTCCAGTTGGAGACTTTGTGTTGACTCTCAAAAACTCAATGAGATAACAATTAAAAAAATATCTTATATCTGTGATAAAGGATCTGCAGGATGAATTACGGAAGCACAATATTTTCCAAATTTGATCCAAGGTTGGCTACCACCAGATTCTAATGAAGAACGTGGATGAACACAAAATAGTGTTCAAAACATATTATGATCTTTACAAGTTTAGGGTAATTTAATTTGGTCTTACTAACGCTCCATCCAATTTTTAAGCTCTTTTGCTCAAGATATTTGGATTTTATATCAGAAGGTTTGTACTTATATTTTATAATTTATTTTAATTTATAGTACAAAATATTAGGGAACATGTAGCCTATTTAGAAATTGTATTTGATCTAGTAAGAGCTAACCAACTCTTTGCCAATAGATCAAAGTGCAATTTTTCTTAGAAAAGGATGGAATATTTAGGCCATACACGTACTGATATTTGGGGTTAGCATAGATGAGGAGAAAATTAAAGCCATGTTGCAATAGGGCAAACCTAAATCTATTAAAAATTTGAGAGATTTCTTAGGCCTTACGGGATATTATCACAGATTATTGAAAATTTTGATGTAATTACTAAATTTTTAACTAATCTGTTAAAAAAAGGCAACTTCTTATAGACTAAGGAAGCAACTAGCGAATTCGATGAGATCAAGCTAGCAATGGTAAGAGCTCAATCCTTAGCATTACTCAATTTTTCATTCATTTTATTATAGAAGTTGATGCTTGTAGAAGAGAAGTAGGAGTTGTATTAATTTATAATGATATACCCATTTCATATATGAGCCAAGCATTGAATACTAGGCATCTTGGCTTGTAAACATTCAAAAATAATTTCATTACATATCGCGGTGGATAAATGGCATCAATACTTGCAATCGAACCATTTTGTAATCAAAATAGATCATTTCATCCATAAATTCCATAGAGATTAAAGGTTTACTACCCTACAACACAAAGAAGTTACAAAACTCATATGTCTTAGCTATGGAATACATTACAAAAAAGGTGTAGAAAACATTGCAACAAACACCCTCTCAAGAAATTTTAAAGATTTGAGTGTGCTAGTCTAACTGTAATTTAGCCCAAATGGGTATAGAAGTCATGGAAAACTACTATGGCGATGCTAAATCCCAGAGATGATTACTCAACTAAGTATTAACATTAGTAGTCAAACAAATAATCAATTTCAGTAGCGCATTCTCAATCACCAATGATGGGTGGGAAGTAATGGTTAGTTAAGGTAGCAGCATATTTCCGAGAAATATAAAACTCCTTGAAAAGCACATTCAAGTGCATATGCAACTCAACAGAGGGTGCATACCTATTTTTATTGGCAAATCATACTGCAAGAATTGATAAACTTTGTTATGGAATGTGGAATATGTCAAAAAAACAAAGGCAAGAATATAACTTATCTCAATTTTCTTTAACCCTTGCCAATTCCCACCGACATAGAAGGATTTTGGTATAGAAATCATCAGCGGTCTACCAATATCCAAAGGAAGGACCTCAATTCTGGCGGTAGTTGTTAGGCATATTAAATTTGCACACTTTTTTCCTTAACTTATCCCTACAATGCTACTCTAGTTTCACAGGTCTATTTAGACCATATTTGAAAATTAGATGGCCTTCCTAGTTCAATTGTCTCAAATTGGGATCCTATATATGTCTGTACACTCTAAAGGGAATTATAAAGTGGATTTTAGATCTAGTTAGAGACAAGTTTGGCATATCATTCTTAAATGAATGGTCAATCTAAAAGATTTAATAGATGTTTGGAGACGTATCTTCATTATATGAAAGGACATAAGGCAACTGAGTGGAGAAAATGACCACCATTAGTATAATTTTATTAGTATCGAATATAAGCTTAGTTAATCAGCAAAAGCCATCGATGTCTACTCACCCACCAAAGCTTTAATTTAGTTAATTCCTTGATTAGAGCATGGTTAATCATCTGTTATAGGTAGGCTAAAGCCCAATACACCACTTTTTCCTTAAGGAACACTATCATACAGGGATCCGGTAATGTCCTCTCAACCTCTTACTAGTAATCCTTTGCTACTCCTTTTCTTTCATTCTGAACCCATTATTTCCACTCCTCTTAACCCTTTAGTATGGCATATAATCCCTCTACTTCAGTCTCAATTTCTGTACTCAACCCTATTTTCACCAATTCTTGTAACCCATATTCCTCATAGATTCATACCACACCTTACAACTTAACTATGACCTTTGGCTTAGTTAACCCATTATCATTAGGTCGGTCCCCAATAATGTCAACTCCACCAAGACTATACCAAATAACAATAAAAATAACAAACCTAGTGTATTCCGACATAGTGGGGTCTGGGAGGGGGGTAAGATGTACGCAGTCTATACTACTACTTTAGGAGAAGTAGAAAGGTTGTTTCCGATAGACCCCAAGCTCAAAACAAGGAATAATAATAAATACTTAATAAAGCATGGAACAAGATGTCATGACATAAATATGCCACCCACAAGGAATAATAAATAAAGAATAGTAAACAAATTTGTAATAAAGCATTGAACCAAGTGTCCTAGCAAGAATAATACATCTACCAAGTAATACCCTACCCCAACGACACAAACTAGAACTAGCCTTCTATCCTAATTCATGTCCTCCAGATCTTCCTATCTTGGGTCATGTCCTTAGTAAGCTGTAACTCCTCCATGTCCTGCCTGATCACTTCTCTCCAGTATTTCTTTGGCCTACCCCTACCCTACCTGAAACCATCAAAAGTAAGTTTCTCACACCTATGAACCGGGGCATCCGTGCCCCTCCTCATCACATTCCCAAACCATCTCAATAAAACTTCCTATATCTTGTTCTCAATTGAAGCCACTCTAATGTTTTCCCGAAGAGCCTCATTTTGAACTCTGTCACCCCTATTAAACCTACATATCCAATGGAACATCCATATTTCCACCACTTTTAATTTTTTAGTGTAAGAGTTCTTGACTGGCCAATATTCTGCTCCATACAACATGGCCGGATGGGAATCTAATCTTACTACCACCCTGTCCTCCTACCTCACGTCATTAAACTTGTAGTCCAAATATTTTGTCTTGCTCCTGCTCAACCTGAACCCTTTAGACTCAAGGGTCTTTATCCACATCTCTAATTTATCGTTGACACCCTCCCGCGCTCATCAATCAAAACTGCATCATCTGCAAATAAGAACTCCTAAAAAATTCCTAAGGTCAAACTATCTTTTTCAGAGTTTGATGAGCATAACTCGACTAAGTGGGTCATTTTTGCCAAAAGTTCTTAGATAAATACCATGTGAGAAATGATAAGAAAATGGCATATGTTGCTATACATTTTAGAGAACATCAATAATTAGTTTCTTCTATGATGGACAGAGAAGGACATATCACTTGGTTTAACTTTTGTTAGGATATTTACTTGAGGTGTGATAAATAACAAACCCATGCAAGTTTTATTGAAATCAAATAGGATGGATCAAATTGAAATGTAGAGATATACTAATGGAGTTTTTAAGAACTCTATTTCTTTGTTGTCATTATTAATCCATTTGTTAAGGAATCTTACTTTCTTACATATTCTAATGGTGGCTTGAAATTTGATATTCAACTTAGTTGGATGGGCTAAGCCACAAACTGACATGACCTGTACCAGGGCCTAGTTGTGAAGGAAATCTCAAGTCCTACATGGACCAGAGACCACATCTTGCACCTAATAAAGTGAACACTACATCCCTAACATTGGAAAATTTTTCAGTATATAACAAGATTGAACAACATAATATTAAAGAATAAAAGATAACTCTATGACCGATAACCATTAACCATCAAAAATAGTCGACCAACATCACCCAACATCGGCCAAAGTAAACAGTAATCCACCACAACCTTCTAACAAAAGAATCAAAACCCAGTCTTGGTCAGGACATGTCCCCGTCTCTGACCGATTACAATGAAAATGATAATGTTAATGTAATGAAAACTCTTAATTCTAAGCAAGGATAATGATGGATGAAATATCCAAGTCTTTTGGAGAATGAAAACTCACCACTTTACCACAGTAAACCAATGAACGAGCTAATCCATCTAACTCTACACAAGAAAAGTACAAGTATCTCCATTGCCTTTATAGTGTAGGGATACATCATTCGAGGAGGTTAGTGGGGTGAAAACTAGCATGTAAATTAGGGATAAGGATAATTTAATTCCTTGATCAAAAATTCAAAATCATTCAAAACCAATGCAGATGATCAAATGCATATACATATACATATATACATATATATATATATATATATCACATGTTGGGATAGGGAAACAAGTCTTAACATGCACTTTAAAACTTTAGCTGAGATTATGTATCTCAAGAATCATCACATAGAAGGAACCCACGGGCTATATGGGCCCAGCTCTCCCCCAGCTGGTAGGGCCTTTGTGCATGTAGCCACACGAACCAGAGGGTATACATATACACCATGGGGGACTCAAACCTCCTGGCATATCAAGGTGATACAAGAACGAAATCATGAAATATAATGCACGGACTCCAACCACGCAATCATATGATAATAATAAGGGGGACTCGCATTGTCCGATCACATAGACCCCCTCGTCGACAATTGTGGTTTCCAGTATTGGTCCCTCAGGAACTCAACTTTCACGACTCAACTATACAACCCTTATTAAAGCCCAATTAAATCATTTATCACACATTCCCATTCATTGAACCACATTACATATTAAGGCTTATATTGTTGGTATCATCACCAACTACACTTACAAGGTAACATTAACATGCCACGCCAATTACCATCACTTAATGGAAATCACAACCCCCTTTGGTTTAGTTATACCATAGCTTGGGGAATTACAAAACCCCATAAGGTTCAATTAAATATCATTATGATTTATTAACCTTTCACATTATGGAATAGTTCAAGAGTAGTTCAATGTGCATACTTTTCATATTCAAAACCAATTTTACAATATAGGGTTGAGGTCAGGTCATAACTATTTTAAAAGTCACAAGTTTTGGGAAATCATAATCCCTAAATTTATTCACCATTTCTATGCATCAATTTGATTTTAAAACCACCATTAGACATAAGCTATGCGGGGACAAATAGAAAACATCATATAAACAACAGTTATTCAAAAACCCTCAACCCATGTTTTTAAAAACAATTACCAATACCATATGAACAACTATTTAGAACATATGATTTTAGCAAATTATCAATTAGGGAAGTGTAACTTTCCTGAAATATCTAAGTTTATAGAGAGAATTCCACCCTTGATCCTTTGGATGACCAACTTCTTGGAAACCATAAGTATGGCTTCTTGAGAGACTTGAGAGAGCTTTGGAATGGTTTAAGTACGTTATGAATGAGAAATAACCCCTTTTAAGAGCTTTATGAACGTGGGATTTTAATTGGGAAAGGAGGAAATTATCCAATGTGCCCCAAATTAAAAAGATAGAATTTAGTCGTCGGTGATTATTGGCTACTATATGATCGTAAGGTTTCATTACAAATCGTCACCATGAGTCATACACAAGATAGTTTCCATGGAACACACACATTCTTGACCCTACAACTCAACTGCTGCCACTCATAACGGGACCCTATGACTCGTAGGGGCCATTTGTACTTAACACAGAACCCATTTGGGATAAATACTAGACATCCTATGATTTCTACCCAATGCTCATAAGGAGTCCTTATGGATCTTAGTGAGCCACTCTAACTATACCCTACCTGATTTTTTATCGTAATGGGCATCCCAAGTCTAACCGGGATTAGAGACCACCCCTATTACCCAACCCAACCTTCAGCCGCTTGCCTTGAGTTGGATGAATTTTGAACATATAACAAGATAGCATAATTGGACAAGGACTAACTTTGGGATAGGTCTATTCCTAGACCAGCCCTACTAAGTCATCCCATCCATAAAAACATACCAACCAAACCACCAAGACAAACCAATAGCGAACCAAGGGCCATAAATAAGGACATAACCAATTGAGTTCCAAAACATAATATGATTAATACCAAAATTAAATACAATGGAACAATAAGAAATTATGTCTAATGATATCAACCCCAATGCCAATGCTAATAGCAAGGCCTATACCAATATCGATTCCACCTATTCTAACCCATAGCAGTACCACAAATCCTCTAACTAAAAGAATACCAAAATCCAATTGGGACATGCCCCCAACAATAGAGAAAACCAATATCCATAAATAATTCAAAGTATGAAATAACATCCATGAAATGGATCCTTCCAAATAGATGAAAGCTCACCACTTCAATCGAAATGTTGACCCTAAAGTCTAAATCTCTAAGTAGGAGGAGAAGAATGATCGATTCCTTCATTGCATGGGGATACATTGCTTGAAGATAGGTTAGCGGGTGAACGCAACCATGAACTCAGGATAAGGATAAAATAATGTCATTTATAAAATTAAGTAAAAACTATCCATGTGCAAAAAACCATAGATATATATATAACCATGTTGGGAAAGATGATTGGGTTTAGCATGCAATTAAAACCCTTACCTGGGCTATGTAGCTTTGCCATCCTAAACCACCCATCGGCTATATAGGTTCAACTCCTCTGCTGAAAGGGCCCCAGTGCATGAAGCCACATGATCAGGGAAGAAAACCTAGAATGACTAGTACATCCCCCAAATGTATAGTATGACATCATGCACACAATCATTAGGACCAAATTTCACATTGGTAAATATGATTTTCTAGTTTATATCCCCTCGAGACCTCCACCTTCCATGACTTTGCTACATCTCCCTCCTTTATGCCCAATTAAAACCATTTTCCATCAAAATTATTATTCCATTATTATAAACCAAGGCTATTGATAGTGGTATCGTCATACCAACAATAACTTACAAGTATTATCCTTAGACAAACCTTAGGTGTTTCCCATGTACCCTATATGATTTCCAATTAACCAAAACCATGGCCACCAAGGCCTTTCCAATCCATTAAAAATATTTAAACCATTCATATCATTTAGGGCTCAATTACCAAGTTAGACCATGTATAAGTGTAACACCCTATATTTTCCTAGCATAATCTAAATCCCAATACATGAGTATTCATATATAAAATTTTTTAAACACTCATTATTTTTCATTTTAGAGCCTTCCATTGCGTAAAAAATTCAGTTATCTTTCCAATGATATAAAAATCGCCTAAATCTGATAGCCGAGAAAAAAGCTATGGTGATTTTAAGTTTCAGTCGTTAAACACTGTTATCTAAACCCTTAGCACATCTTGTAGAAATACCAAATGACAATTGTCGATTTCCAGTGTGATCCGCGATCATGGTACATCTTAGAGCAGGTCAATTTCCAGTGGGCCTCCGTGATTATGGCGCATCGCAGAGATGGCCAAAATGACATCCATAGGCTTACCGCGATGGGGGCGTATTGTGCCATCTGTCCAGGTCCCAGTTGTCTCTTTTCCAGTGACTTGGAGCGATATTGGTGCATCGGTCCAAGGCCAAAAATCGGGATGGTTAGTTTTTAGCTTTCGTTTTAAATCTTTTTAAGGGTATTTGAGTTTTTTTCCTAAGTCCTAAACTAGTCCTAAAACACAAAATTTAGCCCAATTGACATAAATAATCATTCATTCTTCAATTTCTCTCAACTTAATATCCCTTCTTTCAAGAATAAGAAACCCTAGCTTTCAAATTCAAGGTAACTTCTCAAGAACTCTCCATTCATCTCTACAAATTCATTAACTCAGCTATGTTAGATGTTTATTCATGGATCCCTTTCATCCATAAAATTGTGATCTTTTCCAGTTATCATGTTTTAAATTATGATTTCATCCATGAATGTCCATGTACTATTGATTTTATACCATGTTACCATAAAATTATTGTTATTATTTAGTCTTCCATGTTTTAATATTATTATTTACTAAACTAAACCAAAATTTAATGCTATTATGATGAATTCATACTATTCCTACAAATTCCATGACATTCCTATGACTTTTTTAAACTACAAGTGTTTGATAAAATGCCTACAAGAGTAATTTAATTATTAAGAGCCTTCATGTTTTGATCTCCAAGTATTAGTGTCATTTTACTATAATTTTTTTGAGTCCTGGGGGTATTGAATACCCAAAATCCATAGTTGTTTATTTAGTCTAGTCTCAATACAATATAGGATAGTTTTTAGAATATACTATGAGCACTTCAGAATAGTCAAATATCAGTTATTCTACTCAGAATAGTCTAGTATCTTAGTGTCTTTTAGTTGGGAGTAGGATTTATCACCGAGCGAGTGTAGGGATGGTGGCTTCCTGTTTAGATAAATAGATTCATTAGTAGCAGTCCCTATAATCTAGAACTACGTAGATAGTGAAGGATATCAGTAGTCACCCATCAGATTAAACTAAACTTCTCGTAAGGGTCACCCGTCAATTCAGGATTGACACCCTTAGTCCTTTGGACATTATATCTATTTAGTGGATCCACACAGCCATCGTTAGTGCCCGTGGCATGGTATTAACACCCTTCCAATTGGGTTTACAGTTTAGACCTCGATTTACTCAAATTAGGAAATGTCAGTTAGATGATACCTCCTACAGTCTCAAATATAGTCAGTTATAGTCCCAACTTAGTTATTTAGTCTTAGTGTTGTTTGACCAAAGCTTACAGAATTCAGTTATTTTAGTATTTCAGTTTATAGATTTTACCCAGTTATGTTATATTATTGGTCATGCATCCTCAGTATTTATAGATTTCAATGCGTTATCAATATCTATACATTCCATTCTTTCTACTCAATACTTCATGCTTTATATGCATATCCAGTTTATTATGTCTATTCATGAAACCATGCATATCAGCCTACCTCATTTAGCATACTAGTACATTCAAGTACTGATCGCATACCTTTCTTTTGCGCTATAATGTATTTTTCAACAGTAGAAGTGGTGACTCCTTATACTTTGAGAACAGGCTTACTTTATTTCATGTCTCATTTAGTAGTTAGTTGGTGCCTATCCCATCAAGTCATATTTAGTCACTCAGTTTTAAAGGCTTTTTAGACATTACAGTCAATTATTCAGTATTTACATATTGCAGTAATTATCTAGTTTATTTCTATTTTATCAGATTTAGTCAGTTGGTTTTATAGACTCATATTTCAGTTTTAAATTTACTTATTTAAACCTTATGGCATTTCAGTTATTCTTTCATATTCATGATTATATTATTCAATGCTCAAAGCAGGTACCAACTCATAGGTTAGATTGTGGTCTCTTGAGACGGTAAGCACCGTGTAACAACTAGGGGGTAGTCCTGGGTCATTACAAACTTAGTATCAGAGCCTAAGATTTTAAAGTATCCTAGGAAGTTTGAAAGTAAGGATTTAAAGTGTCTAGGAAGTCTAAAAGCCGCATCGAGTAGAGTCTTATGCATGGGTGTGTAGCGCGCCATACTTATGAACGAAAGGCTATAAGGCGTTTAGGAAAATATTTCCCTTCTTTCAAGTATTCATGTCATGCGATCTAGCATGAGTTCAAGTTAAACTCCCTGTCTAATCCATTTTTTTCCTTCCATTGACAAAACATGCATCCCAAGAAAAATGGAAGAAGAACAGAAACTCAGCTAGCCCCTTAGCCCATCCAAGCAGATCCTCTGGATGAGCATGTATCTCATGCAGAATTCAAGGATGCATTTATTACTCTAGCAAACTCCATAGCAGCATAGAATGAACGGCTAGCTTCTATTCCAGCCAACACTATGGCCAATACTACTGCAACCAGAATTCAGGATTTCACCAGGAAAAATCTTCCTTTCTTCACGGGGTCCAAGTCTGAAGAGGATCCATAGGAATTCTTAGATATAGTTTGGAAAGTAATGGATGCTTTAGGGTGATGTCTAGTCAGAGTGCTGATTTGGCTGCATATCAATTGTAGGATGTAGATCATACTTGGTTTATGTAGTGGAAAGTTGATAGAGGTGTTGATGCAGGGCCTATAGAATGGGAAGATTTTTTTACAACTTTCTTGGACAAATTCTTTCTATTAGATTTAAGGGAGGACAAGGTGTTAGAATTTATTAATTTGAGGCAAGTTAGCATGAGTGTGAGGGAGTAGTCTCTCAAGTTCACTCAGTTAGCTAGACATGTTCCTCATGTGGTGGTTGATAATAGGTCTAAGATAAGTAAGTTTGTGTGTGGCATGTCTGATAGTGTCATCAAAGAGTGTAGGACCACAATGCTAATTAGTGAGATAGATTTGTCTAGGTTGATAGTCCATGCACAATAGATAGAGGAGTAAAATATTAAGAAGAGAGAAAGAGGGAGAGAGAAAAAACAAGAGGGCTATGATGGTTGTTTTAATTTTAATCAGCCAAAGTCAGAAGGTGGTAACCTTCCTCAATTTCATTAGAGGTCTTCAACCCCAGTACCTTTTTAGCCAGTGCCCCAATACCCAAATTTAGAAATGACAATAGGGATAGAGCATCAGGATCTAAGTCCCACGTCAGTGTTAGTAGTGCTCTTACCAATCCTTTATGTTAGAAATATGGCAGACACCATTAGGGTCAGTGTATAGTGGGTAGTGATTTGTACTTCATGTGTAGTAAGCCATGCCATCAGATTTGGGAGTATTGAGTAGTTTCTCAGAATGGTAGGGATGTGTACCAATATGGCCAGTCCTATCAGTCATCAGTTCCATTCAGCCACCCAACTCAGCAAGGTGCCGCTTCCAGTGCTACCGGTGGTCAGCATTCGAACAGATTATATGCTCTTCAGTCCCGCTAAGATCATGAAAATTCTCCTGACGTAGTTACTGGTACATTGCAGGTCTTTTACTTACATATTTATTCTTTACTAGTCCCTGAAGCTTCTCTTTCTTTTGTAACTCCATATATAGCTGTCAATTTCAGAGTCAGTCCTAAAAATCTGGTAGTGTCCTTATGACTCTCTACCCAGTGGGCGTTTCCATTATAGCCAGACAAGTATACATGAACTATCCAGTCACAATATCTCAAAAAGTTACTTCAGTTGATCTCATGAAGTTAGAGATGATGGATTTTAATGTCATTTTTGGTATGGATTGGCTCCACTCATGCTATGCCTCAGTTGATGATAGAAAAAGAATAGTTCATTTTTAGTTTCTAAATGAACTAGTCCTTGAATAGAGGGGTAGTACTATAGCTCTTAGGGGTTAGTTAATTTCTTATCTTAGAGACAGAAAAATGATATCCAAGGGGTGTGTCTATCATCTTGTATGAGTCAAAGGCTCTAACTTAGAAACTCCTACTCCTGAGTCAGTCCTAGTAGTAAATGAATTCTCAAATATATTTCCTGAAGGTCTTCCCAGAGTTCCTCCCAAAAGGGAAATCAACTTCGGAATAGACCTTCTCCCAAATACTCAACCTATATCTATTGTACCTTACAGAAAGGCTCTAGATGAACTTAGAAACCTAAAAAGTAGTTGAAGGATCTCTTAGATAAGGGATTGGTCAGACCCAACATCTCTTTATGGGGCACACCTATTCTATTCATGCATAAGAAAGACGGTTCTCTCAGAATATGCATAGACTACCGTTAATTGAACAAGGTCATGATCAAGAATAAATATCAACTTTCTAGAATCGATGACTTGTTCAACCAATTTTAAGGTTCCATTTATTTTTCTAAGATAGACCTTAGATCAGGCTATCATCAGCTTAGAGTCAGAGAATGTGATATTCCAAAAATAGCTTTCCAAACTTGGTATGGTCACTTTAAATTTCTAGTCATATCCTTTGGTCTTACAAATGCCCCAGCAGCCTTCATGGACTGGATGAACCGAGTGCTCAAGCAGTATTTGGACATGTTCATATAGTCTTATTTGATGACATTTTTATCTATTCTTATAGCGAAAGTGTTCATGCAGACCATCCCAGCATGGTGCTTCAGGCTCTTAGAGCTCACCAGTTGTTCACTAAATTTAGTAAGTGTGAATTCTGGATAAGACCAGTAGCATTCCTTGGTCATATTATTTTTGGTGATGGCAGTAGAGTTGATCCTCAAAAAACGAAAGCAGTGAGAAACTAGCCTAGACCCATCTCTCTATTAGATATCAGGAGTTTCTTAGGTTTAGCTAGATACTACCATCGGTTTGTTAAGGGGTTGTATTTTATTGCATCACTATGTCAAGATTAACTCAGAAAAAATTTATGTTTTAGTGGTCAGATTCATGTGAGAAGAGTTTTCAGGAGTGGAAGACTCGACTCACCACAGCCCCAGTGTTGACTCTACCAAATGGTTCAAATGGTTTTGTTCTGTATTGTGATGCATCTATAGTAGGTTTGGGTTGTGTCCTCATGCAGAGAGGTAAGGTCATACCCTACGCCTCCAGACAACTTAAACCTTATGAGAAGAATTATCTGACTTATTATCTTGAGCTAGCAGCTATAGTATTTGCCTTAAAGGTTTGGAGGCATTACATGTATGAGGTGCATGTATATGTATTCACAGATCAAAAAAGCCTTCAGTATGTGTTATCTCAGAAAGATTTGAATTTGCATCAGAGGAGATGGTTAGATTTATTGAAAGATTATGACATGAGTGTTCTGTATCATCCGGGAAAGGCCAATATAGTGACTGATGCTCTCAATAGAATGTCTATGGGTAGTGTAGCTCATGCTGAGGATAGTAAGAATAAGTTAACTTAGTAAGTTCTTCAGCTTGCCCGACTGGGTGTCTGTTTACTATATTTAGAAGAAGGTAATGTATGGGTGCAGAGTGCCTAGAATCATCTCTAGTTTCTAAGGTGAAGGAAAAGCAGGATAGAGATCCTAGTCTAGTTAAGTTGAAAGAATCAGTCAGAGATCAAAAGATGGAGGTTTTATCCCAAGGGGGAGATGGTGTTTTGCATTGTCAGAGTAGATTCTGTGTACTTGGTTTAGATGATTTAAAGAAATTAATTCTTGCAGAAGCGAATGGAGCATGTTACTCTATTCATCCAGGGGATACTAAGATGTACCGCAATTTGCGGGAGATCTATTATTAGAGTGGGATGAAGAGAGATATTACAGAGTTTGTAGCTAAGTTCTCTACATGTCAGCAAGTTAAGGTTGAGAACCAGAAACCTAGTGGGTCCAGGCAGGAGTTCAGTATTTCCATATGGAAATGGGAGTAAGTGAACTTGGACTTTATGAAAGATTTGCCTCGTACCTATCATCAGCATGACTCTATTTAGTTTATCGTAGAAAGATTGACCAAATTAGCTTATTTCTTTCCAGTCCATACCTTATATTTAGCCGAGGACTATGCCAATCTCTATCTCAAATATTTGGTTAGTTGCACAGTGTTCCCTTATCTATCATCTCAGATAGAGGTACTCTATTTACCTCTTATTTTTTGAAAGTATTCCAAAAAGGTTTTGGTACCCCAAGTCCACCTTAGTACACCATTCCACTCTCAGACAGACAGTTGAGCAGAAAGGACTATTTAAACTCTTGAGGATATGTTGAGAGAATGCGTTGTTGATTTCAAGGGTAGTTGGGATGACTATTTACCTTTGATTGAATTAGCATATAATAACAGCTAACATTCCAGTATTTGTATGGCTCTATTTGAGGCTCTCTATGGTAGGAGATATAAATCTCTAATTGGTTGGTTTAAAGTAGGTGAGGCTGCAGTAATAGGGCCTGACTTGGTGTTTGATGTGTTTGAAAAGGTTTAGTTGATCAGAGAAAGGCTTAGGTTTGCATAGAGCTGACAGAAGTCCTATGCAGATGTAAGGAGAAAGTATCTCGAGTTTGAGGTCGGTGACTTCGTGTACTTGAAAATCTCTGCTATAAAGGGAGTGAAGAGATTCGGCAAGAAAGGAAAACTTAGTCCCCGATATGTGGGTCCCTTCAGAATTCTTAGTTATTTTAGAAAGGTAGCTTACGAGCTTGATTTGCCTTTGGATTTAGCCTCAGTACACCCTGTGTTCCAGGTCCCATTGTTAAAAAAGTGTATTGGTGATCTAGCTATAGTTGTTCCCTTATAAAGTGTAGATATTCAGAACAATCTTTCCTTTGAGAAAGTCCCAGTCGAAATTATTGATCATCAAGTTCGCAAACTAAGGAACAAATAAGTTTGACTAGTTAAAGTTCTTTGGCGGACTCAGTCCGTTGAGGGAGCCACTTGGGAAGCAAAGGCAGATATACTAACCAAGTGCCCTTATCTCTTCTCCGCGAATCCAGATTCAGTATAAGGTACCAATCTTCTTAAGATTTTCTTTTCCCTGTAATGCTCAGTTTCAGCCGCATATCATGTTCATGTCAGTTGTGCATTCATTATATTAGTTCATTCATGCATTCCATGCATTAAATATGCATATTAAGTGTGTAAGCACAGTCCATCAGTTCCCTCAGCTTAATCAGTTTCATTCGGGGACAAATTATCCCAATGGGGAGATATTGTAACACCCCGTATTTCCATAGCATAATCTAAGTCCAATACATGAGTATTCGTCTATGAAATTTTTGAATCATTAATCATTTTTAAGTTTAGATCCTACCATTCCGTAGGAAATTCAGTTAGCTTTCCAACAATATAAAATTTGCCTAAATACGATAATTGGGTAAGAGGTTATGGCAGTTTTAATTTTCAGTCGTTAAACACCGTTATTTAAACCCTTTGTGCGTCACGTAGGCAACCCCAATGGTAATTATCGATTTCCAGTGTGACACTGAGATCATGGCGTGTCACAGAGCAGGCCAATTTCCCATTTGTAAATTTCTAGTGGTATTCACAGGCTTACCGCGATGGTGGCATGTCGTGCCATCTGTCCAGGTCCCAGTTGTCCATTTTCCAGTGGCTTGGCATGATAGTCGCATGTCGCGCCAAGGCCAAAAATCAAGATGGTCATTTTTTAGCTTCTGTTTTAAATTCGTTTAAGGGTATTTAGGTATTTTTGCTAATCCCTAAACTCATCCCTAAACACGAAATTTACCCCCATTGACCTAAATAGTCATTCATTCTTCAATTTCTTTCAAATTAAAATCCCCTCTTTCAAGAACAAAAAACCCTAGCTTTCAAATTCAAGGTAATTTCTCAAGAACTCTCCATTCATCTCTTAAAATTCACTAACCCAGGTATGTTAGATGTTCATCCATGGATCCCTTTTATCCATAGAGGCCAAGCAACCCTTTTAAATCATAAAATTGTGATCTTTTCAAGTTATCATATTTTAAATTATGATTTTATCCATGAATCTCCATGTACTATTGATTTTATACCATGTTACCATGAAATTACAGTTATTATTCAATCTTCCATGTTTTAATATTATTATTTACTGAATTAAATCATGAATTAATGCTATTATGATGAATTCATACTATTCCTAGAAATTCCATAACGTTCCTACGATTGTTTTAAACCATGAACTACAAGTGTTTGATAAAATGCCTACAAGAGTGATTAAATTATTAAGAGCCTTCATGATTTGATCTCCAAGTGTTTAGTGTCATTTTACTATAATTGTTTTGAGTCCTGGGGGTAATGAATACCCGATATCCATAACTGTTTATTTAGTTTAGTCTCAGTACATTACAAAACAGTCTTCAAAATATACTATGACCACTTCAGAATAGTCAGATATCAGTTATTCAACTAAGAATAGTCTAGTATCTCAGTGTCTTTCAGTTGGGAGTAGGATTTAGCACCGAGCGAGTGTAGGGATGATGTATTCCCCATCAGATAGGCAGAGTCATTAGTAGTTATCCCTATGCTTTAGAACTACATTGCTGGTGTAGGATATGAGTAGTCACCCTTCAGATTAGGCTTGACTATCTTGCAGGGGACCCGTCTGTTCAGGCTTGACATCCTTAGTCCTTTGGACATTATATCAGTTTTGTGGATCCACACAACCATCGTTAGTATCCGTTGCATGGTATTAACACCCTTTCAACTGGGGTTATAAGTTAGACCCCGATTAGCTCAAATTTGGGAATGTTAGTTAGATGATACCTCCCACAGTATCAGATATAGTCTCAGTTATAGTCCCAACTTAGTTATTGAGTCTTAGTGTTACTTGACCAAAGCATACAAATTTCAGTTATTCCAGTATTTCAGTTTACAGATTTTACTCAGTTATGTTATATGCTTGGTCATGTATCCTCAGTATTTACATATTTCAATGCATTATCAGTATCTATAGATTCTATGCTCTCTACTCAGTAATCCATGCTTTACAGGCATATCTAGTTTATTATTCCTATTCATGAAACCATGCATATCATCCTACATCATTTAGCATACCAGTACATTCGAGGTACTGATCGCATACCTTTTTTCTGCTATGTTGTATCATATCATAGGTGCTGACCTCAGTTCCCGTCTTGTGATTAGACTTATAAGATTCTCAGCAGTAGCAGTGGTGAGTCCTTATACTTCGAGGACAGACTTACTTTATTTTATGTCTCAGTTAGTAGTTAGTAGGAGTTAGTTGGGGCCTATCCCATCAACTCATATTCAGTCAGTTAGTTTTAGAGGTTTTCCAAACATTAGAGTCAGTTATTCAGTATTCAGATATTAAAATAGTTATCCAGTTTATAACTACTTTATCAGATTCAGTCAGTTGTTTCTATAGACTCATATTTAAGTTTTAAATTCAGTTATTAAAACATTATGGCGTTTCAATTATTCTTCCGCATTCATGATTATATTATTCATTACTCACAGCAGGTACTAGCTCATGGGTTAGCTTATGGTCTCTCGGGATCGTAAGCACCGTGTAACGACTAGGGGGTAGTCTCGGGTCGTTACAATAAGTTCCATTAAAAAACCAATATTATAGGGAAAACATTGTTAAACTCATTTTATCAAACACATTTGGGGTATAGTATTTCCAAAATAAAAGTGCATTACCAAAGAGTCATTCCCATGCAACCAATTATCCAAAACAACCATTAATGCCTATAAAAGCATAATTAAAACCATCGGAAAGCCATAACCAAGCATTTATAACCAATACCCCCAAATCATATTTAAAAACGGCAAAACATAACATTCAAATCATGAAAATGTTGTATAAAACTATGACTTTAGTTGGAACTAACAATGAGGGAAGAGAACATGCCTTAAAACAAGATGATGATAGAGAGTAATCACCAAGACAAGCCCCAATTTACTCCATAAGATGAAACTATAGATTCCTATTCCCAAGTGCAATGTAAGTCGTGGGACCTTATTAGGGTAAGTGGGGAAATATCCAAATTACCCCCCACTTAAGTTGCACAAAAATCTTATCACAGGTATACGACTGATCCTTATGAGTCGTATCCTCCCTGTACGAGTTGTACCCACTACTCGTACCCAAGACTTTCTCCCTTGGACCCAAAACTGTACAAGGTACAACACATCCTAACCCAAGATCTGTTCAAGTGTATGACTGGTACCCATAAACTATACCCCTGGCAGGATTGAATCCTAAAAGAATTGAACATTGACCACTATACGAAACCTGGGTATGACTCGTACCCTAAATTATGGCTCATAATGAGCTACTCATACTTAGATTCAACTTAGGCTATCAAGTCTAAGGTTAAATTAAGGAACAAAATGATCCATATTTAACTGTACGACTTGTACCATTCAAGTCGTACCCATTTTAGTGACCAAAATCTATCCCACCAACCAATACTAGTCAGGATATGATTGGTCTATACCATTTGTACCCTAATATATGGATCGTACCCATGAGTAGTATTGGGTCCAAAGACTAGAATTGCAGGAAATTTTTTAAGGTCCAGAAACCATGGTGATTCAGTCTCCCCTACTAGGAACATTCGTCGCCGAATTACAGTCAAGGTAGGGGTAACCACACACATGAGTCCTTTGCATTATAAAGTATATTTCCAATCTTTAACAAAGTTTCAAAACATAGAGACAATGATATTAGCCTTTCCTTTAACTTAGACAAAAAATAAAGATTTGTTAAAGATACATACCTTTTGCACAAATCCCAAGAGCAGAAAACAAATGCAGATACTTGGAGTTTATGTTCTCTTCCACTTCCCATGTAGCTTCTTCCACCTTATGGTTTTACCAAAGAATATTAACCTAATCCATACCCTTGGTTCGCAACCGACGAACCTTCCTATCCAATATCTTAACTGGGACCTTTTCATAAGATAGAGGGTCCGAGAAACCGAACCCCTCCAAAGGAACAATCAAAGAAGGATCACCAAGAAACTTCCTCAATATGGAGACATGAAATACCAATTGAATGGAGTTCAAACTAGAAGGCGACTCTAATTCATAAGAAACATTTCCAACCTTCCATAAAACCACACAAGGACCAATACATCGGGGATTGATATTTCCCTTTTTCCCAAACTGCATTACTCCCTTCATCGGATATACCTTGAGGAACACTATCCCCAACCTCAAACTCCAAGTCTTTATAACTTACATTCGCATAGGACTTTTGGCAACTTTGGTCAGCCTTAAGTCTATCCCAAATCATCTTTACCTTTTCCATAGCGTGATAGACTAAATTCGAACCGAACAGTCCACTTAACAAAGCTCGAACCAACCAATTCGAGATCTACACCTCCTACCATACAATGCCTCAAAAGGGGTCATGCTAATACTAGAATGATACCTATTGTTGAAAGCAAGGTCTACCACAGGTAGATGCTTAAGCCAACTACCACCATAATTAACCATACATGCCCGAAGCGTATCCTCCAATTCCTGAATAGTTCTTTCCGCTTGCCCAACCGTCTGAGGATAAAAAGCAGTACTCAAACTCACCTTAGTACCCAATCCTCTCTAAAAAGACCGCCATAAATAAGATGAAAACTGTGTACTACGATCAAAGATGATCGAATCAGGTACCCCATGCATCTTCACAATCTCCTAAAGATATAACTTTGCATAATCCTCTGCCAAAAAAGTAGTCCTCACTAGCAAGAAGTGAGCAGACTTTGTCATCCTATCCATGATAACCCAAATCAAATTATATTAATTCTGAGACCGAGGAAGACCGGTAATGAAATCCATATTGATTACCTCCCATTTGTATTTGGGCAAAACAATCTCTTGATACAACCAATC
The DNA here is from genome assembly GCF_002878395.1 of Capsicum annuum. Classification (NCBI taxonomy): domain Eukaryota; kingdom Viridiplantae; phylum Streptophyta; class Magnoliopsida; order Solanales; family Solanaceae; genus Capsicum; species Capsicum annuum. The sequence continues at coordinate 170,249,140 of NC_061119.1, forward strand.
AGGTTTCATGTGCTCAAATTTAACTTGTTGATGCACCAAACACTTGGCCACCAAATCAACCACGTCCCTTTTTATACCATTCTACCAATACATCTCCTTGAGTTCATGATACATCTTTGTCGAGGCGGGATGTACCACATAGCGCGATTCATGCGCCTTAGCCAAGATCCTTTGCCGCAAACCGTCGGCATTAGGAACGTACAACCTCCCTCAGTACCATAAAGTACCATCGCCAATGATCTCAAACACCATCACCTTTTGCATACCCACATTACTCTTTATTTTCATCAAGATAAGATCTAGAACTTGCTTCGAATTAATCACTACACCAAGAGATAACCGGACCATTTCCTGTACCATCACTCTACCATTCTTGGAGTCCAAAAGATAAACTATAAGATTAGCCAATTGGTGAATATCATTTACTAATTCCCACTTTCCTTCCTCTACATGAGCCAAACTCCCAAAGGATAACCTGCTAAGAGCATCAACAACCATGTTAGCCTTACCTGAGTGATAGTGAAGACTAAGGTTATAGTCTTTGAAAAGCTCCAACTATCTCCTTGGCCTGAGATTTAGCTCCTTTTGAGTGAACACATACTACAAACTCTTAAGATTAGAAAAGATGTCTATGTGAACTCTATATAGATAATGTCGCCATATTTTTAAAGCAAAACCCACCTCCAATTGCTCTAAATCATGAGTAGGATAATTTTTCTCATACACCTTCAACTACCTAGAAGCATAGGAAATCACCTTCCCATGCTGCATCAAGAAACAACTAAGTCCTACCCAAGATGCAACACAATAAATCAAAAACCTCTCACTGCCCTCAGGTAATGTCAAAATCGGAGCCAAAGTTAGATTATCTTTCAACTTCTCAAAACTCCCCTCATAAGAATCCAACCAAGAAAATTTCACCTTTTTCTGAGTCAACTTAGTCAAAAGAGCAGCTATCCTCGAAAAGCTCTCCACAAATTGAAGATAATACCCAACCAAACACGAAAAGCTCTGAATATCGGTTAGAGCTGTTGTCTAGGCCACCTTTTAACCATAACCACCTTTTGCGGATCCACCATGATCCCCTCACTAGAAATAATATGACCAGGAAAAGTCACAATGTTCAACAAAAACTCACACTTAGAGAACTTGGCATACAACTATTGTTCCTTCAAGGTTTGAAATACCACACGGATGTGATTAGCATGATCCACCTAACTTTTGGAATAAACCATAATGTTGTCAATAAACATAATGATTAAGAGATCCAAGAACTGCCTGAAAACCTTATTCATCAAGTACATAAATATCGTCGGAGCATTAGTCAAACCAAATGACATCACCAAGAATTTGAAGTGCCTGTATCGAGTATGAAAAGACGTATTAGGGATATCACTCTCCCTAATATTAAGCTGATGATACCCAAACCAAAGATTTATCTTAGAAAAAAACATGGAACCTTGGAACTGATCAAATAAGTTATCTATCCTTGGAAGAGGATATTTGTTCTTGATCGTTACCTTATTCAATTGTCGATAGTCAATGCACATCCAAATGGAACCATCCTTCTTGTGCACAAAAAAAATTGGTGCACCCCACGGAGATACACTAGGACGAATAAACCCCTTATCCAAAAAATCCTTAAGGTTCTCTTTGAGTTCCCTCAACTTAGATGGAGCCATTCCATAAGGAGGAATAAAAATTGGACGAGAGTCCAGAACTAAATCATTCCAAACTCTATTTCCCTATCCAAAGAAACACTAGGAAGATCATCTGAAAAGACCTCAGAAAACTCATTTAACACCGAAACTGACTGTAAAGAAGGACTTTTCGAGTTAGAATCTTTAACCTGGACTAAGTGATAAAGATAACCTTTAGAGATTAACCTTTAATATCTAAGATAAAAGATAAACCACCCCCTAGGAGCTAGGGAACCACCCTAACACTCTATCACCGGTTCACCAGGGAACCTAAAGATAACCTTATGGGTTCGACAATCAAAGGACGCGTAACAAGAGAATTAACAATCCATCCATAGAATAACATCAAAATCCACCATATCAACTTCAAACAAATCCACCAAAGTTGGCCTACCACCAACAGATACCACACACCCCCTATAGACTCTCTTAGCAAAAATTGAGTCACCTACCAATGTAAAAACAAAAAAAGGATCTGAAATAACCTCAGGATCAAAACTAATACGTACCACCACAAATGGGGTCACATAAGAAAATGTGGACCCCTGATAAAGCAGACAATACACATCACGAGAATAGAGTTTCAACATACCAGTAATGACATCAGATTGTGCCTCAAATTCCTGTCGAGATACAAGAGTGTACAACCTATTATATCCAGTGCCGGCACCAGAAGTAGGATCAGACACTGAAGTCGCACCACTAGTCATATGAGCAGAAGATGAAGTAACCAAAGCTTTGACCACCCGTGAAGATCCCTTACCAACCAAAAAATTCATCAACACGTGGACTGGTTGGCCAAATTTAAAACACTTGTCCCTTTCTTCATCATAATAACCTTGATAAATATGACCAAAGAATCGACAAAGAGAGCATGGAAAAACTGATTGATGCCCACTTTCCTGAGATTAGACACCCTGTGCAAGGAATTTATCACCACTTTGCTAACTTCTATCACCCGACTACCTAGGGTAAGGAGTGATAGCAATAGAGAAGGAACCAAAATTCCCCCATTTCTTCTTCGTCCATTTGCCTCTATCCCAACCACCTTGTGATAAAGCACCTCTTTGATAAAAAAACCCGCTTCTCTTACCCTGCCTATCTCCAAACTCCACCTATTTCCTCTTCTTATCATCCACCTGATGCATATAGATAACTAACCTCAAAATATCTATATCCTTGATTAGCAAAAAAGTCTTTCTTTCCAAGATAAAATCCTGAGATAGCCCATAAGCAAACTTTCTCATTCTCCCTTTCGTGTCAGCCACTAAGTCAGAAGCATACCTTGACAGTTGGTGAAACTTCAAGTCATATTTCTTGATAGACATTCTTCCTTTCTTAAGATTCACAAACCCCTCTATCTTAGATTTCCTCAGCTCTTCAGAAAAGAAATGATATAGAAAAGTACCAAAAAGGTATCCCATAACGACATCTTCTCCATATCACCTCTATCCCTATACCACTCTTCATATATTGGTACATAATATCCTTGAGCTGATAAGCTGCAGAGTTTACACCTTTCACATTATAAGCCTACATCACCCTAAATATCTTTTCTATTTTATCTTAGAAACCTGAGGATCCTCCTCCTTCTTTACACAAGTAAAAGTAGGAGGGTTTAGTTTCATAAACTAACCAACCCTTGTAGCCTAAGTAGACAACCCACCAAATCCATCCCGCTTATCCTGAACAACAACCAATTGAGGAATAGTATGAATAGACTGGAAAAATTTTGCATTAGTCACCTTACCCTGGGAAGGACTAGTGGCAACTAGAGGAACTCTAGAACTATGGGGGATAGGACTCTGAGATTGAAGGTGAACTGTAGACATAGGACATTTCCTATCAATATTATAACCGGATGGGACTAAAGAGCTTCCTTGTATTCCAGATCATTGAGGAATAATCTTAAAAGTCAACAACCAAGGATTAGAGAGGAATTCAAGGACTTAGACTCCAAGCTTGAAAATAGAATACCAAGAAAGTGAAACATTCCTAAATGCCTTATAGCCTCTCTCTTATGATTATGGTATGCTACACAACCCTAAATGAGACTACGAAAAATGGGTTTGTGGACTCCCAATTGGCCATGAACCTAAATCTTTAACACCAACTTGAAATGACCCAACCAGAGGCCATGTTGTAATGGGCATCCCAAGTCCAACTGAGACTGCAGACCACCCCTATTAACTAACCCAACCTCCAGCCAATTGCCCTAAGTTGGCAAAATTTTGAAAATATAACAAGAATACATAACTGGATAAGGAATGACTTTGGGCTAGGTCTATTCCTTGACCGGCCCTACTAAGTCATCTCATCCACTAAACCATACCAAATAAACCACCAAGACAAACCAATACTGAACCAAGGGTGGCAAACCAGGCCATAATTAATTGAGTTTCAAATTATAAAATGATTAATCCCAAAATAAATACAATGGAACAATGAGAAATTATGTCTAATGATGTCATCCCTAATACCAATGCCAATATTAAGTCTGACACTAATACTAATTCTACATAATCCAACCCATAACAGTACAACAATGCCTCTAACTGAAAGAATACCAAAATCTAGCTGGGATATGCCCCCAACCATTGCCAAAACTAATATATATAAATAAGTAAAAGTATGAAATAAGATCTATGAAATGAGTCATTCTACATAGATGGAAGCTCACCGCTTCAATCCAAATGCTGACCCCGAAGTCTGAATCGCTAAGCAGGAGGAGTAGAATAGCTAGTTCCTGCATCACATGGGGATACAACGCTTGAAGATGGGTTAGCGAGTAAATGCTAGCATGAACTCAGGATAAGGCTAAAATAATTCCATTTATAAAATAAGGTAAAAACCATCCATATGTACACAACCATACATATATATATAAATATGTCGGGAAAGAGGACCAGGTTTAGCATTCTGTTAAAACCTTTACCAGGGCTTTGCAGCTTTGTCATCCTAAACCATCCAAAGGGCTATATGGGTTCAGTTCCAACTTGCTAAAAAGGAGGCCTAGTGCGTGAAGTCGCACGACCAGGGAAGAAAACCTGGGATAACTAGTACGTCCCCCAAATAAATCATGTGACATTATGCATATAGTCACTAGGACCAAAACTCACATCGACAAATATAAGTTTCCAATTTAGATTTCTTCAGGACCTCTATCTTTTACGACTTTGCAACACCTTCCTCTAAGCCCAATTAAAACTATTTTCCATCTAAATAATTATTCTGATATAATTAACCTAGGGTATTAGTAGGGGTATCATCATACCAACAATAATTTACAAGTTTTATACTTATCCAAACCTTAGGGGATTCCCATGTACCCCATTTGATTTCCAATTAACAAAGGCCACCAAGGCCTTTACAATAAATTTAAAACCATTTAACTGTTCATATCATTTAGGGTCCCATTACTAAGTTTAAACCATGCATAAATTCAATTAAAAATCCAATATTATAGAGAAAACATTGTTAAAGGCATTTTATCAAACACACTGGGGTATAGTATTTCCAAAACCAAAGTCCATTACCAAAGAACCATTCCCATGCATGCAACCAATTATCCAAACCCACTGTTAATGCATATAAAAGTATAATTAAAATATGGGAAAGCCATAACCAAGCATTTATAACCAAAAACCCTAAATTATATTTAAAACCCCAAAAGCATAAAACATTCAATTCATGAAATCATTGTATAAAATCATGTCTTTAGTTGGAACTAACAATGAGGAAAGAGAACATACCTTAAACCAAGATGATGATGGACAGTAATCACCAAGACAAACCCCAATTTACTCCTCAAGATGAAACCCTAGCTTCCTTTGCCTAAGAACTCTAAATAGAACTTAAGAGTGTTTTCAAAGTATTTAAGAATAGAATAATAGGGAAATGAACCTCCCAAGTGCAATATAAGTCGTGGGACCTTATTAGGGTAAGTGGGGAAATATCCACATTACCCCCACTTAAGTTGCACAAAAATCCCATCGCAGGGATACGACTGACCCTTATGAGTAGTATCCTCCCTGTACAAGTGGCAACCACTACTCGTACCCAAGATGTTCCCCCTTAGACCCATTACTATCCAAGGTATGACACACCCTAACTCAAGTTATATTTAATTGCACGATTGGTACCCATATACTGTACCCCAATAAGAATGGAATCCTTATAGGATTGAACAATAACCAATATTTAAGTCCTTGGTATGACTTATACCCTGACTTACAGCTCATGGTGAGCCACTCGTACTCAGATCCAACTTAAGATACCAAGACTAAGGTTAAGTGAAGGAATGAAATGATCTGTGTCCAGCTATATGACTCGTACCATTCAAGTTGTACCTATTTCAGTGACCAAAATCCATTCCACCAACTAACACTCATCATCATACAACTACGCCATACCATTCATACCCTAATATATAGCTCATATCCATAAATCTTACTGGGTCCAGAGACTAGAATTCTAGGAAATTTTCTAAGTTTTAGAAACTGGTTTAGTTGGTAGAACTTTGCTCTTGCAATTGGATCATTGCAATTATAGGTTGGATGTCTAATTGTCCAGGCGGTAATGATAGTATCTTATACCTGAATCGGTGGCTCACTTTTTCTAAGTAATGGGGAAGAGGACCAAAACATGCCACTAAAAGACTCTACTCGTATAAAGATAGGCTATCAAAAATGTAGAAAAGGTAGGATGGGCAGTTGGTCAGATGTAGTATGGATTGTACATGGATGGTAGTTGGAGTCGGCATCTCTCCCAGGTGATAATGCTTAAATTACACTCTTGAATGGGTGTAAGCGATCATTGTCAATATAAAACCCAACTAGGTTGGGGTCAAATCCCACAGGGAATAGGGTGTGAATGTTAATTTATTTACAAAATACTTTACTGGTAGTTTATTGTTTCCAAAAGATGGGGGTTTAAAGTTCACAATGAATCAATCTTCACTTTATGAACTATAGTGTTGTTATCAATATAAATAGGAAACCAGAGTTATGATCACCAAAGGTTTCGAGTATTGACAGATACTAGGTAATGCTAGAGACCCTCAAAATGAGTAGAACAATAGAATATCCTTGACTATGATACTATCTGACTTATCTCTCGACCTCACCTGACAATTTATTATCTAATTCTCTCAAACTTAGATAATTTATCTATATCCAAATGGATGTTATATCAGGTAGATTAATCCAGTTACGGTATTAATCACTAAACAGAAGGTTGGTAGCTTCCGAGTCCCTGTTGATAATTCCCGTTCTCTAGTCTATTTCTCTGTTAGAAGCAAATACAACCTAAGGTATAATCTAATGTTTGCAACCACTAGATTTCAGTTAAAACCACA
>NC_061119.1:170259195-170371166 GCF_002878395.1 Capsicum annuum
GATGTCTTCTGACAGCTTACTAGAGGAGTAATGGTATGTAGCAAATGTTGTCAGACCTTCAGATTATTTCACCATGTTCTGTTCCACTTGACGGCATATTCTGATGGATTACCACACTTGTGATGGCATATTGAGAATGTCATCACCTTGATCCAGCAACACTTCTTCACTGTTCTTCCTGATGCCTTTTTCTGGTAACTTACCATATCTCTGATAGTTTGCAAGAAATGCCGTCAGACTCATATCAGCTCACTTGTACTAGCTTTTACTTAATTTGTTCATCTTTCCTATGTTTTCCTCCCATCCTTGCAACAACTGTAATATCATAAGAAAACGATCAAAAACAACCAAACATTGCTTAAGACTTCACAATTATTTAGATTTAAAAGACTCAAATGTGTTAGCATCTGCTCACACCTCACCAGGATTCCCTCATATGAGATCTCTGGGGAAGAGGATCAAGTTGGCCCTTGCGAACAGCTTGATGCACTATCTCCCTTCAACCCTTTAAGCGAAATGCGTCAAAAGAAAAGAAAGGAAAATCCATGGACCGACCCCATCATCTCCACCTCGTAGGAACTAAGAGATCACCCCAAGGACTCCTTTAGCATCCAAGGGACACAGACCAACCATAGAAACCTGTTCAATAAGTGGAACGCATTAGCTGTTCGCTCTCAGGTTAGGCAGTCAGGGTCAGAAAAGGGCAATGACTCATTCTTAAAACCAGCATTCTTAAAACTAAAGAGTCGGGTAGAAAGGGGGGAAAGCCCTCCATTCCTGGTTCTCCTGTAGTTGGATCCTCTGGAACCACAAGAATCCTTAGTTAGAATAGGATTCCAACTCAGCACCTTTTGAGTGAGATTTTGAGAAGAGTTGCTCTTTGGAGCACAGTACAATGAAAGTTATAAGCTGTGTTCATGGGGGAGTTATTGTATTTCATTGGCTTCTATGGTAGAATCAGTCGGGGGACCTGAGAGGCGATGGTTTACCCTACGGTTGATGTCAACGGTTCGAGTCCGCTTATCTCCAACTCCTGAACTTAGCCGATACAAAGCTTTATGATAGCACCCAATTTTTTTTAATTCGGAGGTTTGATCTATGATTTATCATTCAAGGACGTTGATAAGATCCATCCATTTAGCAGCACCTTAGGATGGCATATCTTTAAAAGTGAAGGGCGAGGTTCAAACGTGGAAAGGCTTACGGTGGATACCTAGGAACCCAAAAAAAATCATATTCGTAAAGCAGAAACATAAACACACTCCTAGTAACGTGAAAAATATAACGGATTCGATTGGTCGATTCGAATTGGAATTGTCAAGCCATCCAGAACTATATTAGTCAAAACAAGAATTCATTCTGGTCGAACCGCCTAGTTTGGCTTTGTTTATTGGTTTATTGTAGGGCATATCTCATTGCAAGATTCATCGACTGGAATCCGATTTTATTTCCATTATACTTATTTCCATTTTATTTAGTTAGTAAAACTTTCTAACTATATATTACTCTTATACAAATTCTCCTCTTTCTCTTGGTTTTTTCTCTAAACTAAAGACGGGGAATTCTAAATTAATTAATTATCTTAGTTCTTATTTAATTTTTCTTCTTTAATTAGAAATTTTTGAAATATTTATTATTTTTTCTATAAATAGAATCAGGAGGTCTTTATTTTAATTTTTTTTCTTAGTGATTCAGTGATCTAGAATGGAACAAGTAATCAAATAGAAGAGAATGTATAGGAACTTCGAATCTGGGTGGAAGGGTTTTGATTCAACCATCTCTTTGTCGACTTGAATCGGATATTTGTAATACCAAATAAGATTTGTAATACTAATAAATCACATAATATCCCCAGTTATTTTTATCTCTATTTTGAAATTCAAAAATAGTAAGAGATTTCATAAGGGATTTCTAAAGTAAGTTATTTATCTTATTATGTTATTATTAATCAAGGATTTATTGTATAACTAGAAAGACCCTTACAAATTATGAATACTAATTTATTAAGAATTAATCAAATTGAGGATATGGCGTCATCATTTGCTGGAACTGAAATATCTGTGAGATCGGGGTCACAATTTGTATTGGTTAAACAAATTGTTGGAATTCATAAAGTAATACACTCTCGCGGGGCCTTATATTCTTCGTGCTGATCAACGATGATTACAATATCGGGTACCCCTGTCATATATTTAATCCTTCCCAGATATGTTTTCAAGCAAGATAATTGTCTTTTAACATAGCTACATCTCTTTTCGGGAGACGGTCGAGTTTCCCTGTTTTTTGTTCCATTCTCAAGTCCCTGAACTTATGAAGTCTTGTTTTTGTAGTGGACCAATTTGTTAATATACCGCCAAGCCATTTTTATTAACATAATGACACCGGGACCTTATTACAGCCCACTCTACTGAATCAGCTGCTTTATTTTTGGTACCAACAATTAAGAATTATTTTCCCCTACTTGCTGCGTCAAAAACTAAATCACAAGCTTTTGATAAAAAACGAGAAGTTCTAGTAAGATTTGTAATATAAATACCCTTACACTTTGTAGAGATATAAGACACCATTTTAGGATTCCATTTCCTAGTACCATGACCAAAATGAACTCCTGCCTCCATCATCTCTTTCAAATTTATGTTCTAATATCTTCTTGTCATTTCTCCCCATAACCCCCCTCCCCTTTTTATTCTTAAAAAATAGAGACAAGGAACCCTGAAATGAAATAAATAATGGTTCTGACGGAACATTCTCTTCTACAGTATATTAGACATAGATACACGACCCAAACCATTATTCTTTTCTATTCATTATTCTTCTTATTACCATAGTAAATAACCATCCCAAATGCAGATAGTGAAAGAGATGAATCCATTGTTAGGAATCATTAAATCTTACAAATGATTGTTTGAATATGTTGTGAAATTTTTTTGAAAGACAAGAATCAAATAATTTTCTGTGGTAAAACAAAATATCTCTCATCTCCCCCTCGAATAGATTCATTTTTTTGTTTCCAAAGGAATGTTGTTATGTTGTTTTGAAGGGTGCACTAATCCTTTGAATCCAATACCAATGGGTATCACCCACCCCCCTAAAACAACGTTCTCTTTCAAGCCTTTCAACCAATCGATACGACCCCGGAGAGCCGCTTTTGCTAAAACTAGAGCAGTTTCTTGAAAACTCGCTTCAGATATGAAACTTTTAGTATTGAGAGATGATCTTGTTATTCCTAATAAGACGACTCAGTAAAAGATCACCTCTTCCAAAGCGCAACCCATTCGTTCTGCTTGCAATAATCCAATAAGTTCTCTGGGTGAAAATATTAGATAGTCCATCTTCTGAAACCAACACTTTTGATGTAATTTGATGTAAAATAATTTCTATATGCCTATTATGAATCTGCACCCCCTGGGAGCGATAAACCTGTTTTATTTTATTAACCAAAGAGATTCTGCTTTGCACTATAGTTAGCTCAGCACTAATCAAGAATCCCCAAGGAATTCCAAGAATTCTTGTTATACATTTTTTCCAACCCTCAACCCTCTTTTCTAGATTCATGGATATTGAATCAATCGAACGCACTTCTAACACCTGTTCTACTTTTGGAAGACCCTATGTTATATCACCAGATCTCGATTTTTCATATATATATATATAAATAATGTATCTCCTTCGTAAAGGGTTTTGTCATAATGGCCATGAACGGTTGCTCTGGGGGTGGCTAAATAAGGCTTGCTTGCATCCTCTGTATTACCACGGTTGCTGGCATATAGTTAGCCAATCATTATTCCCTAGATACCTTCATTACTTCTTCTCCGAGAAAAGAAGTTCACGACCCATGGGCCTTTTACCTCCACGCGGCATTGCTCCATCAGGCTTTCTCCCATTGCGGAAAATTCCCCACTGTTGCACTATTTTAGATATGAAAATAATGGTCAAAATTGGATTCAATTGTCAACTACCCCTATCAAAAATAGAATTAACTACCGATTCCAAATAAATGAACTAGAGTTACATCTCCTTTCCATTCAAGAGTTCTTATGCATTTCCACGCCCTTTGAGACCCTGAAAAATGGACAAATTCCTTATCTTAGGAACACATACAAGATTCGTCATTACAAAAAGAATAATGGTAACCCTACCATTAACTACTTCATTTATGAACTTCATAGTAATATAAATACATATCCTACCAACACAAAATTTGAAACTTGCTATCCTCTTGCCTATCAGGCAAAGATTTACCTCCGTGGAAAGAATGATTCATTCGGATCGACATGAGAGTCCAACTACATTGCCAGAATCAATGTTGTATATTTGAAAGAGGTTGAACTCCTTGCTTCTCTCATGTTACACTCCTATTCAAGCCGAGCCTCTTTTCTCCTCGGTCTACAAAGACAAAATATAGGACTGGTGCTAACAGTTCATCATGGGAAAAAAGACTCACTAAGTCGGGATCAATAAATAATACTAATCTAATATAATAGTCTAATATATATAATATACTAATATATCTAATATAATAGAAAAGAGCTGTCTTTTCTATATACTTTCCCTGGTTCCATTGCTACCGCGGGCTTTATACAATCGATCGGATTAGATAGATATCCCTTCAACATAGGTCATCGAAAGTATCTCGGAGACCCACTAAACTACGAAAGCCAGGATCTTTCAATAAATAGATTCCTATTCAAAGAGTGCATAACCGCATGGATAAGCTCACACTAACCCATCAATTTGGGATCCAAATTCGAGATTTTCCTTGGGAGGTACTGAGAAGGATTTGGAATGGAATAATATCGATTCATAAAGAAGAAAGGGTTCTCTATTGATTCAAACACTGTACCTATGGGATAGGGATCGAGGAAGGGGAAAACTGAAGATTTCACATGGTACTTTTATCAATATGATTTATTTCGTACCTTTCGTTCAATGAGAAAATTGGTCAAATTCTACAGGATCAAACCTATGGGACTTAAGGAATGATGTAAAAAAAAAGGAGGGAAAATATTCATATTAAATAAATATGAAGTAGAAGAACCCAAATTCCAAATGGACAAATTCAAACTTGAAAAGGATCTTGAGGTACCTTAAAGGTTATCTTGGAAAAGGGATTAATCAAGAAAGATCTTTTGTTCTTCTTATATATAATATCATGATTCGATCCGCATATGTTTGGTAAAGAGAATAATCTTATCCTTTGAGAATAATAAAAAATGGACAGTGTTCAATTAGAATATGAAAACGTGACTAAATTGGTCCTAGTTACTTTTCGGGGTGGAGTGGAAGAAGGAGGGGATTCTCGAACGCGGAAAAGGATCCAATGAATTTGAAAGAATTGAACGAGGAGCCGTATGAGGTGAAAATATCATGTAAGGTTCTGTAGAGTGGCAGTAAGGGTGACTTATCTGTCAACTTTTCCACTGTCACCCTAAAAAAACTAAACTCTGCCTTACATAAAGTTGCCAGAGTACGATTAACCTCTGGATTTGAAATCACTACTTATATACCCGGTATTGGCCATAATTCACCAGAACATTATGTAGTCTTAGTAAGAGGGGGAAGGTTAAGGATTTAACCAGTGTGAGATATCACATTGTTTGAGGAACCCTAGATGCTATCGGAGTAAAGGATCGTCAACAAGGGCGTTCTAGTGTGTTGTAGATTCTTATCCAGGACTTGTATCATTAATAATCGAAATGTGGTTAAAATTGTTTTAAGGCCCCATTGATGAAAGAACAAATTGAAAAATAGTAAATTTGATGAATATTCATTTTATACGGTCGCATCTTTATCACACTTTTTTGTCTTCCAAGTCAAAAATACTTTCGTTCTAAGCTCCTTTCTTTTTCTATTTAGCTTTTATTATTTTGAGAAATCTATCGATCAATTCCTATTCTTTCTTTTTCTCTTGATTCTTTTTCGATCGAGATGTATAGATCCTGTTCATGGATTAACAAAAATATGCAAAAGATCTATTTGCCTCTGCCATTTTATGAGTCTCTTCCTTTTTGCGTATGGCATCGCCATTCCCTTTGGGAGCATCCACAAATTCGGAACTTAATTTGAAAGCCATATTTTGACCCGAACATTTTTGGAATGCCGCTAATAACTAACAAATGGCAAGTGTTTTTCCTTGTGTGGATCCTATTTCAATGGGAACTTGATGAGTCGATCCACCTACATGTCTTGCTTTTTCCATTATATCGAGAGTTACTCCATATATTGCTTGACTTAAATTGGATAGTGGATTTGTTTCTATCTTTTGTTGAATCTTTTTCATGACTCGATAGATAATTTGATAAGCCAATGATTTTTTCCATGTTTCAGAACACGGTTAACCAATATGTTAACTAATCGATTACGATAAATTGGATCGGATTTTGCTATTTTTTTCTATAGTACCTCGACATGACATGAGCGTGAAAGGGGTTCAAGAATCATTTTTCTTTTTATAAGGGCTAAAATCACTTATTTTGGATTTTTTACCCCATATTGTAGGGTGGATCTTGAAAGATATGAAATATCTCCCTCTAAGACGTACATACGACTTTCATTGAATAGGGCTTTCTGCCAAATTCTAAATGTATCTATGAGATCGAGTATGGAATTATTTTTACTCAATTTAAATTGGGTATCCGTTTCCCTCCCTTTCCTGCTAGTATTGGAAATCCTGTATTTTACATGTCTATACGATTGAGTCCTTGGGTTTCCGAAATACTGTAAAAAGAAGTGCTTTAAATCATTGCTATTTGACTCGGACCTGTTCTAAAAAAGTCAAGGTATTTTGAATTTTTTGTTGACACGGACAAAGTCAGGGAAAACCTTTGAAATTATTTCAATGTTGAACCTTGGACACATAAGAGTTCCAAATCAAATCTCTTTAGAAATAAGATCTTTTGTCTGATGGTAGCCTGCTCCAGTCCCCTTACAAAACTTTTGTTATTGGGTTAGCCATACATTTCACATGTTTCTAGAGATTCACATGGCATCATCAAATGATACAAGTCCTGGAAAAGAATCTACAACGCACTAGAACACCCTTGTTGACAATTCTTTACTCCGACAGCATCTAGGGTTTCTCTAACAATGTGATATCTCACACATGGTAAATCCTTAACCCTTCCCCCTATTACTAAGACTACAAAATTTTCTTGTGAATTACGGCCAATACCGGGTATATAAGCAGTGATTTTAAATCCAGAGGTTAATCATACTCTGGTAACTTTACGTAAGGCAGAGTTTGGTTTTTTAGGGGTGATACTAGAAAAGTTGATAGATAAGTCACCCTTACTGCCACTCTACAGAATCGTACATGAGATTTTCACCTCATACGACTCCTCGTTCAATTCTTTTGAATTCATTGGATCCTTTATTGCATTCGAGAATCCCCCCTTCTTCCACTCCGCCCTGAAGAGTAACTAGAACCAATTTAGTCACGTTTTCATGTTCCAATTGAAACCTGTCCATTTTTTATTATTCTCAAAGGATAAGACTATTCTCTTTACCAAACATATGCGGATCGAATCACGATCTTATATATAAGAAGAACAAAAGATCTTTCTTGATCAATCCCTTTTCCAAGATAACCTTTGAGGTACCTCAAGATCGTTTTCAAGTTTGAATTTGTTCATTTGGAATTTGGGTTATTCTACTTCATATTTATTTAATATGAATATTTTCCCTCTTTTTTTATATCATTTGTTAAGTACCATAGGTTTGATCCTTTAGAATTTGACCCATTTTCACATTGAACGAAAGGCATGAAATAAATCAGATTGATAAAAGTACCATGTGAAATCTTCGGTTTTCCCCTTCCTCGATCCCTATCCAATAGGTACAGTGTTTGAATCAATAGAGAACCCTTTCTTCTGTATGAATCGATATTATTCTATTCCAAATCCTTCCCGATACCTCCCAAGGAAAATCTCGAATTTGGATCCCAAATTGATGGGTTAGTGCGAGCTTATCCATGTGGTTATGCACTCTTTGAATAGGAATCCATATTCTGAAAGATCCAGGCTTTCGTACTTTGGAGGGTCTCCGAGATCCTTTTGATGACCTATGGTGAAGGGATATCTATCTAATCTGATCGATTGCATAAAGCCTGCGGTAGAAATGGAACCAGGGAAATTATATAGAAAAGACAGTTCTTTTCTAAAGTATATTGCAAATTGAAGTAATCATTTAAGTATCTTGTATAATACTCTTGCCCTAGATCCCCATTTTCTATTCTACCCCCATTCCTCTATGATTAATATTCAGTTAATTTGAATGTTGAATCCACTTTTTTATTCGTTCTCTTTCCTCCTTATTCTAAAAAGGGAAAAAATAGAAAAGAGGGGGAGAGGGATTCATCACCAATATTTGATTGAATCTCTAATTTTCTTCATTACTTCCCATGACAATAACTAGAATGAAAAAAAAAAGAGTGTCAACGTATACGGGAAAAAAAAATTAATCTCTATCAATAGACCTGCTAAAGCCCCGAACCATAGCATACTTAGTACTAGTGCCACAGAGAGATATGTTTTTAGATCTCGCATTATTGGAGTTATTTCACAAGGACTTGCCAGTGTAAGGAAGAAGAGGAAACAAGCACACTTGGAGAGCGCAGTATAACGGAGAGTTGTATGCTGCGTTTGGGAAGGATGAATCACTCCCAAAAAGAAATCTATTGATTCTCTCCCAATTGGCTGGACCTTAGGTGCGATGATTTACTTCACGGGTGAGTTCTCTAGTTCAAGTCCAGGATGGCCCAGCTGCGCTAGGGAAAAGAATAGAAGAAGGATCTGACTACTTCATGCATGCTCCACTTGGTTCGGGGGGATATAGCTCAGTTGGTAGAGCTCTGCTCTTGCAATTGGGCCATTGCAATTATGGGTTGGATGTCTAATTGTCCAGGCGGTAATGATAGTATCTTATACCTAAATCGGTGGCTCACTTTTTCTAAGTAATGGGGAAGAGGACCGAAACGTTCTACTGAAAGACTCTACTGAGACAAAGATAGGCTATCAAGAACATAGAGGAGGTAGGATAGGCAGTTGGCTAGATCTAGTATAGATCGTACAAGGACGGTAGTTGGAGTCGGCGTCTCTCCCAGGGTCCCCTCATCGAAGATCTCTGGGGAAGAGGATCAAGTTGGCTCTTGCAAACAGCTTGATGCACTATCCCCCTTCAACCCTTTCAGCAAAATGCATCAAAAGAAAAAGAATGAAAATCGATGGACCGACCCCATCATCTCCACCCCGTAGGAACTATGCGATTACCCCAAGGACACCTTTGGCATCCAGGGGTCACGAACCGACCATGGAACCCTGTTCAATAAGTGGAATGCATTAGCTGTCCGCTCTCAGGTTGGTCATTCAAGGTCAGAGAAGGGCAATGACTCATTCTTAAAACCAGCATTCTTAAGACCAAAGATTCAGGCGGAAGGGGGGAAAGCCCTCCGTTCCTGGTTCTGCTATAGTTGGATCCTCCGGAACCACAAGAATCCTTAGTTAGAATGGGATTCCAACTCAGCACATTTTGAGTGAGATTTTGGAAAGAGTTACTCTTTGGAGAGCACAGTACGATGAAAGTTGTAAGCTGTGTTCGAAGGGGAGTTATTTTCTATTATTGGCCTCTATGGTAGAATCAGTCGGGGGACCTGAGTGGTGGTGGTTTACCCTACGGCGGATGTCAGCGATTCGAGTCCGAATATCTCTAACTCATAAACTTAGCCGATACAAAGCTTTATGATATGTAGGCCCCTTCATGGCATTAGGTAACCATACATGAAGGGGGAATTGGGCGGATTTAGCAACTGCACCGACAAATAAGAGAACAATGCATAAAGAAACAAATAAAAAATTCACCTCATTATTATAAATCAAGGTTTTGAATATTTTGAATAAATCCCTAAATTTTAAACTCCCCGTTATCCAATAAAAACCTTAAATTCCTAATAATAAACCAAAATCCCTAACACAATTAGTTAAAAAGGCTTTTTGACAAGCATTTGTCGCAATAGGTTGTGTAAACCAAAATCCTATTAATAGATAGGAACACAGACCAACTAATTCCCAAAAAATATAAATTTGTATCTAATTAGAACTAGTAACTAATCCCAACATGGAAGTACTGAAAAAACTCATATAAGCAAAAATCCTCAAATAGCCTTGATCATGAGCCATATAATTATCACTACAAATAAGAACCATAATCCCAACAGTAGTCATTAATATTTACATAATAGAAGTAAGTGGGTCGATCAAGTATCTGAAGTCTAAAGAAAAATCATTATTAATGATCCAAGACCATACATATTGAGAAAAAGAACTGCTATTTATTTGCTGAATAGACAGGTAGATTGAAAAAATCATGACTATGCTTAACAATAAAACACTTTGAAAAGCCCACATACGGCGAAAACTTTTTGTTGCCGTTGGAAAAAGAATAAGTTCCGCTCCTATTAACATGGGACTAGAAATGGAATGAAAGGTATGATCCACACATATTCATATATCTGTTCCATAAAAAAGTTTTGAATTCTTAATTAATTGTTTTCGATTCACCGGATCTTACCTCTTTTGAAAGGAGTCAATAAAAAGTAAAAATATGGACTAACTTAAACTAAATTAAAACTTAAATCGAATTTTCTATTCTTATCTTTTGCCTATCTCGATAATGTTTTATTTTAGTATTATAAATTGCATATTATAAAGAATTCATTTTGAACAATAGAT
This sequence comes from Capsicum annuum, assembly GCF_002878395.1. Classification (NCBI taxonomy): domain Eukaryota; kingdom Viridiplantae; phylum Streptophyta; class Magnoliopsida; order Solanales; family Solanaceae; genus Capsicum; species Capsicum annuum. The sequence continues at coordinate 170,269,920 of NC_061119.1, forward strand.
ATATTTCACATCTAACTATAACTAATAATGAAGAATTTTATAATGGTAGTTCCAAGAAAACGCACTTCGAGATCAAAAAAACTTATTCGTAAAAATATTTGGAAAAGGAAGACATATTGGATAGAATTAAAGGCTTTTTCGTTAGCGAAAGCTATTTCTACTGAGGAGTCAAAAAGTTTTTTTTGGTGCGCCAAACAAAAATAAATAAGTAATAAAATGTTAGAATAATTTGAATCAACTTGAAAAAATAATTCAATAGTCACAGACTTACTAATTTGGTTATAATTGGGTCCCTAGGACCCGTCAAGACTCTCTACAACTCATAGGTAAAGTCATAGTCAGGATAGTGACGATAAACTTTCAAAATATTTCAAGTACCAAAATCCCAGGGCATTACACAAACACTGGTTGAAGCTTATAGTTATGCCAGATTACATGAAAAATCCCTTAATAGTATATATAAACAATTATCCAAATTTACTTTGAAATTTTTTTCCTTACATAAACCTCCCATGCTCTTACCACCCACTAGTGCTTCCACTATAGTCGTTGTGATGTTAATAGGAAGTAAGAAATTATCCCTTAAAGAATGTAGAGAAAAGAATATTTTTTATAAGTGTAATGATAAATATACACCAGGCCACCAATGTATGCCCCAAACCTCTACACATTATAGAAGGAGAAGAAGTTCTAACGCACAAAAAGAGATTGTGGATCCTACTATTGAATAGAGGCCAGAGGCCCCATAATAAGGGGTATTATCATGGATGGCCTCGTAAGGCAAAACATAAGAACCTTCCACCATCAAAATCCTCGGGTGGGCTAAGAAGTAAAAATTGGTAGTCTTAGTTGATAGTGGATTCACCCATAACTCTGTCGACCCTCATGTAGCTAAATTCTAGTAGCCCCTGTAGAAACAATGGTTAGACCCTTGAGGGTTAGAGTGGAAAATGGTCAACATGTGATCTGTAGCCAGATATGCAAAAAGTTCTAGTAGGAAATGCAAGACCATGAGTTCATATTTGATTTAAGATTGTTACGTTCTGCGATATGATATCGTCCTTGGAATAGATTGGATAGACCTATTTTCACTTATTGCTTTGCATACCAAACTACTAGAAATTTCCTTGATTAGGGTATTCACAAGTCATTCATTTTTTAAGTGACACAAGTTCTGAGCCAATATTCATGATACAAGCTAAGAATGTGATAAAATGATCAAACAGAGGGAAATACCACTACATTATACAATTAATGATGATTGAGGCAAAGAAGGGTGAAGAACCCATTTTTAAAATAGTAGAACCTTTGTTATTCAGATCTTTTCTAAAAGCCCACAGAATTTCCACCGACCCACTCATGTGAACACCCAATTGATTTGCCGCCAGGATCCAAGCCTATAAACCTCAGGCCTTATTGATAGTCTGTTGAGCCGAATTATTTAATTGAGATTATAATAACAGAAATTCTTAAGTCTCAAATGGTGACCACTAGTTTGTCTTCCTTTACTTCACTAATTGTAATAATCAAGAAAAAAGATTCCAGTTGCAGACATTGTGTTGACTATCAAAACCCCAATGAGATAACAATTAAAAAATATCTAATACTAGTGGTAGAGGATCTGCTGGATGAATTACAAGGAGCATAATATTTTTCAAATTGGATCTACGGTTAGCTACCACCAGATTCGAATGAAGGATGAAAATGAACAGAAAACAACATTCAAAACTTATTATGGTCTTTATGAGTGTAGGGTAATTCCATTTGGGCTCACAAACGCTCCAACCACTTTTCAAGATCTTTTGCACAAAATATTTGGACCTCATATTAAAAAGTTTGTATTCATATTATCTAATGATATTTTAATTTATAGTACAAAATATTATGGAACATGTGACCTATTTAGAAATTGTATTTGATTAAGTAAGAGCTAACCAAATCTTTGCCAATAGATCTAACTGTAATTTTTCTTAAAAAAGGGTGGAATTTTATGTCATATAGTTAGTGATGTTAGGGGTTAGCATAGATGAAGAGAATATTAAATCCATGTTGCAATAGGGCAAACCTAAATCTATTAAAAATTTGAGAGGTTTCTTAGGCCTTATATGATATTATCACAGATTATTAAAAATTTTGTTTTGATTACTAAACCTTTAACTAATCTATTAAAAAGGGAAACTTCTTGTGGACCGAGGATGCAACAAAGGTATTCGAGGAGCTCAAACTAGAAATGGTAAGAGCTCCAGCTTTAGCATTACTCAATTTTTCCATTTCTTTTAATGTTAAAGTTGATTTTTGTGGACTAGGAGTAGGATCTATATTAACTTAAATTGGTATACCAATTGTATACTTGAGCAAAGAATTAAGTATTAGGCATTTTGTCTTGTCAACAATTGAAAAGAACTGCTTTACTTATAATGGTGGATAAGTGGCATCATTACTTGCAATCGAACCATTTTGTAATCAAAATAGATCATTTCAACCATAAATTCCACAAAGATTAAAGAATTACTACCCTATAACACAAAGGAGTTATAAAACTCATATGTCTTAGCTATGAAATACATTACAAAAGGGGTGTAGAAAAAATTACAACAGATGCCTTCTATAGAAATTTCAAAGAGTTTAAATCTACTAGTCTAACTGTAATGTAGCCAAAATGGGTGATAGAGGTCATGGAAAACTACAATGGCGATGCTAATCCTAATGGTCAGTTAAGGTAGAGGCTCATTTATGAGCAACATGAACCTCCTTGGGGAGCACATTCAAGTGTATATGCAACTCAACAGAGAGTGCAAACCTAGTTTTATTAGCCAAGCCTATTGTAAGATATGAAAACTTTATAAGGAATGTGAAATATGTCAAAGAAACAAAGGCAAGAATCTAGCTTATCTTGGATTTCCTAAACCCTTGCCAATTCCCACGAAGGCATGGAAGCATTTGGCTTTGGAATTCATCATTAGTCTGACAAAATCAAAAGGAAGGGACTCAATTCTGGTGGTATTTTATAGGTATACAAAATTTGCTAACTTTTTTCGTTAACTCATCCCTATAATGCTACTCTAATTTCACAGGACTTTTTAGACAATATTTGCATATTGCATGGCCTTCTTAGTTTAATTGTCTCATATAGGGTTCCTATATTTGTCGGTACATTAGAAAGGGAATATTTAATGGATTATAGGTCCAGTTAAAGACAAATTCAGCATATCATCCTTAGACGGATGATCAATCCAAAATGCTTAATAGATGTTTGGAGAGGTACCTTGTATTACAGGACACAAGACAACCGAGTAGAGAAAATTCCTACCATTAGTAGAATTTTGATACAATTCCAGCTTTTACACTTTAATTAGACTCCTCTCAAAACCTTTTATGGTTACAATTACCCTAGCACACTTTGAATTAGTGGATCAAACAAAATTGGGTGTTGTTGACTAAGTGTTGATAGAATGACAACTAATGAATAAGTTGTTGCAAGATAACTTGAGAAAAGCCCAAAATTGAATGAAGCACTACACTGGCACTAAGAGGACCAAGAGGAAATTCTAAGTAGGGGATTTGGGTTTTTCTAAAATTGCAACCTTACCACCAAACTTAGAAGATATAAAAAAGAATAATAATTTATCAATCTGATTCTTTGATTCTTATGAAGTAATCTGGAAAATAAGGGAAATAGCTTATGAGATTCATCTTCTTATTGACTTCAGAATTCATCTAGTATTCTATGTCCCGTAATAGAAAAAGAAGATAGGTGACAAGGTAATGGCATATCAAGATCCTCCCCGCAGCACTAATGAAGGATTGATTTGGATAGAACTCATATAAATTCTATAAAGATGTATGGTCAAGAAAGGTAATTGGATAGTGATACAAGTGTTAATTCAATGGTAAAATTTTCCCCCCAGATAAAGCAACATGGGAGGACTACTCTTTTATGAAGTCTCAATTTCCAAATCTTCCTGATACTCTAAATCTCTAAGAGATACTTTTTTCTCTAGTAGGGGATAATCCATGGTATCAAGTAGGGACCCTCAAGAGCCTAGTAGTATCATAACCCAAAAGTTGAGGTCGTGATGGATCCTACCCAATCCAAACAATAGGTAGGTAAGACTAAAACCAAAAAAGATAAAGATGTAGAAAACAAATAAATGAAATCCAAATGCGAGACTTCCTACCAAATTCAGATTATATATTAATGAAAAACAAGATCCAAAACTAAAAAGAAACAACTTCAATCCCAAAATATGATGTCATGAGTAAAGATAACTAATAGTGTTAAAGAGTATGAAAATATACAGCTCTATCTCAGAATAATAAAGTAAATACAAAATAGATATGAAGAAATTTGTAATTGTAACGCCCCGAATCTGGTACCAGAAATGCTACACGGTGCTCTTGACCCCTAAGGACCACAATCTAACCCATGACTGACATCTTTAACTGAGCACTGAATAATATACAATAAATATGTAGAATATAAGCTGTAAGGCCAACAGGTTCAAAACTGAACTAATACTAAAGACAAAAACAATGTCTGTAATATGGTATAACAATACCCAATATTAAAATAAACTATCTAAAACTTGTTGTAGTCTGAAAGCCTCTAATTTTTTTGAAATCTATGGAGTTGATGGGACATGTCCCCAACTAACTATAATACCCCAAAGATTTCTAGCAAATTTCATCCTAAGAATGCCTAGTATTAGATTCTAAAGTAAAGGATAATTATCCATGAGGAATAATCAAGATTTTCACTTTTAATAATGTGGAAAATTCAATAAGATTTCCATCGATATATGATTCGCTTAAATCCGATAACAGGGTAAGAAGTTACAACTATTTTAAGTTCCCATAGTAAAACAGCGGCATATTAGTTAGTGGCGCACCGCGCCATAAAAGGAAATGGCATATGGCAATTTTCAGTAAGTGTCCGCGATTATGACGTACCGCGCCAACACTAAAATTCTGAATTGTCCTTTTTCTAGTGTTTCAGCGTAATTTCTCTCGCGGTGCGCCAAATTTCCACGTCACGAAGGAAGGGGTAATGCGTTGGCTCCGCGTTGCGACATCCCTCAATTTACAAATTGTCAATTTCTAGTGAAACAGTGTGATAACTCCGCGTCGCGCCAGGGGCACAGTTTGGGAAAATTTTACTAAAATTAAATTATGCGTCCAAGGTTAAAAGGGTTAATTTCTACCACTATTTAAACCCAATAATACGTGATTTAGCTATTCTTCACCCAAAATATACTATTTTCTCGCAAGTTTCTCTCAAGAAAAAGCTAGGTTTTCTATTGGAGATTCACATTCAAGAAGGTTTCCCCATCAATCTTCACAAAATCATGAATTAAGGTATGCATAGTGTTCATTCATGGACTCTTTTCGTCCATGAAGCCCAAGAATCCTTTTTTCTAAAATTAAGCTATGGATTTTCTTATAAAGTTCATGATTGGGCTACTTTTGTTCATGTTGATAATGAGCAATTGAATTGAATTCCATGAATGAGTGTTAAATTCCATATGGGTTGATATGTAATGGTCTAGATTCATGAAACCCTAGGACTAAACGCTTGAATGATTAAATTGGAATTGAATCACGATAGCTAATTATTGTATGATGTTATTTACACATTCTATTCCTACTATGTGTTTGGTTGAATGCCTAGATGAAGGGAAAGTGTCTAATTAGTATGATATCATGAAATCCCCATGTAAGTACAAGTTTATGCCTATCATATGTTTGATGAAATGCTTCAGTAAATGTATTATGATGATTATTATGTATTCAAGTAAGTCATGCTTTATCAGTTTCCTTCTATCGAGTTCTGGGGGTGCTTGTACCCGAAACATTAGCTATGTACCTATAGCCATGTTATGTTTTCACGATACTCTCAGTCACGCTATGAATCCTTAGAGTTTAGATAGTCTTATGACTCAGGAAAAATTTTCGTGATCTCATGACTCAGTCAGTTATCAGATATCAATAGTATTCCATCAGTCAACGAAACTTAGCAACTTAGCTCATGCTCATTTTATTAAATCATGTTCAGTGTCCATTCATATAGGAGTAGGAATTAGCACCGAGTGAACTCAAGGATAGGCACACATACTATCAGATAAGGGTGTGATCCTTAGAAGTCATCTTTGTATTCCAAAACTATGTAGCCAGAATAGGTTGAGACATCAACACTATCTGATGAGGGTTGATGAGGTGGATAAGCACTGTCAGATAAGAGCCCCACCATTCTCTTTTTGGGACACTATTAAATAATGGTCGCCAACAGTTTGTCCTTACCAGTGGTGCGGTATTGACACACTTCCAATTGGGGTAACAAATCGAACCCTAACTCAGCCATAATAGCGTATCAGGGGTATGTCGGTTAAATACTACCTCAAACAGTTTCAGTACAAGTCTTAGTAAAAAAACTTAGATAGTTCTTCAGATTCAAGACTATCAGATACAGTCGACTCAGATAAAATAAGGAACTCAAATAGTTCTATCAGATTCAGAATTGCCAGATATAGTCACCCAAGTTATCAGTTACATTCAGATACAACTCTTTATGCTATCAGTTATATCAGTTATTAGTATGTCATGTCATCAGTATTCATATTCAGTAACCACTATATCACAGGGCCAGTTACAGTTATGTATTTATGTATGCATTCTCACATTCATGTTAGACAGTCAGCTAGCATTATTCATACATGTTAACCCTTGCATTAGCCTACCTCACCTATATACTTAGTACATTCCATTGTACTGATGCATTTGCGCTATAGTGCTTTCTTTTTATGTTACACCATAGGTTTAGAGACACGAGTTCTAGATCAATAGTAGGTTCCAATCTTAGCAGTTAGAATAGAAGTGAGTCCTCATCCTTCGAGGACATGATTATTTCTCCATTATTTCATTGATTGGTTATTAGTTGGAGTTAGTTGGGGATATGTCCCATCAACTCCTTATTCAAATTATTCAGGCAGTAGAGGCTTTCAGACTAGATGCAGACTATTATGTTTTAGACTTCAGTGTTTACAGTTTTGTTTTTGATATTGTATTACCCCACAGGTGTTATCTCATCCATGTTATGTTCAGTATTGAACCTTATGGCCTTTCAGTGTATGTTTCTGCAGTATTTAGTATTTTATGCAGTTTACAAGTATAGATATCAGTCATGGGTTAGCTTGTGGGCCTTTGGGGTCATAAGCACCGTGCAGCATTTCAGTTCAGCAAATTAGGGTGTTACAAATGTGGTATCAGAGCCTAAGGTTCAATAAAGTCCTAGGAAGTATAAAAGTTGCATCTAGTAGAGCCTTATGCATGGGTGTATTTCGCACCACATTTATGTGAAAGAGGCTATGAGATGTTTAGGAATAGTTTCCCTTCTTTCAGTATTCATGTTGTACCATTGAGCATAATCATAAGTCAATCTCTCAATAAAATCCACTTCTTCTTTCTATTTCAGAATATGCCTCCTTAGTGAAGAAAGCAGTCAGCCCCTCAGCTAGAATATTCTTTGGGAGATCATGTTTCTCATACAGAGTACTGAGCTGCATTCACTTCTCTTGCTCAGTCAGTAGCTACCCATAATGAGCGACCAATTGTCACTCTGGCCAACCCATTGGCCAACTCAGTTGTATCTAGGATTCAGGACTTTACCCAAATGAATCCCCCATTCTTCCACGTGTCTAAAGTAGATGAAGACCCTCAAGAATTCATTGATCAAGTTCAGAAAGTGACAGGCATCATGGGGGTGACTACTATTGAGAGTGCTGATTTAGTCGTGTACCAGTTGCAGGATGTGGCTAATACTTGGTTCAAACAGTGAAAGTCAGAAAGGTCAGATGATACAGGTCCTATAGAGTGGGAGGAGTTTGTTACTGCATTCTTAGACAGATTCTTTCCCCTAAAGCTTAAAGAGGCTAAGGTTCTAAAATTCATCAACCTCAGGCAGGGCACTATGATGGTGAAAGAGTATTCTCTAAAGTTTACTCAATTAGGCAGATATGCCCCTCATGTGGTTGCGGACGACAAAGCCAAGATAAGTAAGTTTCATTTAGAGGTAAATGATAACATGGTTAATGAGTGCAGATCCGCCATACTAAATAGTGACATGACTTTAGCTAGACTTATGACAATGCTTAGCAGATAGAGAAGAAAAATATTAAGTAGAGGGAAAAGCAGAATAAGAAAACTAGGACAAGTAGCTTCAATTTTAGTCAGCCTAAATCAGAAGGATAAAACCGTTCTCAATTTTTTCCTACGTCATCTTCTCCATCTCCTTCTTCAGCCAGTGCTCCAGCTCCTAAGTTCAGAGATAGAGTGCCAGGCTCTAAGTCTCAGGGCAGTATCAGCAATGCCCGAACTAATCCCCTTTGTCAGACTTATAGTAAGAACCATAAGGGTGCTTGCAGAGTTGGCAGCGATGTCTGTTTTGATTGTGCAAGCCAGTCCACAGAGTTAGAGACTGCCCTCAGTCAAGTTGCAGAGTCATCTCCATTTCTTAGCTCAGTCCGGCCACCCAAATCAGTAGAGTGCCACCACCAGTGCTACTAGCAGGCAACGCCCAAATAGACTATATGCTCTTCAAAATCGACAAGATTAGGAAAATTCTCCTAATGTAGTTACTGGTACGGTACATATCTTTCATGTGCATGTTTATGCTTTGCTAGATCCAGGAGTTTCTTTGTCTTTTGTTACTCCCTATATAGCAGTTGATTTTGGAATCAATCTTGAAATTCTAGCAGAGCCCTTCTCAGTCTCTACCCCAGTGGGAAAAACTATCATAGCCAGGTAGGTATACAGGAACTGCCTGTTTATGATATTTTAGAAAGTCACTTCAGCAGACTTAGTCAAATTAGAAATGACTAATTTTGAAGTCATTCTCAGCATGGATTGGTTTCATTCTTGCTATGCCACATTTGACTGCAGAAACAAAATAGTCCAGTTTCAGTTCCCAAATGAACCTATCCTTGAGTGGAAGGGTAGTGTATCCGCTTTCAGGGATCAACTTATTTACCACCTTCTGGTAAGGAAAATGATATCTAAAGGATGTGCCTATCATTTTGTTCGAGTTAAGAACACTAATTTTGAAACTCCCAGACTTGAATCAGTCCCAGTAGTGAATGAATATTCAGATGTCTTTCCTGAAGATCTTTTAGGAATTCCTCCCAAAAGGGAAATAGACTTCGACATTGATCTTTTCCTAGATACTCTGTCTATCTCTATTCTGCCATATAGAATGGCACTAGTAGAACTCTGAGAATTGAAAGAACAGTTGAAGGATCTGTTAGATAAGGGATTCATCAGACCAAGTATTTTTCTATGGGGCGCACTAGTATTATTCGTGCATAAAAAGATGGTTATCTCAGAATGTGCATTGATTACCATCAAATAAATAAGGTCACCATCAAGAACAAGTATTCTCTTCCCAGAATTGATTACTTATTTGACCAACTTCAGGGTGCCAGCTATTTCTCTAAGATAGACCTCAGATTCGGCGATCATCAGCTCAGAGTTACAGAAAGTGACATTTCAAAAATAGCTTTCCATACTCGGTATGGTCACTTTGAATTCTTAGTCATGTCATTTGGTCTTACAAATACCCCAGTAGCTTTCATGGACTTGATGAACCGCATGTTCAAACAGTACTTAGACATGTTCGTCATAGTCTTCATAGATGATATTCTGGTCTATTCCCGCACTGATCGTGATCATGTAGACCATCTCAGAACAATACTTTAGACTCTCAGAGATCATTAGCTATTCGCCAAATTTATTAAGTACAGATTCTGGATAAGGTCAGTAGCATTCCTTCGTCACATTATTTCTGGTGATTGCATTAGAGTAGATCCTCAAAAGATCAAAGCAGTAAGAAAAAGGCCAAAACCTATCTCTCCATTAGATATCAAGAGTTTCTTGGGTTTTGATGGCTATTACAGATGATTTTTTGGAGGATTTTCATCTATTACATCCCTTATGTACAGATTAATGCAGAAGAAAGTTAAGTTTCAGTGGTTAGACCCTTGTGAGAAGATTTTTTAGGAGTTGAAAACTCGACTTACCTCAGCCCCAGTATTAGCTCTTTCTGATGGTTTAGATAGGTTCGTGGTGTATTATGATATATCTAGAGTAGGTTTGGGTTGTGTCCTTATGCATCATAGTAAGGTCATAGCCTATGCCTGCAGACAGCTTAAGCCCCATGAGAGGAATTATCTTAGTCATGATCTTGAGTTAGCATCCGTAGTCTTTGCCTTAAAGTTTTGGAGGAATTATCTCTAAGGAGTTCATGTAGATGTCTTTACAGATCACAAGAGTCTTCAGTATGTCTTTTCTAAAAAAGATCTTAATTTTCATCAGAGAAGGTAGTTAGAGCTATTAAAAGACTACAACATAAGTGTCCTCTATCATCCGGGCAAGGCCAACGTATTGGCTGAAGCTCTCAGTAGGCTATCCATGGGTAGTGTTTCTCATGTGGAGGATAGTAAGAAGAAGTTAGCTCAATAAGTCCATCAGCTTACTAGACTAGGCATTTTCTTAATGGATTCTTCAGAGGGTGGTGTATGTGTTCAGAGTAGTTCAGAATCATCTCTAGTTTTTGAGGTGAAAGAAAAGCAAGATACAGATCCCAGCCTTATCAAGTTGAAAGAGTCAGTTCAGAATCAGAAAGTAGAGGTTTTCTCCCAAAGGGGAGATGGTTTTTGCATTTTCAGGGTCATCTCTGTGTTCCAAGTATAGATGACTTAAGGCAGCAAATTCTTGTAGAAGTGCATGGTGTGCGCTACTCTATTTATCCAGGGGCCACAAAGATGTACCGCAACTTGCAAGAACTCTATTGGCGGAGTGGGATGAAGAGAGAAATTGTAGAGTTTGTGGGTAAGTGATCTATATGTCAGCAAGTTAAGATAGAGCATCAAAAGCCTAGTGGCTCCATGCAGGTGTTCAGTATTCCTACTTGGAAGTGGGAAGCTGTGAACATAGACTTCGTGATGGGTTTGCCTCAAACACGCCATCAACATGATTCAGTCTGGGTCATTGCAGACAGATGACAAAATCAACTTATTTTTTTCCAGTTCATACCTCTTATTCAGCCGAGGATTATGCCAAACTCTATAACAAGAAGTTCGTCAAATTTTAAGGTGTTCCATTTTCCATTATCTCAGACAGAGATACCAAGTTCAGCTCTTATTTCTGGAAATCCTTCCAAAAGGGTGTCGGTACCCAAGTTTATCTCAATACAGTCTTCCATCCTCAGATAGATGGTCAAGTAGAAAGTACTATTCAGACTTTAGAAAGTATGCTAAGGGTATATGCAATTAATTTCAAGTGAATTTGGGATGACCACTTTCCTTTTATTTAGTTTACATAAAACAACAGCTATCATTCCAGTATTTAGATGGCTCTATTCGAAGTTCTCTATAGTAGGAGATATATATCTCCAATTGGTTGGTTCAAAGTTAGTGAGGCCTCAGTCATAGGTCTTGACTTAGTATTAGATGCCTTAGAAAAAGTCTAATTGATTAGAGAAAGACTCTAGGCTGCTTAGAGCTGACAGAAGTCTTATAAAGATATTCATAGAAAAGATCTTGAGTTTGAGGTTAGTGATCATGTCTATCTAAAGATATCTCCCACGAAGGAAGTGAAAAGATTCAGCAAGAAGGGAAAGCTCAGTCCCCAATATGTTGGTCCCTTTAAGATTCTCAATTATTTCGGTAAGGTAGCTTATGAGCTCGAATTTCCTTCAGATCTAGCCTCAGTTCATCCAGTCTTCCATGTCTCTTTGCTCAAGAAATGTATAGGTGACCACCAGTCGTAGTCCCTATTCAGAGCATTGATGTTCAGATCAGTCTCTCTTATGAAGAGATTCCATGCGAAATCTTAGACTATTAGAATCATAGATTAAGGAACAAAGAAGTCCCTCTAGTTAAAATTTTTTGGGGAAATCAGTTCGTCAAGGGAGCTACTTGGGAAGCAGAAGGATACATGCATACCAAGTATCCTCACCTCTTCTTCGCCAACTCATATCAAGCTCAACGTAATAGTTATCCTTAAGTTTACTCAGTTTCATGATCAGTGTTCATCATGAACTTGGTATTCGGTTTCATGTTCATGTTCCCAGTATAAACTTGGTATCAAGTACCATTGCATATTCAGTCATACATTTATGAATCATCTCATTTATATAATTATGCATCAGAAATGCATCTTATTATGAGAAACTTAGTTCCTTGAAACATTCAATCATGCATTCAAGAATCAGTTACACATGCATCAGATAAGCATGTTCAGTATGTAAATTCAGATTGTCAGTCATGAGATCATGTTCTAGTTATTCATGTTCAGTTCATGTTCAGCTTATTGTCCCCTCTTAGTCAGTCTCATTCGAGGATGAATGTTCTCAAGGGGAGATATTGTAATACCCCTAAGATTTCTAGCAAATTTTGTCCCAAAAATGCTGAGTATTAGCTTCTAAAGTGAAGGATAATTATTCCATGAGAAATAATCAAGATTTTCCCTTTTATTCATGTGTAAAATTCAATAAGCTTTCCATCGATATATGATTCCCTTAAATCTGATAATCGGGTAAGAAATTATGACTATTTCAAGTTTCCATCGTAAAACAGCGCCACATTAGTTAGTGGCGGCCGTGCCACAAGAGGAAATGGAATTTGTCAATTTTTAGTAGGTGTTCAAAATTATGACGCGTTGCGCCAGCACTCAAATTTTGAATTGTCCTTTTTCCAGTGTTTCAATGCGATTTCCCCCGCGTCGCACCAAAGTTCCAGGTCACGAAGGAAGGGGCAACACAATGGCTCCGCATCGCGCCAGGGGCACAATTCAGGAAAATTTTACTTAAATTAAATGATGCGCCCAGGGTTAAAAGGGTCAATTTCCTACCCTAATTTAAACCCAATAACACGTGATTTAGCTATTCTTCACCCAAAATATACTATTTTCTCTCAAGTTTTTCTCAAGAACAAGCTAGCGTTTCTATTGGAGATTCTCTCAAGAAATCATGAATTAAGGTATGCATAGTGTTCATTCATGGACGCCTTTCATCTATGAAGCCAAAGAATCCCTTCTTCTAAATTGAAGTTATGGATTTTCTTATGTAGTTCATGGTTGTGATGCTTTTGTTTATGTTGATAATGAGTTATTAAATTGTATTCCATGAATGAGTGTTAAATTCAATATGGGTTGATTTGTAACGGTATAGATTCATGAAACCCTAGGACTGATTAAATTGGAATTGAATCACGACAGTTAATTGTTGTATGATATTCTTTACACATTCTATGCCTACTATGAGTTTGGTTGAATTCTTAGATGAAGGAAGAATGTCTAATTTGCATGATATCATGAAATCCCCATGTACGTACAAGCTTATGGCTATCACATGTTTGATGAAATGCTTCAGTAAATGAATTATGATGATTATTATGTATTCAAGTAAGTCATGCTTTGTCAGTTTCCTTCAATCGAGTCCTAGGGGTACTTTTACCCGAAACATTAGCTGTGTACCTAGAGCCATGTCATGTTTTCACTATACTCTTAGTCAAGCTATGAATCCTTACACTTCAGATAGTCTTATGACTCAGGAAAAACCTCCATGATCTCATGTCTTAGTCAGTTGTCAGATATTAGTAGTATTCCATCAGTCAACGGAACTTAGTAACTTAGCTAATGTTCAGTTCAGTAACTCATGTTCAGTGTCTATTCAGATAGAAGTAGGAATTATCATGGAGTGAACTCAAGGATGGGGACACACACTATCGGATGAGGGTGTGATCCTTAGAAGTCATCCTTGCATTCTAGAACTATGTAGCCAGCATAGGTTGAAACATTCACACTATCGGATGAGAGTTGATGAGGTCGATAAGCACTGTCGGATAAGGGCCCCACCATTCTCTTTTGGGGACACTATCAGATAAGGGCCGCCCACAGTTTTTCCTTACCAGTGATGCGGTATTGACACCTTCCAATTGGGGTTACAGATTGGACCCCAACTTAGCCATAATGGCGTATCAAGGGAATGTCAGTTAAATACTACCTTCCAGAGTTTCAGTACCAGTCTCAGTAAAAGAACTCAAATAGTTCTTCAGATTCAAGACTGTTAGATAGAGTCCACTCAGATACAGTAAGGAACTCAGATAGTTCCATCAGATTTAGGACTGTCAGATATAGTAACCTATGTTATCAGTTACATTCAGATACAACTATTTATGTTATCAGTTATATCAGTTATTAGTATGTTATGTCATTAGTATTCAGATTTAGTAATCATGATATCACAGTGTCAGTTATAGTTAAGAATTTATGTATGCATTCTCGCGTTCATGTTAAACAGTCAGCTAGCATTATTCATGCATGTTAACATTTGCATTAGCCTACCTCACATTTATCCTCAGTACATTACACTGTACTGATGCATTTTCGTTATGAGGCTTTCTTTTTATGTTACACCATAGGTTCAGAGACACGAGTTCTAGATCAGCAGTAGATTCTAGTCTCAATAGTCATAATAGAAGTGAGTCCTCATCCTTTGAGGACATGATTATTTCTACACTATTTCATTGATTAGTTATTTGTTCGAGTTAGTTGGGGATATGTCCCATCAACTCCTTATTCAGAGTATTCAAATAGTAGATGCTTTCAGACTAGATACAGACTATTATGTTTCAGACTTTAGTGTTTAAAATTTTATTTTGGGTATTGTATTACCCCACAGATATTATACCATCCATGTTATGTTAAGTATTGAATCTTATGGCCTTTCAGTGCATGTTTCTACATTATTCAGTATTTTATGTAGTATACAGGTACAAATATCAGTCATGGGTTAGCTTGTGGTCCTTCAGGGTCATGAGCACCGTGTAGCATTCTAGTTTAGCAAATTGGGGTGTTACACTAACTCTAAACGACTAAAATACTAAAGAAATAAAATATTCATGTTATCCTCGAATAATGAGGACTCACTGCTAGTCTGGCTACTGAATGTCTGATTTACTATGCAAGCTCGAGAGTTTGGGATTCTAAACCTATGGTATAAAACACCATCGCATAAATTCATCACTACGATTGAATGTACAGGTATGCAAGTGAGCTAAGATGAATACAAGGGTTCATATATATGAACAATAATAACTGACTGATGACATGAACATGAACGCATGAGAAATACATATATGAATACATAAACTAGAACTGGGGTCATGACAATACTGAATACAGATGTACTAACATCTGAGTTTACTAATATTGGGATGCTGAATTACTGAGGCTATTGATAATATGAATTATGGAGTTTACAGGTAATCGATATCTAAGGTTACTAGTACTATATTACTGATAACTGATACTGAGTGACTGTATTTGATAGTCTAGATTTTGATGAAACTAGCTGAGTTCCGTACTGTACTGAGTGATTGTATCTGATAGTCCTAATATTTGAAGAATTATCAGAGTTCTATTACTGAGACTCAATGACTGTATCTGATAGTCCTAATTTTGTAACTGAAACTGTGGGAGAAGTCATCTAGCCAACATGCCCCGAATAAGCTATTATAGCTGAGTTGGGGTCCAATGTGTAACCCTAATTAGAAGAGTGTCAATACCGAGCCACTGGTAAGGACAAGCTGTGAGTGATCCCTCTTATACTAAGTACTCAAAGGAGAATGGTGGGACCCTTATATAATAGGTTAATCCATCTCATCTACCCTTAAAATAACAGGTTTGATGTCTCAACCTACGCTAGCTACGTAGTTCTGGAGTGCAAGGACTTCTTCTAAGAAACACACCCTCTAATAATAACAGGTGAGTTCCCATCCTTGGGCTTACTTAGTGCTAAATCCTACTCCCGTCTGAATAGACACTGAATATGATTAAATGAACTGGACTGAGTTTATTGAGTTTTGTTGACTGGTAAAATACTACTGAGATTACTGAATTTCTGAGCTTTTTGAGATTACTCGGATTACTGAGTTTTCCTGAGTTACATGACTGGCTGAATTCTACTAAACATGGGTTAACTGAGGATATCGTGAAAAAAATGACACTGGCTCTAGGGACAGAACTAAATTTTTGGGTACAAGTACCCCCAGGACCCGATAGAAGGAAACTAACAAGGCATGACATTCTTGGATACATGACCAATATCTACAATCCATAATACAATAAGTTGAGGATTTCATGGAGTACATGGTTATCGTAATCTTGTACATGGATAGGAATGAATATAATCATGTCATAATTTCATACTCTAACATCATGAGCATTCCAACTAACATCTACAATGCACATCAATAACATGGGAGTCATTGGAACATAAGGGTAAAACATATATTTGTCGTTTGGATCACAATTAAGCTACAATGCATAATTTTTATTCTCTTAGGCATTTTATCAAACACCATACATGCACCACTTAGGGCATAGGCATAATCATCAAATTAACACACCATAACTAACTTTGTTCATAGTTTTCAACTTGCATTCTAACATAATTTCATAAAACAAATAAAGATTCCAAATTGGGAATTGTACAACAAAAACCACATGAACATAATCAATCCATAACATTAATATCAGAATTCATAGTTTAAAAGTAGATTCTTGGGCTTCATGGATGAAAGGAATCTGTGAATGAACACTATGCATACCCTAGTTTTTGATTGTACAAAGATTGACGGAGAGATTCTTGAATTTGAGTATTGAATTTTAATCCTTAATTAAAAATCCTAACTTGTTCTTGAGAGAAACTTGAGAGAGACACTATATTTTTTATTGAATTAGGGATAACTACCGTGTTTTAGACTTATATAGCGGTGGGGAATTGACCCTTTTGCACTTAAAATACAGATAATTAATGACTAAAACTGGGCATCGATGCTATTATTGATGCAGCACGTCGATGGCATCAATGTGATAGTTGACTCATCGTGCCATCATCGCATCAATTCTCAGTACTTTGACCCTGGAAAACTACAATAATATCAACCAACATGATTGGCAATGCGGTGCGCCAAGATCATGTTGGCCCACTGTTTTGGGATTTTAAACGTGGTCTAAACGAGTTCTAAAAAATTCAAAACTTGTTTGAGAACACCTATTGACCTTACTGATCATGAATTAATGGAAATATATACCACTTAAGAATGTTAAGATTGTGAAATAAGATTGCAAACTTTTGAAGGCCAAAATAAACAATGTCTGGAAACTTACCTTGAATTTTCTAAGTATGGGACCCCCCTTAACAATCATAAATGGACTGAATTAAGCTTAGAATTTTGCGGGGTCTTATAATATCTCCCCCTTGGGAACATTCGTCCTCGAATAAGACTGACTGAGATGGGGTAAATAACAAGCTAAAGTACATTCTAAACATGAACAACTGAAATATGAGTACATGACTGACATAACTGATTTGCTGAGATTTTTTCTGAGCATGCATATCTGATGTATGATTTCATGGCTGGCATGACTGATAAGCTGAATATATTATACTAAACATGCATATCTGATGCATAACTACATAACTGATCTGACACATGAAAGCATGACTGAATATGCAAGGGTAATTGATACTAAGTTTATTATGGAAATCTGAGAATGAAACTAGATAAGTTCAAGGGAGACTATTTCCTTAAACTGAAAATGCTAACAATCCTGAAAGTAATTACTAGATATGCATGAGCGGAAACACATAAACGTAACTAAGTCTGGAATATGATACATGAGTTGGATATTGTGATCTAAACTGAGTACCTTGAATACGTGGCTTATGGCTGAGATCAGAGTTTGAGGGTCAATTCATGTGTACCCCCTACCCCAAACTAGATTCATTACAAAAAGAGAAAGTGGCACATTTATTTCATAAAGGTTCAAGGAATTACAGTGTATCTCCTTCTTTGGACATGATATGCCCAAATTACAACTCTCGTTAGAAAGTGCAAGCGGTCGCTGTCAAATATAGAACCCAACTGGGTTGGGTCTCAAATCCCACAGGAAATACTATGATCACTAAGTATTGCGATTATTATTAGACTATTGATTGAAGGTTCCAAGGTAAGGGGGCTTTCAGTTTAGGTGGACAATAATATCATCAGTGTAACGATGAGATGATATGTGTAATAATATTTGATCACAGAAAATGACAAATTAGGGTTATGTCCACCTTGTAGCTTCTACTTCTCTATTAACTATGAGTAATAAGGATTTTATACATGCATGCACTTATAGAGAGACGTATTCCAATTCTAAATCCAAGTGTTTCTCAACCATCAAGGATTTATTCACCTTAGTTCTCTTGAATCCAAAGTGTACAACCAATTGTACAAACTCTTCAAGAAGTTAATCCTGCTAAGGTATTAACGTGTAAAATAGAGGTTGGAAACCCTATTTTCTTATCACACTCTCTTTTTCCAAATAGTAAATTTTCTATCGAACAAGTTATTGCTATAATCACGCATTCCCTATGATTGCAACAACGAGAATTCAGTCAAAATGAAGAGAGCAATGATATAAGTGGATTAACACATCATAAATTCAAAAACCCATAGCAATAGAGAGTATACTACAAGGTTTCCATAACCCTAACAAATAAACTTAGATGCTCATGAATAAAACGGAAATCACAATAGAAATATTCATCATACCAAAACTTAGAACGATCTTGGTGGTAAAGATGAATAGTGAAAATAAGAGAGAAAAGCATTTCTCTCTCTCCGTCCTCAAGCTAAGCTACTTTTTCTTGTTTTCAAAATAATATAGAATGTGAATAATCACTAAAAATTCAGCCATAAGGCTTTTAATAACATCCTTCTCTAATAAATTGCTACTGCATCCTTAACTATTTAAAAATATTGAGTTTGCCAAGGAAAAAGTTCCCATATATCACATTCAATCCAAAAACTGCTTTCCTTTTTATGTGAAGTTTCCTTTGCTGTCCACAGGTCCCCAAAGTGCTGTAATCTTCCTCATTAGTAGCTGAAAAGCATTCTAATCACATAGGTCAGCTCACTTAACTAAAAATAGACTAAAAGTGCAAGAATTATGTATTTTATCCTCAAAACTTAGCTAAAACATGGGTAAGTTATGGTGCTTAGACGTATAAATATGCCCAACATCACCAACCCACACTTAAAGCTTTATTTGTCCTCGAACAAAATAGTACATCCATGCGAATACCTAACTATACTTCACAAGAGCAACACAAAATTTTCAACAAGACATACACTGCAATTATTAACAAAGAGTAGATTTCTTGATCATTACTAGAAACAAATCATCCTCCAATATAGACTCATTAAGTTGTTTAATTCGTATACACAAGTTAAGCCAAAAAAAAATCATATAAAACTACCCAACAATCACCAACCATGTGCGCTCACACAAGATGTTACCCATAATCACTCATAGTTTTGTATTTTTCAGAAATATGGGTATAACAACTTGCTTGCTCTCACTCTCACAAAGAATTCTTAGATTACAACTGATGACCATATGCTTTCCCTTAGTGTAATGCTCCACTAATATCAGATTTCTAAGGTTAGGATCAAATAGGTCTTTACGGGTTGTAAAGTAGGCTAAAGGGATGGGTAGGACTATTTTGGCCAGAAATAGTGACTATGTTCCCTAAGAGCTTTAATACACTACATTATGCCATTTACACTAACTTTTAACAACCACTCTACCTTCCTTTCATCTACCAACCCTTTTTTTTCTTCACCCATTTTGTTACTCAATCAAAAACACTATGATGGGAATATACAACTCTTTTTTTTCTTAAGCATCCGTATGATAGCCACCCTCAGCTTAGACTATTTGCGTTAGTCGAGGTGCATAATGTCTAAGAAAGGACCAGGGCGCCACTCCCGATCACAATATTTTCATGTACCAATAACTAAACTTTGGGACATCACTTTCACCATTTTCCTCTTATTTTGCCACACTCTTTACTCAACTTGATTCTACAATTTAAAGCACTTAGGAGCTTTTGGATCAAATTATGGTCTTTTCAAAAAAAATGGATTCGGCTACATATGAGGTTGCCAAAGAAAATAGCTAAAGGCTCAATAGGTGTTCACTAGGACAATGTACAAAGTTAGGTAAAAAGAAGATAAAAAATCAGGGCTGCCAAACAAATGCGTAAATCATCTCCTAAACTCGTAATCTTTATTTCGCTTCACACACACACTAGGCAAGTTCTAGCATCAGTCGCAACAAAGAATATACAATAACCTTACACACATATGGCACATGGTCAACTTAATTAGGAGCATTAGAGATTCTTGACCCAACAAATAAATGAATTAAACCATAAACAATTATCACAGAATGAGTCACAACTTAGAGCCTAAATGTTTCAATAGTAGTGATTCAGCACAAACTCCTGTTATAATGCCATGCCATCTATAAGAACAATTTTATGTAAAAATCTGACTAATTACAACTAACTAACTACGACTAAATCAAAACAACTATAAAATAAATGCGGGCAAGCAGTAGGCAATACAGCAGATAAGGCAATCCAGGCGTACACGTACTTATACCCGTACCCCTGCATCTAGCCACTTGATGATTTCTTTGTTCACCACCTTTTGCATAGGTGGATTCAAACGACGCTAATGCTCAATAGTGGGTACGCAATCTTCCTCTAGCTAATCTTGTGCATACATATGCCAGGAGGGATACCAATGATATCTGTAATAGTCCAACTAATAGCTCTCTTGTACCTCTTCAGAACTAAAATGAGAGCCTCTACCTATTGTTCACCTAAATCAGCAGCAATAATAACCGGCAATGTATTTCTACTACCCAAGAACACATACCTTAGATGACTGGGTAGCTCTTTCAATTCTAACACCGGTGGCTCTTCAATGGATGGCTTCGCTGGTGGTGAAGGTTGATTCTTAAGGTCAAGGTCCTGCTTCTTGGGGGCATAAGAATATGACCCCATTCCTGTCAAAGTACAGACAGTTTCTTCGTACTCCTTAACATCCTCACGATCAAAGTTCATAAGCACAGCAGCCAATGGCTCAACAGTAAGATGCTTCTCTAAAGATAATTCCTTCTCATCCTTATAATAAACATCAACTATAGAGAACACATTCATATCCTTGGGCTGCTTCATTGATTTGCATACATCAAAATGTACCACTTCGTCATTTATCCAAAATAAAAGCTCATTTGCTCGCAAATCAATAAGCACACTTCCTAATGCGAGAAAAGGTCGACCCAAGATTATGGGCACCTCAAAATCCACCACACAATCCAAAATAACAAAGTCGACAGGAAAAATAAAGGTAGAAACCTTTACTAATACATCATATAAGATACCAACAGGTCGTTTTACCGACCTATCTGCCATTACAAGCTGCATGTTGGTTGGTGTAGGATCCCCCAACCCCAACTGTCTATAAATGGCTAATGGCATCAAACTGATGCTAGCCCCTAAATCACATAAAGCCTTATCAAAATCTAAAAATCCAACCATGCAAGGAATAGTGAAAGCACCCAGATCTGCCTTCTTCTGTACCAAAGACCTCGTGGCAATCGTACTGTAATGATGAAATTTATCTGCCAGTTTATAGCTCGCTGCCCTTTTCTTTGTCAAAAGGTCCTTCACGAATTTGGCGTACCTTGTCATTTGCTCCAGTGCCTCCACTAAAGGCACATTTATAGTCAGCTGCTTCAGCATGGTCATGAATTTACTGAACCTGGTGTCATCAACCTTCTTCTTCAGTCTCTGAGGAAAAGGTGGTGGTGGATTTGGAAGAGTTTTCTCCACCACTTCCTTTTTATTGTGCTTCCCATTATCAATATTTTCAGACTGCTGACATCTAGGTGTAGTATCATGAATGTTCTCATCCTGATTTTCAACTTCTACAGAATCATCACAATTTGCTTTAACAAGATTCGTCTCTATACTATCAACCACAGGCTTGCCCTTCGATGGATTTTCCAACACCTTACCACTCTTAGTTGTAATAGCCAAATATGATCCATCTTTTTTTGGATTTTTCACAGTGTCACTTGGTAGAGTGCCATCTTTTCTTTGACTGAATGCCATCGATAGTTGACTCATTTGTTGTTCCAGCTATTTTATTGAAATGGAATGCGAGTAAACAAATTGATTCATTGAGGACAAATCATTTTTTACCTCAGCTACTCTCGTGTTGGTTTCCCCCACTCCTTTTAACAGCTTAGCCATCATGTCCTCCATAGACATCTTCCCAGAGCTAGGTGCAACAGCTTCACGATTTCCAAGAGAGACATACAAACCGCTTCTATCATTCTTATTCTTCCAATTCCCTTGGTCTCAGTCCTTGTATCTGGATTTTTCATAATAGTCCGTACCTTGGTTTCCTTGGACATTGCCTCAAAAACCCCCCTGATTATTTAAGTAATTTGCTTCCTCCTCAGAATCGGAGTCCTCTCTTCCCTGTGATATAATAGCTTTGACATTTTCTGTCTTCCCTAATAATAAATGCTTAGTAAGAAGGTCCATTTGCATTTTCATGTGAGCCATATCCTGGTCTCGTTCCTCTTCTTTTTGCCTCTATTCTGCCGTCATGCCAATAGATACAGTAGAGCTTACTACCACAGAATCCCTAGTATGCCAAGCTCTACTCTGTTTTGTCATACGATCCAGCATATCACATGCCTCAATAAAAGTAAGGTCCATGAATGACCCACCCGCAGCATTATCTACCACTGGCTTAGTTGCCGAGTTCAAAGCCCTATATAATATTTCCATCAAGTGGGCATTGGTCATCTGATGATTTGGTCACCGCATAAACTTCTTCTTGAACCTCTCCCATGTCTCGTGGAGAGCTTCAGTTGGAAGCTATCTGAAATTGCTTATCTCATCTCTTAATTGTGCTCTCTTGGATGGTGGAAAGAATCTTTCTAGGATATCTTCTTTCAGTTGCCTCCACTTGGTAATAGAGTCAGGAGTTAGCCCGTTTAACCATAGAGTTGCCTCTCCAGATAGAGACAATGAAAATAAGCGCAGCCAGATCACATTCAGTCCAACCCCTGGATTGTCAAATTATTTTCATGTTGAGATAAAATTAATCAGATGCATATTCGGATCGTCGCCTACAAGTCCACCAAATAACCCTTTGAGTTGCGATAGCTGGATCATAGTGCTAGTGATATTGAACTTGGCTTCGGGTGCCAAAGGAGAAGGAATAATAGCCCCTATGGCACCAGCCCCATCCAAGTCGTCATCATCATCATCAAAACCAACTTGCACATCTCGACGTTCGGGTCTCATCCTAGCTTGACGATCTCTGTTGATATTCCTGTTCACTGCTGCAGCCACTTATCTACACGCCTTGGATTTAATAACTCATCATCACCCAGGTCCTCATCATCAAGATTTGGTACCCGACCTGGGTTATTAGCATTCTGTTGATTTACTTGCACAGCTGCCAATGCAGCTAATCTAGCCTGCTTCTGTTGAGTAGCTATCCTTTCAAGGTCTCGTTGCGCATCCATTCTACCAATGAGATGTGGTTCAGGATTTCTAGGTAATAATGGCTGACCAGATCTCCGTGTATTTGGCATGCAATCCACTAAACCTGAACAAAACAAAAACAACAAACAAAAAGTAAAATTTGAGAATCTTTGACCAAAGGGTCTATTAAATATCACAAACTTAGTTGACAACCGTATTTCTCGGCAGCGGCGCCAAAATTTGATACAAAAATTACAACTCTCGTTAGAAAGTGCAAGCGGTCGCTGTCAAATATAGAACCCAACTAGGTTGGGTCTCGAACCCCACAGGAAATACTATGATCACTAAGTATTGCGATTATTATTAGACTGTTGATCGAAGGTTCCAAGGTAAGGGGGGTTTCAGTTTAGGTGCACAATAATATTATCAGTGTAACGATGAGATGATATGTGTAATAATATTTGATCACAGAAAATGACAAATTAGGGTTATGTCCACCTTGTAGCTTCTACTTCTCTATTAACTATGAGTAATAAGGATTTTATACATGTATGCACTTATAGAGAGACGTATACTAATTTTAAATCCAAGTGTTTCTCAACCATCAAGGTTTTATTCACCTTAGTTCTCTCGAATCCAAAGTGTACAACCAATTGTATGAACTCTCCAAGAAGTTAATCCTGCTAAGGCATTAACGTGTAAAATAGAGGTTGGAAACCCTATTTTCTTGTCACACTCTCTTTTCCAAATAGTAACTTTTCTATCGAACAAGTTATTGCTATAATGGCACATTCCCTATGTTTGCAACCACGAGAATTCAATCAAAATGAAGAGAGTAATGATATAAGTGGATTAACACATCATAAATTCAAAAACCCATAGCAATAGAGAGTATACTACAAGGTTTCCATAACCCTAACAAATAAACTTAGCTACTCATGAATAAAACGGAAATCTTAATAGAAATATTCATCATACCAAAACTTAGAACGATCTTGGTGGTAAAGATGAATAGTGAAAATAAGAGAGAAAAGTGTTTATCTCTCTCCGTCCTCAAGCTAAGCCACTTTTTCTTGTTTTTAAAATAATACAGAATGTGAATAATCCCTAAAAATTCAGCCATAAGGCTTTTAATAACATCCTTCTCTAATAAATTGCTACTGAACCTTAACTATTTAAAAATATTGAGTTTGCCCAGGAAAAAGCTCTCATACATCACATTGAGTCCAAAAACTGCTTTCCTTTTTATGTGAAGTTTCCTTTGCTGTCCACAGTCCCCAAAGTGCTGTAATCTTCCTCATTAGTACCTGAAAAGCATGCTAATCACATAGGTCAACTCACTTAACTAAAAATAGACTAAAAGTTCAAGAATTATGTATTTTATCCTCAAAACTTAGCTAAAACATGGGTAAGTTATGGTGCTTAGACGTATAAATACGCCCAATATCAGGACACTATGTCTCTTGAAAAATACTAGGTTGACTTTGCTGAGATACTGCGGAAAAATGGGGCGATGTACAAAGAACCTAGGAACTAAATTTTGACTGATTATCTGGGATCTGAAACTGAGGCATGAATAAGTGAAAAATTGTATTACCTTAATCATGCAAGACCAAACGTCTAACATAATTTGGAAATATTCTGTAGATTGAGGTACTAAAATACCAATGACTGAATAACTAATGGCCATATGCTATGGTCGAGTAATCCTAAAAGTGAACTTAGTTTATGATCTGACTAGACTAAGACTGGGACTGAGATTGTAGCTAAGATGGTAATTGAGACTTTAACCGTAACTAAGACTACAACTGGGACTAAATACTGGTTCCTAATAACTGAGGGTTTGACTGGTATTAAAGTGCTAAATCTTGATGGCTAAATAACTAATAACTGAAGTCTATGGTTCTGTAGGACTATCTGAGTGCTTTTCTAAATACTGATTACTAAATGACGCTGTAACTGAGGGCTAAGGGATGAAACATCAACACCACAATTCATTGAGGGGTTTAAATTATGGATATATATGATATAGTCTAAATTTTTAACTGATTATTAGGAGCGTAGCGTGAGTCATGAGCTGCATGACCTGAGTTTGAAATTTCTGTGTTCATAGGACATGATTCGTAACACTGAGTGAACTGGGATTCCTTATATTAGGAACTTAAAATGCACACAATTCTATGGAAAGTGTGAATATAAGCTGGGCTCATGGAATTATGACGTGATGCATAGTAAGTATCGTAATGGCTGAAGTACAAAACTTTGCACTGATATAGGAATGGGTTGGGAATCATCTTCCCTTACTGATTTCCTACCCATACTGATATTACTACTAGAACCTGAAGGCCTAACTTTCTGAGGGACCATAATCAAACAGTTCCTATATACCTGTCAGGCTATGATATACTGACCCGCTGGGTGGAGACTGAGAAAGGTCCTGTTAACATCTAGTTTGACCTTAAAGTTACAAAAGAAAAAGAAGCTCCTGAATCTGAAGAAGCGTGAAACTGTAAATGAGGGATCTGTAACATACCAATAGATGCATTAGGAGGACTTTCCTGATCCTGGCCGGGCTGAAGTGCATAGAGTCTTTTTGGGCGTTGCCCACAATAGTGCTGGAATTGGCACCCTGCTGATTCGGGCGACTGGACTGAGTTGAAGGACGACCATGATGACTTTAAGGACCGGGCTTAGGATAGTGTTAGACCTTGTCACTTAACTTTCCATATTTGAAACACACATTACTGCCCGCTCTACACACACCCTTATGATACTTACCACACTCTTCACAAAGCGGATGAGTATGAATAATGCTTGCACTATTCTAGGACTAGAAGCCTGGCTCCCCATCCCTACGATTATTTCTGAACTTTGGTACTGGTGCACTAGATAAAGAGGGAACTAGAACTGAAAACTTCTAACTATTCTGAGAACAGTTACCACCCTGCCACCCTAGCTGAGAAAAACTATAACTACCTGTTCTGGCTCTCTTATTCTCTCTTTCCTTCTTCCTAAGTTTATGCTATTCAATCTATTGTGCATGGACCATAAGTCTAGATATGTCCATCTACTTAATCAACATCATAGTCCTGCACTCCTTAACCACTCTACCTGAAACCCCAGACACAAACTTATTCATTTTGGATCTACTATCTACTACTACATAAGGAGCATACCTGGCTAACTGGGTGAACTTGAGGGAGTATTCTTTCACACTCATGCTACCTTATCTGAGATTGATGAACTCTAACACTTTGGCTTCTTTCTGCTCTAGTGGAAAGAATATACCTATGAAGGCCGTAGCAAACTCTTTCCATTCTATGGGCCCTGCATCTGTACCCCTGTCTACCTTTCACTATTTAAACCATGTATGGGCTACATCTTGTAGCTGATAGGCGGCTAACTCGGCACTCTCATTGGAAGTCACTCCCATGATATATGTGACTTTCTAAACTTGATTGAGGAACTCTTATGGATTCTCTTCAAAGTTAGAATTAGAGAATCGGGGAGGATTCATTTCGGTGAAGTCATGAATCCTGGATGTAGCTGATTTGGCCACAGGGTTGGCCAAAATAACAATTGGCCGTTCATTTTGAGTTGTGACTGAATTGGCTAAAGTAGTGAATGCTGTCCTGAATTCTGCATGAGAAATATATTCATCCAGGGGATCTGCCTAAATAGGCTAAGGTGCTGACTGATTATCAGTTTACCTTTCGCTAGCCCTTTTTGGAGGTATGTTCTGTAAATTAAAGGAAGAGAAGATTAGAATAGGAGTTAAATTTTAGCTCATGCCCACTAGCACGACGAAACTACTGAAAGAAGGGAACTGTTCCTAAAGCATCTCAAAGCCTCCTGTCATAAGTGTGGTGCACAACACACCCATGCACAAGACTCTACTCGATGCAACTTTTCAGACTTCCTAGGACACTGTTGAATCTTAGGCTCTGATACCAAGTTTGTAACACCCCAAATCTAGTACCTGAAATGCTACACGGTGCTCATGACCCTGAAGGACCACAAGCTAACCCATGACTAATATCTGTACCTGAGCACTGAATAATATATAATAAATATACAGAATATAAGCAATAAGGCCAAAAGGTTCAAAACTAACCTAATACTGAATACAAAACAATTTCTGTAATGTGGTATAACATTACCCAAAACTGAAATAAACTGTCTGAAATATGTTGTAGTCTGAAAGCCTCTAAATTTTCTGAAATCTATGGAGTTGATGGGATATGTCCTCAACTAACTCAGAATTACTGAAATACTAAAGTAATAAATTAATCATGCTATCCTCAAATGATGATGACTCACTGCTAGTCTGGCTACTGAACGTCTGATCTACTAAGGATGCTTGGGAGCTTGGGCTTCTAAACCTATGGTATAAAACAACATAGCACAAATGCATCAGTACGTTTGAATGTACTGGTATGCAAGTGAGGTAAGATGAATGAAAGGGTTCATATGCATGAAAAATAATAACTGACTGATGACATGAACATGAACGCATAAGAAAACCATGCATGAATACATAAAATGAAACTGGGGTCGTGATAATACTAAATACTGATATACTGACATCTGAGTTTATTAATATTGGGATACTAAATAACTGAGTCTATTGATGATATGAATTATAGAGTTTACAGGTAACCGATATTTGAGGTTACTGGTACTATGTTACTGATAAATGATACTAAGTGACTGTATCTGACAGTCTAGATTCTGATGAAACTAGCTGAGTTCTGTACTGTACTAAGTGACTGTATCTGACATTCCTAATATCTAAAGAACTATATAAGTTCTATTACTGAGACTCAATGACTGTAGCTGACAATCCTAGTTCTGTAACTGAAATAGTAGGAGAATTAATCTAACCGACATGCCCCGAATAATCTATTATAGTTGAGTTAGGGTCCCATCAGTAACCCCAATTGGAAGGGTGTCAATACCGCGCCACTGGTAAGGACAAACTGTGAGTGATCCCTCATATAAAAGTTACTTAAAGAAGAATGGTGGAACCCTCATATAACAGGTTAATCCATCTCATCTACCCTAAAAATAGCAGGTTTGATGTCTCAACCTACACTGGCTACGTAGTTCTAGAGCGCAAGGACTTTTTCTAAGAATCACACTCTCTAATAATAGGTGAGTTCCTATCCTTGGGCTTACTTAGTGCTAAATCCTACTCCCATCTGAATAGACACTAAACATGATTAACTGAACTAGACTAAGTTTATTGAGTTTCGTTGACTGGCAGAATACTACTAAGATTACTGAAATTCTGAGCTTTCTG
The DNA here is from genome assembly GCF_002878395.1 of Capsicum annuum. Taxonomy (NCBI): domain Eukaryota; kingdom Viridiplantae; phylum Streptophyta; class Magnoliopsida; order Solanales; family Solanaceae; genus Capsicum; species Capsicum annuum. The sequence goes on from NC_061119.1 coordinate 170,298,686, forward strand.
AGATTACTAGGATTACTGAGTTTTCCTGACTCACATGATTGACTGAATTCTACTAAACATGGCTTAACTGAGGATATCCTAAAAAACATGACACCGGCTCTAGGCACACAACTAAATTGTTAGGTACAAGTACTTATGAATATCTGAATTCATAGTTTAAAACTTGATTCCTTGGTTTCATGGATGAAAGGAATCCATGAATGAGCACTATGCATACCTTAGTTCTTAATTGTATGAAGATTGACGGAGAGATCCTTGAATTTGAGTTTTGAATTTGAATCCTTAATTAAAAACCCTAACTTGTTCGTAAGAGATACTATATTTTGGTAGAATTAGGGCTAAATCCTGTGTTTTAGACTTATATAGGAGTGGTAAATTGACCCTTTTCCCCTTAAAAATATGGATATTTAATGACTAAAATTAGGCATCGACGCTATTATCAATGCGGCACATCGATGGCGTCGACACGATAGTCAATGCATCATGCCATCATCGCGTCGAGTCTCAGTACTTTAACCCTGACAACCTAGAATAATATCAACCAACGCGATTGCCAACACGGTGCGCCAAAATCACATTGGTCCATTGTTTTGGGATTCCGCACGTGGTCTATACGAGTTCTAAAAAATCTGAAATTTGTTTGGGAACACCTATTGACCTTCCTGATCATGAATTAATTGAAATATAGACCACTTAAGAATGTTAAGATCACGAAATGAGGTTGAAAAATTTTCAAGGACAAAATAAACTAAGTCTGAAAACTTGTCTTGAATTTTCCAAGTATAGTATCCCCCCCCCAACAAGCAGAAATGGACTGAATTAAGCTTAGGATTTTGCGGGGTTATAGTAATCAAGCCCCAAATGAGTAGTTCAATTATACTCCAAATCACCCTCAAACACTATATGATCTCATACTCTACGGACTACACTCGAACAGTGATCTACACTGAAAGGATACATAAAGTAGGAGTGAGTACATTCCACTTGTACTCATCAGGCATCATAGGCTGACTAAGCAAAGTAGAAAACTAAGAAAGTAAAGGATAGTATAAGCATGCTTCCACCAGATACAAAAAAGTTTCCCAAGGTGTCCCAAATCATATCTCCTATCAATTCTACAAATATAATAATTGTCTAAGGATAACTGTACACGACATATAAAGAAAGACTAAATACACGATAACAAGCATGTAATAGAAATACAAAAATGATGTAACACAATGGCATAATAAGGATGGAATTTCTCAATATCATCCAGTATACACTTTTTGAGCAAAGGTTTCTAGGATAGGATCCATGGGAGACTCGCAGCCCATATATTTTCACAATCTCAATCTCATATCTCAATCAACCTATCCATCACACTCCTTAGTTAAGGGTTTTATAAAGTTTTCATTTTGTTTCAAAAAATTCCATGTATATGAATGAACAAAATGAGGATGCATACTCAAAACCAAATAATATCATGTAACGAATCAATTCAATGATGGTATTAAATGTGCTCAAATCTTCTCTACTCTCAATAAGTTATGATATAAGTCATCGCAAGACACCACAGTTATAAAGAGTCATAAAAGTCATTAATAATACTATTTCAAGCCCCCACTCAGGTATTACAACTATAACAAAGGCAAACAATGCTCAAACAAGAACATTATCAGGCTCCAACTTGGGTATCACAACAATAATCATATTTCATGTCAAATTTCATACTCACTTAAGCCTCCACACAAGTATCAGAACAATAATAATCTCTCAAGGTAATAATAATCCTCACATAAGCCCTCACACAGACAACACAATAAAATATCTGTCTAAAAAGATGAATCTAATGATAACTCCCCAACCTATGATATGCTTTACATGAATGGTTAACAACTCAATCCAATCTAAAAAAATTTAAGTCATAACCTATCTTAAAAAACCAAAACACGATCTTGGACTTTTCAACTAGGAGATTTTCTTTTTTGAGTGGTCACAGATCAAACTCAATCTATCAAAAATATAATCTACATGTCAAAAGGAGTCTAAAAATATTAACTAATTTCATTTTGAGTCAAAAAATAGTTTGAAAAACAACTCGAAAGATATGAGGGTAAAACCAAATTTTTATTGAAGAATCATGTTTTCAATACTTCAAGGATCCAAAATATGAAAATCCATTGGAAAATAAGTTGAAATTGTCCAAAAACTTTTTTATCCCATTACAGGGTAAACCTCCAAAAGTCCAAGTTAAAAACGAAGGTTTAGAAGATGTTTTTGAGATATAACCAATGAATAGTAATTGAAAACAAGTTTCAAAGCTTATCCAAATACTTTTGATGAAGAACTCTCTTTAAATTCTTTTTTCAAGGTTTTCAAGTCCAAAAATTATGAAAATGGACAAAAAAATCATGAGAATGAACTTTTATACTATTCAGGTGAACAATACCTTGCGATCGCATCCTACACTATATGATTGCGAGGTCAGTCATTGACCACGACTAAAATGGTCATCACGATTGCGGGAATGAGACACGTGACTGTGATGCTTACTTAGACCTCTTGATCACAACGAAAGACGATCTAACTCTTTCGGATCATGCCCCTATGTCACAAGATCACAATGAGTAAATGTTTGATGCCCCAACAATAGTCCAAGTACCAAAATATTTTGAAAGGACCCTCAATATTTATTTGAAACCCAATATAAATAAATTAAAAATCCTACTAGGCTAATTTTAACATTCCAGACTCAATGGAATCATCGAATTTATCAAAAGAGGTCGTATCAGCAAATTAACCCATGAGACCTAATTTAGGCAAATTTAGTTAGTTTCTTGTCTAAGAGGTCAAAACTTATTATAAAGGTTCAAAATCCAAACTAACTATGTTACTAATCTAAAATTGACATTATGGATCTAATAGAAGTGGTAGAAACACCATTCGATATTCGAATCATGAAATGTTGGCCAAAGTCAAACTAATCACTTTCAAGGCTACTCTATATCTCAAACTTACCCAAAGTAAACCTAACACTTAAGGAATCATGAAAACCATCCTTACAACTCATAAATGACATAAAACAACTACGAAAAGGCAAAACAATCAAAATATTAAAAAAAATAAAAATCACAACAGAGTGTTACAAGTAACTTTTGTTTGAACCCCATATTTATATTGAAATTTCATTAGTTATTTATTAATCAATAATTGGGAACTCATTACTTAAAGGAGCCATTGGTTAGTAGCAAAGAAGAAACCTTGTTGCAGCGTCTCGTGCAAGGTGCAAGGTTGATACCCTTGGAGTCATAACCACAGGTTTCAAATATTGACTTTTCCTCTAATCTCTAGTGTTATTTCATTTATTGGTAATTTTTTTCTGTCTCATGTATATTATCAAATATAGATAAATTTCATCAAGCTATCGCCTACTATTATTACCTAGTATTTTTTGAGACCACATTGGAAACGTGCCACCTTTTTTTCTTTTTTTTTGGTTTTATCAATATGGTTTTGGCATAAATATCTGTATATCTTCCTTATTTTTAATCTCCCTATTTTACTCTCATTATTATATGTGTTCTTAATATCAATACTTCTTGTATTTGCTTAAGTTATTCTACCAAATTGAGTCGTTATTGATAGAAATATTATAAAGATCTAAGTATTATTAAAAAAAAGATAATATGAATCTGTTTGATTCCAAACAAATCATATAATCAAGAGGAAGATATGATCCACGCATAATATATATGATCTTTTATTTTGGTGCTGTATAATAAAATTGTGAATCTGAATAAGAGTACTCTAGAGTGTATATTTCAACTCAATTGACAAATTCGTCCATTTAAATTGTTCGTACTTTTGTTCATGCCCCATATTCTATGCTACTAACAGCCTGTTTGGATGTTTGTTTTCATTTCATAATGTCATGCATTAGTAATTCAAAAAGAAGTTTAAAATATTAAATAAAAAATATAGTTCAGGCAAACCTAGGATGTAGGGATTGTGGATGTTTGGAAGGTTCAGACACACGTATTAATATCCAAGGATTTAAGGTTCCCCCTGAAAATCAAAGCACCAAGCTATCTTCTTATTTTTATAGTTGCCTTTTGTTATTTTTAGGTGTAAAATATGTATTTAAAATCGTGAACCTCAACAAGTTCAAGAACAACTCAAAAATAACAATGAAGCTGAAATTATTTTTTGAAAAATATCAAAAAACCATCAAGCAAGAGATGAAGATATATTTAAGAATCAAGTTCACTGAGTTCACATTGTGTCCTTAAGAAAATTATTCACCTCATCTATTCGAGGTTATGAAATATATATTTTCAGAATAAAATGATTCACTTCAGCTTAATAGTGGTATCTCAAATTTGTTGAATTTTAAAACCACTCAATGGTAGCAAACCACACTAGAGTTTTTACAAGAAAGAAGAGTTTTTCACTTGAAACATTCATGCCAAATATTTGAGGAAAACTCAAATATTTATACGCAAAAAGTGTTGTTTCAAAGAAGACGCAAAGGTTCATGAAGAGTTGCACTATTTTGGAATGACGGATCCATATGCAGACCCATATGCATTCGTATATGGTCAAATGCGACCACGTGTCATTCTTTTCTCAAAATAAATGGTAGACTATTGATCTACATTGTCATCTGCAAACCCATAAGCATCTATAGAGGACGATATTAACTCAATTTCTATGTTTTTGTTATTCAAATAGTGAACTAAAGACTCGCGTCCCATCGTGTGCACTTTGACGTACATCCACACATGCACGTTCATAAATGGAGAAAAAATTTATTTTAAATTGTTGGAGAAAATAGTCAATAAAATTTGGATTGTAAAACAATTTTTTCTTGAAAGATAGCCTCTCAATCGATCATTTGACAAATCCAAATTTAAATTCAAATCTGAATCCGAATCTAAGCCAAAGCTAAAACTGAGTCGGGCTAGCGACAACAATGAAGGTATGAGGCTTGTCTTCTTTTTACCTTTTTAACAACATGGAGGATTGATTCTATATTTAATCATAAGCATATAGCATTCTCCTACCAATGTAGGTGAACACTTCTTCATTAATGTGGAAACATAATTCACTTTTTCCCTTTATTTTCTATTTATATTTCAACTAGAACCCAAAAATCTCCTACAGGAATGGAGAATGGATATATGATCAAAAAATACATGGACAAGTGTGTGATTTATAAGTAAAGGCTAATTACATCTAGATAAGTAGGTTTCCCCGTTGAACTTTACATAGTGAACTTATATAGGATTCACTCTGTCAATTGGTAGATATGATATCATTGAACAGTTGTACTTTATTGCACACCTAGATGATAAAACTCACATAAATAACCCTTTAATATTTACAGTTCCCAAATTTATGTTCGTTTCATCCATGAACGCTATCCGATTTTATGAGTGCTTAAAGAAACACTAACTAATTTCATAAGTTCTTAGTAGTAGTCCTTTACTATCATTCTCCTCAAAGTGGATTCTATTTCACACTCACATATGTAATTTCTAAATGTATAATCATATAGATAAACTATTTTGTCATACCTTTAAAATTTAGAAACTATTTAAAAGCTTCGAACCTTAAGCCTTGTCCTTGTTACTGAATATTGTCTTCATCATGAGAATGGATTGAGTTATTTGACAATGTTAAATCATCAGTCATTACTTTGTTTGAACTCTTTAAATCTAACTCTTGGGATCTCCAGTCTGCAAGGTAGAGTTACTTCCATGATGACTTGTCCTAGGTATTAACCCCATTCTCTTAGATGATATTTCAATTTCCTCTCTAGTTAGCCTTTAGTAAGTGGATCTAACACATTATCCTTTGACTTTACATAGTCAATCATAATAATTTAACTAGATTGTATTTCTTTAATAATATTACATCTCTTTCTTAGGTGATGAAATTTTTTAGTTATGCATCATACTCCCTGCCTTACCTATTACAGCTTGACTATCATAGTGTATGCATAGTGGTTCCAAAGTTTTGGGTTAAAAAGAAATATCTTTCATGAAATTTTTGAGTCATTCCACTTTTTCACCAGCCTGAAGCAATAAATTTATATTCCATTGTATATCAAACAATACATATTTGTTTGAATGATTTCTAAGAGACTGCTCCACCACCAAGATCCAATACATACCTACTTATGGATTTTACTTTATTTAACCTGATGATCCTATTTACATAACTATATCCTTCAATAAAACTAAATATTTTTTATAATGTAAGACATAGTTTTGAGTACCTTTTAGATACCCCAAAACTCTTCTCATTGCCATCCAATGAATTTGTTGGATTTACTCGTGAACTTACTCAGTTTACTAACACAACATGCTTTATTGGTCTTGTATAATTCATGATATACATTAAACTTCCTAACACACTTACATAATCTCATTGTAAGTTACTTTTACCTTTATTCTTTTAAAGTGGAAGGTTCATATTTTTTGGTGTGTTAGCAATATTGAAATCCAAATATTTGAAATTATCAAGTACATTTTCAATGTAATGATATTGTGACAATTATAAATCTATGGATTTCTATGGATTTTAATTCCTAAGTTCACATCAGCAACTCCATGGTCTTTCATAACAAATTAATTAGCTTGACAACATTCGTTTAGTAGCATTTATGTTACAAATGTCTCTACTGATGATTACATGTCATAAACACATAAACAAACTATGACTTTGTGATTTGGAGTGTCTTTAATGTAAATATATTTTTCATACTCATTAGTCTTAAATCTATTTTCCAACATGCTTTAGTCAAATTTTGTATGCCACTGGTTAGGTACTTGTTTCAGTCTATAAAGCAACTTAACATGTTTGTTCACATTCCTTTCTTCACCAAGAACTACAAAACCTTTTAGTTGTTCCATTTAAATTTCATCCTTTAATTATCCATTTAAGCAATCGATTTTCACATCCATTTGATTGATTTCAAGACCATATGCCATAGCTAATGCAACCAACTTCCGTATGCATGTAATCCTTGTTACTGGCAAGTATTAGTTAAATTAATCAAGACCTTCTTTTTATATAAAGACTTTAATGACAAGTCTTGGCTTGTATTTGCCAATAATGATATTAGTTTTTATTTCCCTTCTGAAGATCTACTTCGAACCTAATAGTTTACTTCCTAGAGGAAAAACACTAACTCTCAAGTATTATTGTTTAATATTGAATCAATCTTACTATTGATAGCCTTATTTTAAAAGGATGAGTCTAAATAATACATGGGTTCTTTGAATGTTTGAATATTATTTTTAAGAAAAAATGCTATAAAATCAGATCCGGAGGAATTAGATGTCCTTTGACATTTACTGTGCCTTGGATTCTCTTTATTAAGTACATTCTCCTTTATTTCTTTTCGAGGTTATTTAGATCCTTCACAAGACAATTCATATCTAGTTTTATACGGGTACATGTGTTCTAGGAACTCAACATTATGTGATTCAATTACCATATTGTTATGAATATCCAAATATTTAAATTTGTGAGCCAAATATCAACATGCTTTATTTTATGTTGAATATCCAATGAAAACACAGTCCACAGTCTTTAGTCCTATTTTGATCCTTTTGGATATAGAAATTTGGACTTTGTCTACACCCCCCCTCCCCTATTTTGAAATATTTTAAGTTGAATTTCCTTTCTTTCTATTTTTCATATAGAATTGATTGTGTCTTGATATGACATACACTATTGAGTATTCAATTTTCTAGAAGGATAAATCCCTCCCATAAGTTTTGCTAAAATTCAAACTTGTAAGTATGCATTTAACATTTTCTTCAATGTTCGATTTTTGTTTCTATAATTCCATTAACTGAGCCAAGTACGGGGCAATAGTTTGATGGACAATTCTATTTTCAAAAATATCTCTACAAAAGGAGATTCATACTCTCCAACCCTATCATTTTTTATCTTTTTATCCAACTATTTTTCAACTTTAGTTTTATATTGTCTAAATACTCTTATTGTTTCATCCTTATTGTTCAACAAATAAATATAACAATATCGAGTGCAGTTGTCTATAAAAGTTATGGAATACTTTTCCCACCACGAGAGGGTGTTGACTTCATATCACAAATATTAGTGTGAATCAATTATAAGGGGCTAAAATTTCTTTCAACAAATTTATAAGGATGCTTATCATAGTTAGATTCAATACATGTTTGATATTTTAAATTATTGCATTTAAAGTTAGGCAAAACTTCTAAACTAATTAGTTTTTAAAAGTGTTTATAATTGACATGTCCTAAACGTCAATGTCATAATTCATTTGACTTAAAAAGAATCAAAACTTTTATTCATCTCAATAGTGATTATAGCAATCTTAAAAATGCCTTGGATGAGGTAAGCTTTATCCGAATACACTTCATTCTTATTTATTACAACATTATCAAAAATAAAGATACATTTGAATCCTTCTTAGTCAGAAGTGATATTGAAACTAAGTTCTTTGGCAACTCCAAAACAAAAAGGATTGTTTAGTATCACCACCTTTCCAGTTGTCATCGTCAAGAAAATCATGTATGTTCCTTCAACTTTGGTAGTAGTGAAGTTTTTCATAAATATCTTCTCATTAGGTTGAGCCAGAGAATATAATGCAAAAAGTTCCTTATTTGCAAAAATGTGGTGGGACGCACTGAAATCCATCAACCAATCTTTTGGATTACCAATCAAGTTGCATTTTAAAAACATGCCCTAAAGATTGTCTATTTCTTCTTTGGATTCAACTATGTTTGCTTGATCCTTTTTCTTATCCTTTTTAGAGTTTGACAACCAGGCACCTTGTCACCAACTTTGCCACAATTAAAACAATTTTTTTTAATTTCTTCTTAGAAGGATTGCATTGTTGTCCAAATTCTTTCTTCCTTTTCTTTGACTTTATGAGATCATCTTCAACAATGTTTGCTCAAGATATTGCTAAAATTCTACGTGACCGTTTTTCTACAGTCTTATTATGCTCTTTGATTTTCAATCTTACAAATGAGATCTTCGAGTGTCATTTCTTTGTGTGTGCTTCAAGTAATTTTTGAAGTTCTTTTACAAAGGATAAAACTTCTTAATTAAAGCAACCATTTGAAGTGCATCATTCACAGCCAAACCTACATTAAAGGTAATGTAAGTAGCAAGCAAAAACTTAATATGTTCAACAAAGGTATTATCTAGGTTTATAAATTCAACAAAGATATCATGGATTATGACTATCTCTTGAACTTGGGTAATGAAAACTTTACCGCCTACCATTTTGAAGTCCAAAAACTTTGCAACTATGGTTTTCTTCCTTTTGGCATCTACTTGTACTTCTTTTATAAAGCATCCTAGAGTTTATTTAAGGTCTTTCATTCTGACATCTTCTATTTTGTACTTCTTTTTTAAAGCAACCTAGAGTTCCTTTAGGATCTTCATTTTGCTATATACACTATACAAATCATCTTGTAGCCCACTCCTAATGTAGTTTTTACTTAAAAAATATGAGTGTTTCCAAGCTTCAGTAACTAAGAGGTGTTCTTTATTCGGAGTTGATTTTGGCAAGACAAAATGCTTTCATTGGTGAACTTCTATATACTTAGAGTAGTCAAGTAGAAAAATATCTTTTGTTTCCACCTCTTAAAATCTATACTAGAAAATGTTTTAGACTTTTCAGTCAATGCCATGGAAGGAGTAATAGTTCAGCGACTAGAAGATTCAGTAGTGCTGCAATATTCAGCGTTTCTTTATTGACTTCATTTTCATTAGTCATTTTGCCATCATAATTAAACAAACAACATAATATTTTAGAATACTAACAATAAAGACGTAATCTTTATACAATTTATTTCTAGTTAATGATGAAGTTTTATGTTCTTCAAAGTTCTAATCAAATGAACTTTGAATTTTGACAGTGTTTTTGTATCTCCAAATCAACATCAAATTCAAAGAGAGTAGAAAAGTAAAAAAAATTAATCTTTGGAAATTAAAATACAGATTAATTATTTCCATTAAATTGTTATATTTGGGTGTAAAACCTATTTTTAAAAACATAAATTTGAAAAACAAGTTCACGAAAAACTCAAGAACAACAAAGAAGTTCAAACTATTTTCTACAATAAATTAAAAAAAAACTAACAAGAAAGAGATGAAGATAGAATTAAGAATTAAGTTCACTGAATTCACAGTGTGTCTATATGAGAATTATTTCTCTCAAATATCTGAGGTTATAGAATATATCCTCTTAGGATAAAATGATCCAATTCAACTGAATAACAGTACCTCAAATTTGTTGAATTTTAAATGAACTCAACGGTAGAAAATCACACTAGAATTTTTGCAAGAAAGAAGAACTTTTCACTTAAAAGTTTTGTGTTAATATATAAGGAAAAATCAAATATTTATAGTAAAAAATTGTTGGTTCATAAAGGAAGAAATATTCATGAAGAGTTGCACTAGAAAGATTCTTGAAGAGTTGCACTATTTCAAATGATGGGTTCATATGCGAACCCATGTGCGTCCGCTCATGGCCACATGCAGCCGCATGTTATTCCATTCTCAATATAGAAAGTTGACTGTTAACTTGTGTTGGCATTTGCAAACCCACATGCATCCACAGATGACCATATGGATTTGCATGTCATGTTCTTGTCATTTAAACAGTGAACTAAAGGATCATATCTCTTCATGTATGTTTTGACATGTATCTGCACATGCTCATATGCATCTGCAAATATAGAAAAATCTTGAATCAAATCTTTTGGATTAAAAAGTCATTAACACTTAAGTTTCAAATAAATTTTGTCTTAAAAGATAGTCTCTTTATCGGTAAGTTGATAAATTTAGATTTAAATCTGAAACTAAATTTGAAGTTGAGCGAGCGACGATGATAACGACATAAGAATTATCCTCTTACTTCACTAACAATATGAAGGAGTTATTCTATATTTAAGAATAAGAATATCGTTTTCTACCACCAATGTGGAGAACAATTCTTCCTTCAAGTGAAAACATAATTCACTTTTATCCATCCATTTGTTCCCTCTATTTTTCATTCACGTTTCAACTAGAACCCAACACTTTTTTCTGTTTAATACCAAGTTTTATACATTTCTTGTATAATTATATCTATTTTGCATCGAGTTTAATGGTTGTTGGAGCACCACAATTTTAAACTTAGGTGGACGGCCTAGGTAACATAGATTTAATTTTTTATTCTATAGAAGTGACAAATAAGAGAAAAATAAGAACCAAAAAAAGAAAAGGTAACAATGTAATCACACTAAATGGATCATTACATACAATTGAGATTTTTTGTCATTAAATAATGATGAATTTCATGATGAGATAGAATACATCTTAAGCTACAACCAAAACATATTTGTATTTAAAGTAACAATATAATACAACATTACTGGCATAAACATCCAAATAAGTTGTTGCTTTTACTATTGTTATTATTGTAAAAATCAAATTTTGAGTTAACAAAAATAATGACAGATAGAAAAATTGAGTAACAAATCTAGTAGTATTTGATTTCAATATAATGAGTTACAATCTCTATGATAATCCTCTACTTCTTTCAAGATGAACTATGTATTTGAATTTCAATTTGATTTAGATTTGAGGGAATGGCTAGCTTGATCTTGAATATCAATCATTGAAATTGAATTAGAATTATCTGTCATCAACATTTGGATGTTTATTACAACTAATAAATGTGAAGGCATAAATTGGTCTTAAATTCCTTGATAGTTGTTTCATTCTTGAACTTTAGTGTTTTAGTGCTTAACCTTGTAGCTTGTGTTGGAGAAGAACAATGAATGAAAGAAAGAAAATTGTGTTTATTTTTTGTTTCGGGTAAACTACAATTCAACTGATAACAAAGTATGCCCATAATACTATATAAGGTAAGAGAGAAATAGATAATCTTACAATGTTGGTCTTATAACCCACTATGACACTTTAAAGAAACACTATTTAAACTTGAGAAAATATAGGAAACTGCTTAACAGAAATCAAAAGACTAGTTTTACCAAACTACCCATGGTACTCTTCAAATTCTCTCTTAATTTACAAAAAAAAGAAACTAAAAGTTTTTCTGAAATAGCAAAATTTATCCTCCGATAAATCCTTCATCAATACATCAACTATCTGCTCTCGTGCTACAATATTTCAGCAATAACTCCTCTTTTGATACCAAATCAAACATTAAATGATGACGATTATCAGTATAATTTCTCTTGCAATAGAATGTTGGGTTCTTTTTCATGGAGATAATTGATTTGTTATCACAAAATATCTCTGTTGCTCCCTTCTACTCTTATTGAAGATTTTATAACACACTCCTTAGTCAGATGGATTGACAAGATATTAAAGTTGTTGCAATGTACTCGACTTTTGAGGTTGAGAATATTGAGGTAACTTGATTTCTTGAACTTCACATCACCATACTTGAACCTAGAGTGAAAAGATTTACCAAAATACTCCGTTTTTCATCTAATGAACTTTCCCATTCAATATCTATGTACTCTTATAATTTGAAATTACGGATACTTGAGTACCAAACACCAAAGTCCAAAGTTTAGCAATGTACCATAAGACTCTTTCCAACTCCATATTGTGCTTTTGAAGGTCGTTTCAAAAGCATCAAAAATAACACCAAATAAAAATAATGTATAGGGTCTACTGTGTATTAAATATATTATACCTCCGATCGAGCTTCTGAACATTCTTGCATCATCTAAATCTTCTTTAACTGCAGTAATTTTTCATTAATATATATTTGTGTAGTTTTAGGCTTGCAATTAAGCATTACAAATTTATTGATAATGTCTCTACGTATTTCCTTTGTGAAATAAAGATTCCCTCTTTGATTTGATGGACTTGAAAGTCAAGAAAATAATGTAATAAAACCATATGAAATCTCAAACTCATTCATTATTTGAGACTTAAATTCATTCAGAAGAAAATTAGAAGATTAAGAGTAAATGATATCAACATTCTCACGACCAAAAAACAAGGGTCAAGATGGTACTTGTTGCGACAAACCTTGACAAGCAAGACTCTCACCAAAACTGATATACACAGGTAAAAAAATAGAAATTCCCCCAAGGTAAGGCTTCTAGAACGAAGCCAAACCACGAAGATATGATAAAAGTAGAAAGAATAAAATCAACTCACGCTACCATAACTCTCAAAACTTGGTGTCAAAAGTGTAAGAACTACTAATACTATCCAGGAGTAAAATACATTAGAAAAATAACCACAAAGGAATAATATATATCTCTGAATACTAATAAAGACATAACTAATACATAAAGATAGAGGTGAACTCTGGATGTATGAATGTCCAACCGCTACCCTGAGTAATCTGAAGCTGTCCGAAATGAATAAGTTTGAGGTACACCAAAACCTGAAGTTGCACCAAAAAGGTAAAGTAGGAGTGAGTACAGTCCACTTGTACTCAATAGGTATCATATCCAAACCGAGCAAAGTAGAAAATATAGCATACAAAATACATACTAAGGGCACGTCACTAGCAATAAAAAAATGTCCTACAATGGTAGCCCGTACCACTTGTACTAACAATTCTAATGTATCACATATATTACAACAACACACCAAGATAGAACACAAGTATACATTATGTCACATATAAATAGACCAAGGGAGAATATGTAGATACAAGATCATGAAATACAAGTAAAGAAAGGTAAGACAAATACATAGATGAAAAGTCAATATCTCAATACAACACAACACAAATACAATAAAGTAAGTGTAATTTATATGATAATGATGATGATGCATAAGGTCGTCGCAAACCTCCAGGATCGTTGGACAATACCCTTTACACCGATAGAGATAAAGCTTCTCAACATAGGACCTATGAGGGATTCGCAAACCCATATACAATCCACATATCTCATATCTCCTTCCGACGCATCCCTTGGAAAGAGATTTACAAGGTGTTACAATATCTCCTCTTCGGCACATCCCTCAGGGAGGGTTTTAAAAAGGTATTGCTAGTGTTTCTCAAATATTACCACAGTTGTACCAATGTTTCATGAATGAGTATGATATGAGGATGTAATGCTTACAACCAATCACAATGGCTATTTCCCCAACCAACCACATGATATATTTCCACAACTAACCACATGATATATTTCCACAACCAACTACAATGATATATATCTACAATCATGTGAGCCAATATCTACTCACTATTTTAGGTTCATCCATAAATTTCCACATCTCATATGCCAATAAATTATGAATATAATCATAATACACCAATGTTACCATATTAAGAATCTTAACAACATAATATAGTTATTCACATGTATTGAAGGCTATCAATATCACGTAGGATCTCACATGGTCATACATATCACATAATAACTTAATTTTTATAATTACATCACATATAGTCCCCCACATGTACACAACACGTAAATAGACATTTTCATGATTAGTTTCCACCCTTAACATGCATTTTGTACAATCATTTACTACCCAACCTAGTCTAAAAGAGTTAAGTCATAACCTACGTCAGAAGTAAAAAATGGTCCGCTACACTTTGAATTCATGACCTTACTTTTCACAAACGATCACGAAATCATCTGAAAACAATGCATCAAAACAAAACCAACGATACCCATATTGACTACTTTTGGTTTGGGGTCAAAACGGACTTCTGAAATGGGTTTTTGAAAAAGAAGAAAAAAATCATAACTTTACTTTAAAAATGTGTTTCCCATATTTGTAGGAACTTACAGTAGAAGACCCAAGTCAAATTGAGTCAAAACAAGGTTCAAATCGAAGAAAAACTATTTTTAAGTTTTATCGGGTAAAATCTTTAAAATTCGGATTAAAATCAAGAATCAAAGTTATTTTAAAGGTTAAATTGATGAAAAACTAGTAATTATAAGTTAAAAATATTATTCAAGTTGAAAGGAGTGAAATTGAGGTATAAAATCAAGCTTAAAATTTTTAGAGTTTTGAGAAATTAATTAAGGAATTAGTGTAGAAAAGGATGAAATCTTACCTTAAATCCGAAATAGAATCAAGAAATAGGTGTTGATCTAGCTTCCCAAGCTCCCACAAGTTCACTATTAAGCTCCTACACTATTTTAAGGTTTAACTCTTAAGAGGAAAGATGAAAAATGATCAAAATAGGCCAAAAACTGTTATTTATTATTGCAGATTTTTCTGCACAACCATTGCTAAAAAGTTATTTTTTAAGTCAATCCGGACTTCGACGGGGTGTTCGAGATTCGTTCGGAGTTCAATATATGCAAAATAAATATGAAACCATACGAAATTCGACGTTCTGAAAGTGTTGGCAAAGTCAGATTTTTGAAAAAAATATCATTTTCACAAAATTAATCCCAAAAATCTAAAATCATAATTTTTCAAACTGAGGTCGAAATAGGGATGGCAATGGTGTGGTACGGTGCGGGTGCGGTGAGGGTTTTTACTAAACCTGCAAGTTTTAAAAATGCATCATACCGCATCACATTTAAACCCACATAAACCCGCCCCACATTCATACTCGCGGATAACCGCACCGCACCGCCCCATGTTTTTATTTTTTCCTTTTTTTTGAAAAGTTTGTAACCCCATTGAAAATCATAATATTTTTAAATCTACAACTAGAAAATAATAATTAATTTCTATTATATTATTTTTCACTAAAAAATTGTCAAAAAGTATAACGTGTACAAATAATGATTAAATATCATATTTTTATTCAAATAAATAGAGATATTAAAAAAGATACTATAAAATTATTTATTTGTAGTGTTATGCATGTAGTTTTAAGTATCATAAAATTTAAGCAAAGAACACATAATTTTAGGTATATTCACGAGAAGAATACTAATTTTTAATTTTTTTGTTAATTTAAACCCGCATATACCTGCAACCCGCACCGCACCGCACCATTTAAAAAAATTACTTTAATCCGCACCACACCCGCACCGTGCCACATAACTTAAAACCCGCATCGCACCGCATAGCTTAAAACCCGCACTGCACCGCCCCATTCCCATCCCTAGGTCAAAATGATATTTAAAAACTGTAAAATTACACGAAATATGTTACCACACTAAGATCAATATTTTGGATCTGCTGGCGAAGTCGAATGTTCCATCTGAGTCGTTTCGACTAAATATGGGTTCCACATCCATATTTTTAATTTTTCAACTTTCCGATCAATAGGTCAAAATGAGCTCAGGTGCACAGATACCCGAACCAAAGGTATACCTAGCTTAAAATCGATATTTTGGAGCTGCTAGCGCAGTTTATTTAGCCATCCATCATATGGATCAAAAGATATCCACATAAGTCCAAAATAAGGCTCTCGAAGCCATCAAAAACCATAATATCACATAAATGGTACCAAAATATATTAAAAATTATGTCAATCACCCTCACACCCCAGAAATACCATAAAGCAACTATGGGGAGGAGTAAAATAGTCAAACTGCAGAAAATTATAAATTTTACATATTTCATCAAAACTTTTAGGTCGTTACAAGTATAAAGGCATACAATGATGAAATCATTACCTTCCTTCTTCATATATAAGATGGATTCATTCTTATATTTCATGTATCCATTTTTCTGAAAGTATCATTCAGTATTTCTATACCATGCACGAGGGGTTTTCTTTAACCTCTATAACACTTTTTCTACTTGTACATCTTTTTCTATTACCTTCCTTCATAAAATCTTCAGGTTGTGTTACATAGATTTTTTCTTTTAAGTCTATTAAGAAATGTCGGCTTGACATCAAATTGATAAACCAGTCATTGAAATTGTGCAAATAATGCTAGGACTGGCCTCATCATTTCAAATCAAGCCACCTGAGAAAATATTTCTTTGAAATCAACATCATATTATTGTGCATAGCTTTTGCCTAAAGATGAGCTTTATGCTTTTATAGGTTACCATATGCTGCAAACTTTATATCGAACACCCACTTCAAGTTAATTTCATTTTTTTCCATTTTGTAACTCCATCATTTTTTAAATTTCATTAATTTTGGTGGATTTCATTTCTTTTTGTCATTCCTTTTTTTCAACAGCTTCTTCTAATCTATGAGATTTGAAATAATTTGAGCAAATTGACACATCGCATAAAGGTTATTAGCATGTTTGAGATTTAGTTTTTAGGCTTTGTTAATCTTTATAATAGAATAATCTCATTTGAAGACTCTTAGTGAGTTGTTGAAATTGGAAAACCCGGTGACACCATCGAAGAATCTAAATGTGAACTTGAAGGAATGGACTTTTTTCCTTCATCTTCAGTGATTTTGAGAAACATAGAAATTCCTTGTTGCACCAACCTTTTACTTCAATCCCAACTTGAATTTTCATCAAATATTACATGCTGTCTAATTGATATGTTGCCATTAAGAGGATTATACCATCTATATGCTTTAGAGTGAATACAATTGCTGAAAAAAATGCACTTGTTTTATTTTTCATCAAGATTTTGATAAGCTACCAAATCATAAGCAACACACCCATAAACCCATAAATGGCTTGCGTTTGATCTCATATAATGCACAGATTTATAAGGAGTTTCATAAAAAAATTTGTTGATGAAATATTCAACAAGTAAGCAAATGCTGCCGCACCTTCTACCGAACACTGATTTGAGAGTTCCTTTGTTTCTAATATGCTTTTTGCCATCTCCACAATAGTTCGATTCTTTTTTCAGGAAAACCATTCTAGTCTAGAGTATAAGAAGTTTTCAAATCCCTACGAATGCCATATTTTCAAGAAATAAAATGAATTTGTTGGACAGGAATGCTCCTCCTCTATCAATGGAAAAAACATTGATATTGTAGTTAATTTGTTCTCCACTAAAGCCTTGCATTTTTAAAACTTTTCAAATATTTCTAACTTGTTCTTCAAAAAATATACCCAACTCATAAGACTATAATCACCATCAAACAACAAGTAATAACGGCTCCTAACAAAGGACTTAGTCTGCATATGACCATACGAGTCAACTTGTATTAGTTCTAAATATTTAGAAGATCTTCATACTTTCTTAACAGGAAAAGATTTCCTAATTTGTTTTCCATAAATGCACCCTTCACATAAATCAAGAGAGTTAATTTTCAGTATTCCAAGAACCGTACCTTTATCACCTATCAAATTAAGGACCTTTATGTTGAGATAATCATACCTTAAATGCCATAACTTTGATTCATCCTTTGAATTTGTAGTGAGAGAAAAATATTTCATAATAGATACATCCAATAAAATATATTATTTTACATCATGGCTATGCATACTTTTTTTCTTGAATTCTTATTTTTAATAACACAAACAACAATATCAAACCAAAGTGAATATCTATTAATCATTCATTTCCCAATACTCAACAAATTGTATACTATATTAGGTACAAATTAAATATTATCCAGTATGTTTACTTAGTTGTGGCTCGACTTAGTTGTGGCTGGTGTCGAGACCTACTATATCATTCTTTTTAACTTGCATCTATTTTTCTTGCCAAGATGCACCCTTTCTTTGCTTCTCAACAAGTTCTAAGAAAAACGATTTGGTGTCTGTCATATAATTTCAACTACTAATTTGTACAAACCATAAATCACTTGGTTATGATATGTTCAATGTAAGCCATTAAAAGATAATTCTCTTTCTGTTCCCCACTGCTGCAAAATTTATTTTCTAGTCTTTATACTAGCAATCAACTTATATATGTATGTAGTGCTAGTAATGATAACATTGGATGCTATTCTTTCTTTTACATTGCTCATTGGACTGCTTGGGTCCATCATTCCTTCCTTTGCCTCTTCCATAACTATGACCTCAACCATCACAAAATCCTATTCTTTTTCAATCTCTACTTGCGAGACTATTATTTTCTTCATATTTAGTAGTTAAGTCTTTCAACTGGAACCCACTTGTCATTCTTTTATATAGAATAATTGATTCTCACCTTATTAGTTTGAAGAGATCCCATCAGTTCATTAAGGTAAAATTTTATAAATTCATGGACTATTTTATAGCAATAATAACATGATTAAATTTTGGAGATATTTTTCACAATAATTTTCCCATAATGATTTGATCAGCAACAATCTCACTGGTAGATTACATTTAACTAATAATTATTGTTGTCTTGACAAAATATTAATAATGGATTTTTGGAAGAGTACAAGAGGGTTATGTATAGAGTGGCTGACTCGATTGTTTAACATAATTTTTAAGATAAAAAAGATGCTTGAAACTTAGAGGTGGAGTATGTTGATTTCTTTTTATAAGAACAAGGGTGACATCCAGAATTACAACAAATATAGAGGCATAAAACTTTTGAGTCACAGTATGATGGTTTTAGAGAGGTGGTAGAGTTTAGTTTATAAAGGATTGCTACTATTTATAAACCCTACGAATCAATAACCCGATAATCAACTAGAATGTGATAAGAATAGAGATTTGTGAGATTGTTAGAAGTACCTCAACCCTAAAACTCTCATCATTAATGTTTACAACCTTTGCTTGCTTTGCTATTGTCACAAATTGTTATTTCTTATTTATTTACATTTTTATTCAAAAATCATTTTAATAATTTACAACACTTAACACCTCCTTGTCTAAAACTAAAGTTGGTTGAATTTCTATTTGTTTAGTCCTCGCGGGTATGATATCTGACTGTATAAGTCACTATATTACTTGTACGATCGCGTATACTTGCATGTGCATTTGAACACAACAGTGTCAAAGCCCACAAATCAAGATACACAACTTTCTTGATTTGTTTTACCATCTAAGATGGATCACTATTTAAATTTATTTTATTGTTGTGATAAATATTCTTGAGACAAATTAAATTCTAAAACTAGATCAATTGCCCAAAATTGCATGAGCTAAGACAAAAGTCTTGTGTTTTCTGCAATACATTGCCTAGGAATTTGATTATTTTATCCTCTAACCAGAACAATTGCTTCACGTTTCAATTAATTTTTCTTCTTATAATAACTCAATATCTCTAGAAGAACGGCGTCTCTCTATTTTAAAGTATATTACATAAAGTAAATATTGTATATATTGTTATTATTAATGAGATTATTTGCATATTTATGTATCTCTTATTATTTTTTACAGAGTTAAAGATGAAAAATTTTGTATCTTTTGTTATGAGATACATATTCATAGTCTTTTATCTCTTAGGTTTCATTATGTATCTCTTTTAAGAACTATTGTCAGATACATATGCAGAATTTTGTATCTCTTGTTAATTTTAGAATGTTACAGATATTTTTTTAATTTATTATTATTTAAATTTTTAAAATACACAGTCGCATGTATCTACTATTAATTGTCATTATTAAATTATGTTATAAGTACATGTTTTTACATCTCGTACATTTGCTATCACTTGTGCTATATCTGAATGTCATTTTTTACAACTTGAGGAACAAGTATAAGTACTAGAATATTTCGATATGTAGATATATCATCACGGACTGATTTTTAAAAATATACATTGATAAGACGTATAAGAATTACTGTCCAGCGGATGAAAATAAAGATCTTTCCACTGAAGATGCATTTGCATCAAAAATAAAATCGTGTTGTTAGTGTTGAATAGTTGTTAAATTATTGATTATTTCAATATTTGAAGCAATTTGTTTTTTATTATTAAAATCTTATAAACATTTAGTGATGTTTCTACGGATGTTGACAAAGACAAATATTTGATGCTTTAATGCTAAATTAGTTCTATCTATCTGTGCTATTTATCTAAAATAATTTTCTTATATGTTTCTGCTATATTAGAGTTTCTTTAAATTAAAAGCATGATTATCAAATTAATGTATCAGTTACATTAACAAACTATCATTTTATAATGCAATTATATATCTGCTACATA
This sequence comes from Capsicum annuum, assembly GCF_002878395.1. Classification (NCBI taxonomy): domain Eukaryota; kingdom Viridiplantae; phylum Streptophyta; class Magnoliopsida; order Solanales; family Solanaceae; genus Capsicum; species Capsicum annuum. The sequence goes on from NC_061119.1 coordinate 170,319,602, forward strand.
AACATAACAAGTGAAATTAAAGTTTAATAATGTATCTTAATAAAAATATAAAAATATATGTATAATTACATCCTATATCAGCATTTATAATTGACAAGAAAAAAGATGACATATATAGTTATGTGTCAAATGTACATGTATCTTTTATGTACCATGTATTTCATGTCATACCGAAGTTTTTAATACAAACAAACATTTTTTATCATTAACATTTATATCCAATTGTATTCTAGTTGATTAATTATATATTAAAACCTAATAAATTATGTCATAAACATGTATCTCAGTAAGTAATCTGCCGTATTAACTGATCAAACATAATTCTTCATAAATGAGATACATAATGAATAAATAAAAGATAAAAAATTCTTTCAAATACACTGCACACCAGATACATATCATTAAAATATATCTCATTAATTACTGTTGTGTGTTAACTCATCAAATTTATTGTAACACACATGAGATACATAACAAATAAATAACTGATGCATAATTATTTCTAATACGTTAAACACCATATACATATCATTATTTGTCAAATCTTTTGAATTTAAAATTAAAAGAATGATCAATGACATACTTTATCATTACAGAAATCGGGACTATTTATCATAAATAAGATACATAATGACTAAACAAGAGATATATAATGAATAAATATAATTAATAAATAATGGATAAATAAGAGATACATAAATCAGAATTAGCAAGAACTAATGCTACTCCTTCCGTATCAGTAGCCTCCAAACACATAACAATCTAAGTTGCACCCTCAAACAGCATTTTCTGTTTATCCTTATCGATTATAAAGCACAGTGAATACATCCCCCAAACTTGAAACACTTTTCTTATCCTCTATATATTGTTTAACTCCCATATATTATGAAACAACAATAGAATTGAATTTCCATCGATAATATATCGAGCTTCACTTTTTTTTTCTTGTTTCGTTAATTTTAAGATATGCTGCAATTGAAGAAATTAAATTTTCATAAGTTATATATTCGTGGATGACAATGCCATCACTCTTATATCCTTCGTATTTAACATCAGTAATCCAAACACCAGATTGTTGTAATAACACTGAGATATTTATTGAAAATCATTGGTGAAAAAAATAAAATATCAATTATCAAGGGAAAAGAAAAAATCGACTATTTGATTGGGGAGAGGCTTATTTTAAAATACTATGATTATTCACTAAAATACATTTTTAGAAATATTTTGCTATTAATATGAGATATGGAGAGTAATTAGCTCCTTAATTGCATCAATTTTCGTTACGTTGCTTATTAAGCACTAATTAGTTAATTTTCATCATGTATAACTGTTTATGTATCTCTTTTAATATTATGTATCTGAAAATCATAAAAATAAAATTTTATGAAATTTAAAAAAAATTAAAATTATATATAATTATGGATAAACATTCTGAGATTTATGTAAATCTTACTTTAAAATTAGATTATTACTTCATATTATCTGAAACTATTTTCTTGAATTTGATGTAGATTAGATTAATTTATGAATTTAACTCCAAACAAAATTTACATTCTTCTTCACATTCTAAATAACTCTAAGTTAACTAAATTTTTCACAAATACAGGATTGTTTCATCTTCCAAACTCAGAATGCTTACATGGGTATTGTGACACCTAATCACAATTCTATACTGGAAGATATCTTTATTTTTTTAGATTCAGAATTCATTGCATAATTAATAGAAATTTGTGTCGTATAAAACCCATATTAACGGAAGAAGCACTCTGTTTCAATATCTTTTTCATTTCAAAAAACTCTAATAGAAGCACTCTCTGTTTCAATATCTTTTTCATTTCAAAAAACTCTAATTCATAATATTTAATTAAGAAGAAGCGCTTTGTACCAATAATTTTTTCATCTCAAAAAACTCAAATTCATAATATTTAATTAAGGATGAAAAAATATCATATCTTCCGCACCATGACAATCAAAGAATTAAAGGAAATAATTTTTGGTAGTAACACATATATACACAACTAATTGATTTGCCGACAGCAAGAACTTTAGAGTTTGGCAAATGGGCGATTGTCAATGTCGATCGCTAACAATTAGTCAGCAGTCAATGTTTCTATCGTCCCTACTCCAAATTGATGCCTATACACGTTGATGAACTTAAAACTCAATAGGGTATGTAAAGACATTTCGGTATAGGTGATAAAATTAGATATGAGATCAGAACTCGTCATTTGTTTAAGTTTAAGTTGATTATTGATCTATTTATTTATTAGTTCAATTTTTTCCAGCTCGTCAAAATTTAGGCTGATATGTACACCAAATTAATCAGTAAGAAGTTCTATCAAAAGATTTTAAAAAAGATTTTGATATATTATGTATAATTATGATTTAAAAAATAATGTTATTAGGAATTAAAAATTATTAAAAAAAATAATAAGTTTTGAGCGAATCAATTTACTAGCACATTATGGTCTAATCAATTTCCAACAAAAATAAGTTTTGACCGAATCAACATTTATTAATTTATCAATTTAGTTCATTTAAATCTGTTTAAATTCTATCGATCCCGCAAAATCTTCGTTGGCAGGACAAAACAAGAAGGAACGGGAAAAGGAAATCCGCGTGGTCACGTACAGTGTTGTGTAGCTGTGGGTGGAATTTGGAAAGCTACTTTAAGTTGAGATATCTTCTTCTTCTAAGCTAAATTTGATAATCTTCTTTACTTTGTTTTTTTGAACCTCATCAAAAAGTTTAATAAAAGCGCATTCTTTTTTCTTTAATTACTAATAATATTATGTAAGAAATCTATCATAATATCATCTTACATAGCTTTCCACATATGTGGGTCCTTTATCTTCTATTTATTTTTCATTCATAGTATTTATCTTTTTTTATGTATAAAATTGTTTCAAATATATTATATTTAAGTAAATTAATTAGTAAGATGATAATTTACTCTAAAAAATTCTTATAATTGATATAACTAAATAAATTTTATTCTTTATTTAATTTCATATCAAACATATAATTTACTTTCTTTCTTATTTGTTACTATAATTTCACAGAATTTAATTTTTTTTAATATATAGGAGAGAAAATTTTGATATGCCTACTTATGTTGTCTGCTTCAACTGCTTCAATCTTGATTTTATTATGTTGTTCCTAATTAATTATTATAAGTCATTTATATGTTAAAATAATAATAATATTTAATTTAATTTTAAAAAATAGACATTTATGACATGTCTATTTTAGTTGCTTCAATCGTAATTTTACTTTTTCTTGTATCATTTTTAATTAATTATTATAAATTATTTATAGATTAAAAAATTAATAATATTTAATTAAAAAAAGTAAAATAGACAATTATGACATCGCTGCGTCAGCTGCTTTAATCGTAATTTTACTAAATACCATCCCTAATTAATTATTATAATCCATATTAGTATTTAAAACAGCTCTTCATCGACTTGTCGGCTTCAGCTGTTTGCTCTGTGATTTTACTATATCATTTTTAATTAATTATTATAAATTATTTACATATTAAAAAATTAATAATAGATAGTAAAACAATAGAATAGACATTTATGATAAGTCTACTTCAGCTGCTTTAATCATAATTTTACTAAATATCACCTCTAATTAATTACTATAAGTTATCTAAGTTTTAAATAAATAAATAATATTCAATAAAAAGATAAAATAGATATAAAATTATAAGTTAACTCTTGATGTTTTAAAGTAACTTGACATCTTATATGAGATTTCACTTACTTTTTGTTTTCACAAGTATCTTTTACAGTAATTTTATTATATCACTTCTAATTAGTTGTTGTGACTAATTTAAGACATGTCTGTTTCGCTGCTTCAATCGTGATTTTACTATATCACCTCTAATTAATTATTATGGTCATTTAAGCATCATATCACTTAAATTAAAGTAGAAAAAGTTTTACACGATAATTAAAAATTTAAATTACTTAAGAAATATAATTGACTATCAATGACACAAATTCTGAACAAGGAGAGTAGCATATATTTTTTGAAAATTACATAAAAAATATTATAAATTATAATAATTAAAAAATTTAAATATCTAAAGTAATTTAATCTATTATATATTTTTAACAAATACTTAAAAGAATATTGTAAATCACAACAATTAACAACTTAAAAAATTTAAACGATATAAATATTTGGTTTACTCTCCAAATTATATCAGTGTCGCTTAAATTGGAATAGAAGAAAAATATTATAAATCACAATAATTAAAAATTTAAATTATTTTAAAAATACAATTGACTATCAATGCTACAAAAGTTTGGATAGAGAGAGTAACATATATTATTTAAAAATTACATAAAAAATTATAAATTACGATATTAACAACTTAAAATATATGAAAACGTATTAAAAGTACAAGTGATTATATAAATTCAATTTGTGTCACAGAAATTGAGATAAAAAAATATATATTGAGCTCATGCTAGATCCCAACTGAATCTTAGGATGTATATATGCAATCTATCTTTTTTTCAAACTTTGGTTTAAATATATCAAATTAAAAATGCAAGTTCTAATACAGTACACTGTACATCAAAAAGTGTACAAGAAATAATGTTAGCATAAATAGCACAAATATTACTAATACAAACATTATTAATTCGAGCCAATAGTGAGTAGTCAAATTGAATTTGAACACCAAGAGTTACTTATTCAATTTGAATTTGAATATTTAGGCCAAATCTCCAACTTGAAGTTGTGCTACAAGCTTGTGATCCCCTGAGCTCAATCATACTAATGAAAATATTCTGCTGCTCAAACTTTCTACTCCAAGACAAATCCTAAAACTGAAAAATTGCAATTCACATGTTCTATTATTAGGCCCATGCTGACACGGACCTTGCACTTCTAGTGCTAAAATAAATTGCTCTTTTCATTTTACTTTCTTAAAGAATATAGTACAAATATTATGAGATATTAGTTGAGGTGTGTTCCAACTAGATTTTGTCAACAAATAAAATGCACCTCAACGAAATATGTATCGGATAGTTTTGATTCTTTATGTTTTTCAAAAATTAACTACTTTTAGTCTCCGTCAAATGTTTAATAATTTGTAATTTTTAAGTTTGATGGAAAGAATCAAAAAAAAAGAATCAGCTCAACCGGCAAGAAATTTTTATCAAACCTTAAAATATACAAAGCAAAAGGCTAGACTAAACACTAAGAAGATTTTTTTAAAAAAAATAACAGAATTGAACCTTAAAATATTGCACACAAACTCTAAAAATAAATCAAAAATTAGTAAAACTACAAAATTATTCCTCTAAATATGAGTCCCACTAAATTTTTTTCCCCATAATTTTCATTAAATCTAACAAACAGAGTTCAATAAAATATTTAACAAAGAACAAAAATATGGGTACCATCTTTTAAGTTAATCTATTTGGGTGCATGTTTAATCTATTTGGGTGCATGTTTATTACGTTTCGTAGTTCAGTGGTCAAAACTCAGATATACTTTTTGCTTCTTAGAATAGGGGATAGAGCACTATGTAAAGGCTGTGAAGTCATACCTAGCAAGAATCTCTCGACTCAACATAGGTTGTTGGTGATGGACTTGGTTATCAATAAGGGCAAAAAGAAGGGAAGTAGGGAGGCGCGGCCCAGGGTTAAGTGGGGGAGTCTAACTTTGGCTAGTGCTTTGGAGATGGAAGAGAAGTTGAAGAGTAGAGGGCTTGGTAGAGTAGAGGGGGGTGGATAATATATGGGAGACGACTGTCCGTTGCATTAGGGATACCGCTAGAGAGGTGTTAGGTGTCTCGAGAGGTTGATCCGGAAAACATCGAGGAGACTGGTGGTGGAACGAAGAGGTCAAGAGAAAGGTGGAGTCTAAGAAGGTGGCTTATGCTAAGTTGGTTGGGAGCAAGGATGATGAGGAAAGACAGAAGAATAAGGATGAGTATAAGGTTGCTAGAAGAGAGGCTAAGTTAGCGGTTACGGCGGCTATGACAGCAGCTTTTAAGAGTTTGTATACGGCTTTAGAGAAGAAGGATGGCTAAGGCCAGGGATCGGAGGGATCATAACCTTGACCAAGTAAAGTGCATCAAAGAAGAGAATGATATAGTGTTGGCTGAGGATGCCCTCATTAGGGAGAGGTGGCAGTCCTATTTTCATAAGCTTTTGAACGACGAGGGGGACAAAGGTTCTATGTTGGAAGACTTGGAGATATCTGAGGAGGGCCACGATTATAGTTATTGTAGGCGTATCGAGGTTGAGGAGGTCAAGGGAGTTATTCGCAGGATGCGGCGAGATAGAGCGACGGGGCCAAATGAGATTCCAGTAGACTTTTGGAAGAACACTAGCGGGGCAGGTCTGGAATGGTTGACAAGGTTGTTTAACATTATTTTTAGAGCTGCTAAGATGCCTGAAGCGTGGAGGTGGAGCACGATGATTCCAGTGTATAAGAACAAGGAAAACATTCAGAGTTGTAACAACTATAAAGGTATTAAGTTGTTGAGTCATACAATGAAAGTTTGGGAAAGGGTGGTAGAGTTGAGGATGAGGAGAATCGTAACGATCTCTGAGAATCAGTTCGGTTTCATGCTTGGTCGCTCAACCCCTGAGGCCATTCACCTTGTGAGGAGATTAGTGGAGCAGTTTCGAGAGAGGAAGAAGGACTTGCACATGGTGTTTATTAATTTAGAGAAAACATATGACAGAGTTTCCAGGGAGATTATGTGGAGGTGCTTGGAGGCTAGAGGGGTGCCCGTGGCGTACATTAGGTCAATTCAGGTGATGTATGATGGTGTAAAGACTCGTGTGAGGACGGTAGGTGGAGATTCGGAGCACTTCACAGTTTTGATAAGTTTGCACCAAGGATCGACTCTTAGCCTATTTTTATTTTCCTTGGTGATGGATGTTTTGACGCGACATATTGAAGGGGGGGTGCCTTGATGTATGTTATTTGCAGATGATGCGGTTCTGATCAACGAGACTTGGGGTGGAGTTAATGATAAGTTGAAGATTTAGAGACAGACGCTTGAATCTAAAGGTTTTCCGTTAAGTAGAACAAATACGGAGTACTTGAAATGTAAGTTCAGGAATATGTCGCAAGAAGATGGAGTGGTTGTGAAGCTAGACTCTCAGGACATCCAGAAGAGGGAGAGTTTCAAGTATCTGGGGTCTATAATTCAGGGTAATGATGAGATTGACGAGGATGTCATGCAACGTATTGGGGCAGGGTGGTTGAAGTGGAGGCTCGCTTCGGAAGTCCTTTGTGATAAGAAGGTACCCCCGAAGCTTAAAGGTAAGTTCTACAGAGTGGTAGTCCATACGGTTATGCTGTATGGAGCGGAGTGTTGGCCAGTTAAGAACTCCCACATCCAAAAGGTGAAGGTGGAGGAGATGCAAATATTGCGATGGATATATGGACATACCAGGAAAGATAGGGTGAGGAATGAGATTATTCGGGAGAAGGTAAAAGTTGCCTCGGTGGAGGATAAGTTGCGAGAAGTGAGGCTACATTGGTTCAGGCATGTGATGAGGAGGGGCCCTAATGCTCCGGTGCGGAGGTGTGAGACTCTGGCTATGGATGGTATTAGGCGGGCTAGACATAGACCAAAAAAATATTGAAGGGAGGTGATTAGGCATGATATGGAGCAATTACAGCTTACAGAGGACATGACCCTTGATAGGAAGGTGTGGAGGACGCGGATTAGAGTAGAGGGTTAAGGAGTGAGAGCGCGGCGGTAGTAATAGGGGAGTGCTCCTTTAGGTCTGGAGTTTCTGGTTCGTAGTGTTGGGGCTGTAGTTTTTTAGGTTAGTGGTGTTAGCTTTTTTGTATCTCGTAATAGTTTATTATGCACTTATCTTTTGTGTTTGTTATACTGTTAGTTTGTTTTGTGTACCATACTAGTTTGTATCCGCTTACTTTTTGTATTTGTTATACTGTTATTGGTCCTAAGCCGGGGGTCTATCAGAAACAGCTTCTCTACTTCTCTTGAGGTAGTGGTATGGTTTGCGTACACGCTATCCTCTCCAGACCCCACTAGGTGGTAATACACTGGGTATGTTGTTGTTGTTGTATTCAGTGTCCGGTAGCTATATTAAATTTTGATTAATTGGAATTCACACCACGTAAAATTAATTCGGAGAAAACACTCCTTGTCAAGAATTTTATCATATCTAAAACTCAAACTCAAGAATTCTAATTAAGAAAGAAATAACCAGTGAAACACATCTTTAAATTTGTTGGTACCATTTTTCTCATTTTCTTTACACATCTACAGGTATTCCCTTTCACATAGGAGCGCTTGTTGATTGATGGTCCATTGTTGTTGGTTGTGTTAGATGAATGAATAGCGTATTCACACATAAGAAGCAACACGTCAAAGGGTATCATTTATGACAAGTCGAGACGCCCCATTTATTACACATTGAGCTTACATTTGTCCACTAATAAAAAGTTGATATTAGTCGCTGTCTAGACCTTGTTAGCTACCATGTGTAACACTCTCACTCTCATTGCAATGTCCGAATCATTGATTGGATGCATCTCTAGTACAAAGATATTATTGCTTATGTTATAAATAATGAAGTCGTTTTGGCTAATTCAATTTATTTTCAAAATATTTAATGGTTTCAAATTATAATCTAAGCGCACTTTTAGGGTTCGTTTGGTAGAAAGTTAATTCATGCATTAATTTAATGTGTATTAGTAGTACCTTATTTGGTATATCTTTTTATCATATGTATAACTAATGTTTGCATTAGTTATATAATCTATTGTGTATTGAGGTGTGTATTACTAATACCTCAAAATCCATGGCATTAGTAATGCAATGGATCTAATGCATTTATTAACATGCTTAAAGATATTATTATCTCTCAAAAAAATTCAGCATCCTTTTCAACATATATATTGAGGATATTATGTAAAAAAAAATAAAATTGAAATTATGTAATTCATGTTATTTTTAATACATCAAATCAAACTCTGCATAAGAAAAATACAAGCATAACTAATGCAAGTATAGCTAACACAAGCATTGTTAATACAAGCATTACTAATACATCATATTTTATATTATTCTTATACATTCTACCAAACAACCCCTTACTTGTTTACCATTCTAACTATTCCCTCGATCCATTCTAAATTTGTTATCCTTATTCATTTTCAAAAGTTAATTTAACTAATTTATAGCTAATTAAATTAGATTAGATTAATTTAATATTTTAAAATTAAAATTTAGATATTCAAAAATTATACGAAAGGTAGTATAAATTACAACTTCTTTCATATCAATATGATCAAAAAAATACATAAAAAAGTTAATACTGCCAAAGATTGTATCTACAAAATAAATAGAAACAAGGTCAGGGTGAAAAAAGAGATTGTTGCTTTTAGGGTATTATTTTTGGATAAATTATAATTATGATATTTGATCGCTAAAATCGCATAATTATAATTTTAGCTTAAAAAAAAAACACAATATGTTCGTTCTGCTTACACAAAGTCATGAAGTCGAGAAACCAACTTTTCGAATAATAACTTTTAACTCTCTTTATTTGACCTATTTTTGTTTTGATCTAATAATATATCACTAAAAGGGATCTATCTGATCGAATTTTTTAACCTTTAGATGAGTGAAAATTCGTCAATTTTATACCACCTTTAAAAGTATGCAAACAGCGTATCCCTACACATTCTTGTCTCGCAATTTTACATTCTCTGTTTCCAAAATTTTCATTCAAATTACGAGTACATTTCACGCATGCTCGTACAATTTTATATTTATCACACTAAAGTTATTTTTTTATTTTTCATTATATAAAAGTTATTATATTTTAGGAATTATTACATAAAAATCATTTCTCTAGTTTATAGCATATAAAAGTTATTTAACTTTAAGGGATCGTTTGGTGTGAGGGATAAGAGTACTTTATCTAGGGATAAAATTTTAATACCTTATAATTGCTTGTTTGGTTGTGCAACTTGGAATAACTTATCCCAAAATTATTAATTAGTACCGGGATAAGGATAAATTATCCTTGGGATAAAGTAATTAAAACGACAAAAGTATCCCCCCACCTCCCCCACCCCACCCCACCCCAACCTCCAAATCCTTTTTATAATCACTTTTCACATCTACTCTTGTTCACAATATTTTTAATACCATTTATAATAATATTCACAACCTCCATTATCGTTATTTTATGATAAATCTTCATATTTCTTTTTAAAAAAATCACACTATATGAATATATTTTTCATTTATGAATAGATTATACGTTAAATTTATTTGACTAGTTATTATATTTATCTATATATTTTAATTTTTCTTAAGAAAAATAAAAATGATGACTCCATTGTTGAATTACATATTTTATATTAAATATTTTTTTAGTCACTTAAAAATTGATATTGTATATGTTAATTAAAATGAATTTTATTATTTTATATATGAGTGATATGTAGGGGTGTTCATGGGTTTGGTTAAAAATCAAACTGAACTGTAAATCGAATCAAACCAATTAAAAAAATCAATGTTTGGTTTGGTTTAGTTTGGTTTGGTTTTAAATTTTAAAAACCGATGCTATTTGGTTTGGTTATGTTTTTACTTAAAAAAAACAGTGAAAATAACCAAACCGAACCGATAAATTTTATATATATATATATATATAAATATTCTAGTTATTTATATAAAATTTATAAATAAAATAAAAGTATTTTATTAAATTTAATCTTAAACTAGCCCAATTTTAATCTATGTCTAGCCCAACCAATACTTTAGCCCAATTGACCAAAACCCCAAACTCAAGTCTAAAATTTGTATCCTTAAATGTACAAGATGAATATTTCCGTACATGAAGCCTATGTCTTCTCAATTCTCTTCTCTTTTAAGGACTGTGAGCTAGCACCTGAGGATTGATCCAATTTGCGCTTCTTAATTGCCAGACGGGGTTTCAACTAAACAGAAGGAACAAAACTAGGTTCAATACTTTCATAAGTTGACTAGCCTCAATCTTAGAATCTAATTTCGACAAAACATACTTAGGATTTTCAACAACAATATTGTTGGTATGTTTCTTCTTGTTCAAGGAATGTCTGTGTTGATACCGATCATTGCGATCTCTAGGCCAAGTTTCAACCATCCCGTCTGCATCAACCATAATTGTGCAGGCCTTGACTACACAAAGAACTGAAAGCTCCATTATCTTTTTCATGATACAAACTTTTCTCTTCAGAAAAGCGCTTTGTTTTGCCTTCATTATGAACTATTATTAGTGGTCATACTAACACACAGATGAAATATACTAGATACTCCTACTGTTATTGAGTAATTACTACTAATGAGAAGCATTAGTAAAAGCAGTATAGAAGCTTAATTGTACAAGCAGTTTTTATAGACGATTCAAAACTATTAGAAAGATATCCAACTGTCCAAAACTATTAGTGATTGTTTCTTGTAAACGGTAGACTACTCTCTATAGAAGCTTAAATGTACGAGCAGTTTTTTGAAGTTGAAGTCAATTTTATGTAAACAAGTAGCTGGCCTGTTGCTAAGATCTAATTTATTTGAAGGAACAACACTAGGTTCAACTAGAGATGGATGGAGTAGGCTAGTTAATAATAAAAAAAAATTAAAAAATCGAATCAAATCGAACCAAACCGACAAGAACCAAATCGATGGTTACTTTCTTTTTGGGGTTTGGTTTGATTTTAGAAATTCAAAAACCAACTAAATTGATTTGGTTATGGTTTTAAGCACTAACCGATCCAAACCGACCTATGAACACCCCTAGTGATATGCGTTCAAATGAAGTGATATAAACAATAAATTCTCTTTTACTTTAACAAATTTAAGGTAGAAGCTTTATTTCAAACTAAATAAGATGTAAGATTTATTTTTAAACACATACGACATAATCATGGGAAGGCATACACAAAAAAATTTAAGCTAAATAAGATGATTTTTTTTTTTTTGAATACATACAATATAATCATGAAAATGCACACAAACAAAAAATTAAGTTAAATAAGATGGAAATTTTATTTTTAAAAATGAATATTGAAAGCTTGAAGAGTAATTATATAAGGAAAAAGTTGAATAAGGTAGAGGGTATTTTTATAATCAATTAACTTATTCTTAGAAATTATCACATTCATATTAGAGGTAGAGGTAGAGGTAGAGGTATGGACTGCGTACATCTTACCCCCCCAGACCCCACTAGGTAGGAATACACTGGGTTTGTTGTTGTTGTATATTATTTTGAATACAACAAACCAAACTCTCAATAAGAAATAATCTCAGCATAATTAATCCCAATATAACTAATCCCTGCATAATTTATCTCAGCATAACTTTTATTCAAACCAAACGACCCCTAAGTTTATCACATCAAAGTTATTCTTTCTATTTTCTTAATCACACAAATTCATTTAATTTTTCCTAAGTTAACAAAAAAATAAATTTCACCTAATTTTTTAATTTTACATTGAAAAATGATATGACACTCCAAAATAAGTTGATTACATTTGAAATAATTTTAGAAGTTTGTTTAATATTTCGTTTCATAGGACTAATCTTTGTTACCTTTATATTACTAATCTTTGTAATTATTTTAGCCTTACTAATATGCTTATTTGACTAATGAATTTCGTAATCACATTTTTTAATGGGGATCTTTCAAAAATAGCCACATTTTGCTGAAAAACTCACCCTTCATAGCCATATTTTACATAATTACCATTTATAGCCGTTGTATTCAATTTTACACCCGCTATGTTCAATTTTATCAATAGTCTGTATTCATATAAAATATAAATACAGTACTATTTAGTTATTGTATTCGATTCACAGCCGTTGTATTCACTTTTACTCAGTGTTCTGTATTCATAAAAACATAAATACACTACATATTTAGTTTTGGCAAAACACTACCATTTTTTTTATATTTTTTCTTTTTCATGTTTTCCTCGTTTTTTCTTCTTTTTTCTTCTTTTTCCTATTTTTATTTTTTTTCCCTCTTCTATCTCTCTTTCTTTTTTTCTTTTTCTTTTCTTTTTTATACTTATTTTCTTTATCATTTTTTTTATTTTTTTTAAATATAACTACTCGAGCACAAGTCATTGATGATAACGTAAATACCATAATTGTTTATCTATTTGTAGTCATGCCGTCATTTATATTTTTGTATTCATTGATACAACTGCATTTGTATTTATATTTTAAAGTTCGCTCTTGTATTTGTATTTTGTAGTTCGCTTTTATATTTGTATTTTATAGTTCGCACTTGTATTTGTATTTGTTAGTTCGCACCATCATTTATATTTTATATAATTCGCACTTGTATTTTAAAGATCTGTTTTGTATTTGTATTTTATAATTAATTGTATATTATAGTGGATTATATTTGTATTATGATTTTATTGTGTTTGTATATTTAGATTATATTTGTATTTGTATTCTATTTTCGTCGATGTCTTTTTATTTTTAAAAAATTATTTTATATTTGTAAGTTGATTGCATATTGCATTTAGCCAAGGAATAAAAAAAAAGACAAAATAAAAAAAGACAACGAAAAAGAAAAATTGAAAAAAGAAAGGAGAAAGAGAAAACAAAAAAAAAAAAGGAAAAGAAAAAATGAAGGAAAAAAATGAAAAAGAAAAAACAAAGGAAAGTAATAGAAAATAGTGAAAAAGAAAAAATATATGAGAGAGACTATAAATTGTAATTATGAAACATTAAAAGGCAAGAGAAGGCTATGAATTATAATTAATTGAAACTAGGTTAAATAAGGTAATTAGGAGTCAGGCTAAGTTATGTAATTATCTCTTTTTTAATTAACAAAGAATTGTTCTTAGAGAATCAAGAAATTCAATGACGAACACAAATCTATGATCTAGATATAATCAATGACTCAAATTTGTAGTAAGAAGTCATAATAAGAAGGTTAATGTGATTTCATAAACTCTTCAAGGAAGGTCTCTAAAATCAATTCACCACATTAAATACGTTTTGTTGAGCTAAATAGTTATTTTAGAGTGTCGTATTAGATTTTCAATGCAAAATAAAAATGATTTAGGTGAAATACTTTAGAAAAAATAAATGAATTTATGTGATAAAATATTTTATAAAAAATGACTTTGATATAATAAACTTAAAGTTAAATACTTTTTATGTGGTGTATAAACTATAAAAGTGATTTTTGTATAGTAAATTCTATAGTTTAATGACTTTGATGTAGTGAAAATAGAAAAGTGAAACAGAAAATTGAATAATCATCAGTGAAATTTACTTTCAAATTATTTGTGATTATTATCTCTTGAGCTCTCTGATTCCGAGTACTTTTCTTCTTTTGTATGCCTTTTCTTTTCTTAGAATCTCATCAAAATACTCCCAAAGAAAAAAAAAAAACAACCTAATCAACCAAATAACTGAAAGAATCAATCAGTTGGAATGTTAAAATTATCAAAAGATTATTACTTAATATTTTAGAAAATGAAGGAAAGAAAAATTGAACGAAAGTGGAAATGGTCTTTTATTTTGCAGTAGAAATAATATGAGAGAAAAGAATTTTTAAGTGCTTAAATTAAATATAGAAGCAGTTATTCATGTTGTTAAAGGGTTGAAAAGATGTCTTGTCCCGCGTCGTCGTCGCTTGTTTCAAATTCGATAAATAATTAATTTATCATCTAATTTTTCCTTCGAAAACAAAACGTACGTCGTACAGTGAAGAAATGCAACTCTTCCGTGCTCTATTTTGGGGTGTGCGGAAGAAAATCAACCCAACTCATATCCCTCTTCAATCCAAATCATCGACCGTCTCTCTCCTCTCTCTCAACAGCTTCTCTTAACTAACAGTTCTGCAAATTTCTCCTTTCAATCCTCGACGACTTCAACCTCCGGCGAAAAATAGTTGGGCTTCGAGTTCCTTTTCGACTTCAACCGTCAATCGACATGACAGTCTTGCTCTCCGGCCATAACTGCTTCGAATTCTTCATCGTTCCTTTTCTTCTTTCACAGGTAAAAAATTATGTTTTTTTTAGTTTTGAAGAAAATGAGAAACTTGAGTCAACTTCTTTTATAGTATTGGTTAACAAATTCAATATTTGTTTCTTTAATTTAAAATGCAGTCTGAATAAAATCCTAATTTCTGGTATTTCTTCTCTTTTCTTCTCTCCTCTTTTGTTGTTTTATTTCGAAGTTTAATTTGTTACGCCCGTTGCTAGGTTGATTTGTTCTTGTCTTGGTAAAAATGGTGATATTGTTGTTGTTTTGTTGAATAAAATCGTGCTACTATTTTTTTTGTCCAACAGATTATCTATCTGGTGCAACATAATAACCATCCGATGCAACAGATTTAGCATATGATGCAACAGATCAACCATCTGATGCAACAAAGGAACCATTAGATTAAAATTCTGATGCAACAGATTAACCATCTTATGCAACAAATTAACCATCTGATGCAATAAATTAATCATCTGATGTAATAAAGAAACCATCGGATAAAAAATCTGATGCAATGAATTTAGCATATGATGCAATATTTTAACCATTTGATGCAACAGTTTAACCATCTGATACAACAGATTAAGCATATGTTGCAATAGATTAATCATCTAATGCAACGAATTTACTATTGGATGCAACAGAGGAACCATTGGATTAAAAATATGACATAACAGATTAACCATCTGATGCAACAGAGAAAACATTGGATTAAAGATCTGATGCAACAGATGAACCTCCGGTTGGATAAAATCCTATGAACTCTTCCAACAGGACATGTCCAAGACTTTATTTTTCCAACTGATCATTCATCTGTCGCGACAGACGACCCTTCTATTGGAAAAAATCTAAACAATATTGTTCGTTGATAACTGTTCCAACAGATCACTCATAGGTTGCAATAAATATGTGGCCTGTTGCACAGACCATTCATCTTTCTCTACAGATGAGTGATATATTTTGTATTGTGGCAACAAACTACTCATCCGTTGCTACAGGTTAGTTAACTATTCCAATCACTCATATTTTGCAATAGATGTGTGATCTGTTGCATAGACCATTCATCTTTCTCAACAGATGAGTGATATATTTTGTATTGTCGTAACAGATTACCCATCCATTACAATAGATTATATTTAACTATTCCAAATGATCACTCATATGTTGCAACAGATATGTGATCTATTGCGCAGACCATTCATCTGTCTTAAAAGATGAGTGATATATTTTGTATTATTGTAACAGATTATTCATCTATTGCAACAGGTTAGTTATTTGGTGCAACAGATAACCTACCTTGTGCAATAGATGCGTGATTTGTTGCAACTGTTATTTTACTGTTTTGCATGTTAGATTTACTGTTATTCCTTTTTAAAGATGCATTAATCAATTATAATATATTTTTTTATGTTCCTGGTAATTTTAGATAATATGGCTCCAAAAAAAAAATTAAATCAAGTCCAAGTAAAGGAACAAATGAAGCAGTTAGGCTACATCCACCACTCTATGAGCTTGCTTTACAAGCGTTATCTCAATCGAGAGCAAAATATGATGAACATGGGGAGGAGGAATGTTTCAAAAGTGATGATCCACATGCTAATAGCCTTTCCATCGAAGAGTTGATCAAAATCTTCAGTATTGATTACTATCCTGTGAAAATGCAATGCGATGGTGCCGCAGATTTAATGAGTGATTTCGTGGTTAAGTCAGCTATAGGAAAATCTTTCGACGCCTTCAGAAAAATACTTCGAGAATAAAAATTAGATGCTTATTTCACGGACAGCTTCTTTAGAAAATATCTTGATTTGTCAGAGGACAACAATGCTCATTTTTAAATGAAAATGGTATATAAACCTCTCGAGCGAGGTTTATGTATGAAAACAAGGATAAGATGGATGAGGTGTGGATAAATTACTGTGGCATGCCTGTTTGTTTTGGTTGGAAGGAGTTTTCCATAGTTACTGGACTAAAATTTTATCCTTCTTCTCCTTCTCATGTTATACCTATTCTAACCTAAAAAAGCACTTTGCACACTCAAAAAAGGCAAAGGCAAGTCATGTGATTGTAATGACCTGGTGTCCATTATTGGTCCAAGCTTCAAAAATAAAAAATTGATAAAAGCGTTGAAAGGTAAAGGAATTTCAAAGAACCACAAGCAGTCATTGTGCTTGGTTTGGTTTGTACATAATATTCTTTGGGCGAGAGACGTTAACAACAACATAAATGTTGGTTTAATAAATATCTCCGACGATCTTGAGGCGTTTAACAGCTATCCTTGGGGTTATGAAAGCTTCAAAATGACTGTCAAATATTTGTTGACTCCATTAGCACCAAAGACATTCAACTTATATAGTTTTCCATCGGCTTTCATGGTAAATGTTTTTTTTTTTTTATTATGATATCATTCATTTTTTACTCAATAATGATTTTGATTTATTGGCGTTATTTTATAGGCTTGGGCGTTTGAAGCCATTTCTTATTTAAGACAACAAGTGAACTACCAGGAAGAAGTTTTTTGTCCAAGAATCTTGAGATGGTTGTCGGCCAAAACTGATAAAAATGTAAAATTTCTTGATCTCTTCAACCTCCGAAGGATGCAGTAAGTATAATTATAATTAGGTTTTTATTTTAATTAATAATTTTTTTAAATGGTCTACTCATCATTCTAATATATGTAATAATTTATGTTAGATTGTCCATCCGTCGCTAGTTCCGACCAATCGAGAGTTGAAGATGTCATTTTTTCTTACTTTATGGTATGTGCAAACTTTATCGGACCCTAAGGTCATTGACAGAATAAAAATAGAATTATTTGGAGCAACAACTATTACAAAAAAAATAATTTTAGAGGGTGGGCTTGTTGTTGTTGATGGTCTTAGTAGTGATGGAGTTGTTGGTGGTGGTACTGGTGTTGTTGTTGGTGCTAATGATTCTCCTCTTATAGTATTCAAAATAAACCATTATGAGTATGATCATACTGGTTATACAAACTTTGCCTCTCCCAGCGAATGTTCTGGATGCAAATTTTAAGACTGCAAGGCAAAACATGATGTAGTGATTAATGCTATTAATGCATTAACTGCTTTTGTAAAGGAATTGACATCTAAGAGGGGTGTCATTCCATCAAAGATGATTTTATATTTATCCACCCCATTAGAGATTAAGACTAAGAGGAGAAGAAAAGTAATTTCTAAGGCATTATCAAGCATCCAAAAAAGTAAAATTGCAACTCCTTTATCCGTATTTTACATTAAGCAATGTACAATGGCCAAAGGAGAGCAGCACGAGCTAAAGAAAGTGAATATATATGTCTGTTCCAACTAACAAACAGACACATATTTGTTTTAACAGATGACATATCTGATGAAAATCATCAAACAGATATATACATCTGTTGCAATAGTTGACTAACGTATTGCATCGAATAAAGTATCTGTTACAATAAATGTCTCATCTGTTTTAGCAAATCAAACAGCTCTTCGTACTGCTTTTATTTGTACTAATAGATGACCTCTCTGCTGCAATAGATAAGTCATATGTTACAATAGATGGTTCATTCGTTGGAAATTATCATACAGGTCTTCCTCATGTAGAAATTTGCCCCAACAGTTAATTTATCTATTGGAACAGAAATATAATCTGTTTGGGATAATTTAAAACATGAGGAAGACCTGTTTGATTTGCTACTAGAACAAATGAGTTGTCATTTTTTGTTTTGTTGTATCCCCATGATTAGCATTGACCAATTCTGGCTTTCCAGGTGGATGTAAAAGCTACTACTGAATAACATTGACAATATGCTACTCCATTTATGAAAATATGAAGAACAGAAAGGGCAAAAATCATACGTAAGAGACAATAAAGATCTACGACGACCAAAGCCAAATTTCATACACCGAATGAAGAACAACTTATCCATATTGAGTAGATCTTTATAGCTTGAGTTTTTCAAAGTAATAACCTCACCCCTCCTTAGGAATTCTTAGAATCAATACTTACATTGTTGATGTATTTGTTGAGATCTGTACCCATAATAATTTTTTCTATTTTATTTATTTGTTGATTTATTTTAGCAAATTTCTAAAGGCTTCGATTTATTTTATTTTGTCTATGAATTTTATTTTTCCTTAGATTTAAACTTATTAATTAAAATGGAATACTAGATTCAAATATTGTAACAAATAATGTATCTGTTGCAACAGACAATACATCTGTTGGAAAATATCAAATAGATTTAGACATATATTGTAACAGATAGGTAATTTGTTGAAAATTATCAAACAGGTCTTCCCACTATTGAAACAAATAGGCTTAGATAGAAACATCGACATAATACAACAGATGACCAACCTATTGCAACAGATAAACTATATGTCAGAACAGGTAGAATATCTGTTACAACAGATGGACAAGCTGTTACATTATAAAAAAATTTCATTAGACATAAAAAATTACCACTACATGTAAAAAAACATAAAAGTGAATTGAAATAAAAAAGGCGAAACCCATCGATAGTGTTCAGTTTAAACACCTAAAATAAAATAGGCATCAAGTAGACAGTGTTTATTTTAAACATGTAAAATAAAATAGGCATCAAATGTGTCAGTTTGTCACTTTTTTCCCTGTTGACTGCTCGCGTGTTATTCACGCAGCCAAGGCTCGTTGAACTCTCATTTTTTCTGATTTTTCCCCCAAAGATTATTTTTCTCCCATTGTCTTATATATTTATCTTCTTCCTAAAATTTAACCCTAAATTTTCAAATCTTTTTTTTCTTCTTCATTTTTTTCTCTATCCAAATTTATCTCAATTATTTGTATTTTTTTCTGCGTATTTTTTAATTTTTTCCAACTGAGCTTGACAATGTCAATCTCATCTTCCACTGTTTTTTGTGATAGAAATTTTTGATATTGTAAGTGTGATCATGAAGCTCTATTGAAGACTTATTGGACTCATAGGTAATATTTTTTTTATTTAATTAATTGATTAATTATTAACTTGTAATTATTTTTTAATCGTGTTCTTGTTTTTATAGAAATTAGGTGGATGCGATTACTTTGATTGGTATGAAGAACGACATCTTCACAAGTAAATCGTGTAATCTAGGGTTTGTTGAAGAAAGTCAAGGCTTTTGAAGAGAAACAAAATCGAGCAAGAAAATACTACATTATTGTCGTTATTTCTACTGGTTTGGTAGTGTTGGGCACATGGATATTCAAGCCTAATTGCTGAAATTTTTATGGTGGTGTATTTGCTACTGGTTTGGTGTTGTTAGCACATGGATATTCTAGCGTAATTGTTGGAAAATTTCAAACAGATTTAGACATATATTGCAGAATTTAGGTCATCTGTTAGAAATTATTAAATAGGTCTTCCTACTATTACAATAGATTAAATTAGATTAGATAGAAATAACATCGGCATAATGCAACAGATGACCAACCTATTACAACAAATAAACTATCTGCCAGAATAGATAGAATATATTTTACTACAGATTGACAAACCATTGCATTATAAAAAGCTTAAATTTCATCAGAAAATATTCGATGTGTGCAAGCCCGTGCGAGCCGCACGCGAAACTGGTATCATTTTTTGGAAGGTTCATGCCATTGTTTCAACCTTCAAAATTTCATGATTTTTCATCAACACTTTCTCTGGCAAATGATACCTCAGTTTACTCTGCCTTAATAAGATGGGGAACAGGTCCATCATTGGTTGCATGTGGATAAAAAAATGACCTCGTCGATGGAAGATTCATTGCAGTCATAAACCTTGATCTTTCCCACCTCGAGTAGTATCTCAACTGCCCAATAATGTATGTCATCCATGCTCATGAATGCAAGTATCCTCTATGCCTTGGTCTAGCTCTTGCTGTGTGGATTTGGCCTCTCCCTTCTAACATATTTTATCATTTTTTATCCCAGTCCAACATAGAAATTAACGAATCAAATCCCGCACCACAGGATGATGCTAGATCATTGAGTTGATCATACTTATCCTTGAGCTTCTCATAGAAGTTGAGGTCCATTATCCTATCTACAACGTCATAAGCTTTCGGGCACTCTAATTGTCTTTTCCTCATGAGGTAGAAAATTTTGTCAAACATACTGTGATATAAAAAGTCAATTTTTAAATAAGTTAGTAATTGTAAAGATGTAACAGATGGTCCATCTGTTGCATAGGGTTCTATGAATCAATCCAACACAACTTATGCATCAGATGGTTAATAAGTTGCAACAGAACCACTACTAGTTGCACTAGAATACCCAGCTGTTGCAAAAGAATTCACATCTCTTGCGTAGCTTCTTCTTTATAGAGTAGATTAGAAGGCCAGGTTAGGAAAAGTAAACTTACCTTGTCCTCATACATACGTATATCTGCCATAATTTGGAAGTCATGGGAGGGGGGAAAGGGAGGCCTGGGGTGATTTGGTGCCCCTCGCTTGGCATTCTTGGCTCGTCGCAGATCCCTCTTCTCTTTGGCGCCAAGTTTTATGTATATGTCGACCTTCTTCAATGGCCCCTAAAATTTGATATTTTTTTATTTTCAACTGGAGAGTAAGTCGTTAATTGCTCTTTTCTTCCCCCTAACCGCCATTGTAGGAGTGTATATCTCTCTCGCCTTCTTGGTTGGTATGACAATCCTCTTGGATTTGAATTCCACGACATCTTTAGCGATAGACTCTACATTTTCAAAGATTTTATCCTGGCTGTCCTTGTAGTCTTCGCATTTGCAATGAGAACATGAGGGTGAAGAGGGGTGAAAAGGACCAGTGTAAGGGTGAAAGGGACTTGTGTAAGGGTGAGAGGGACCTGTGAAAGGGGTGTCTTCAAACATATTTATTTTTTCTTGAGCATTGACATGATCATCATCACGAGTGGTAGCACCATCAACATGCCTTCCACCAACACCAACAACTCCACCAGAAGAAGCACCCGGATATGCCTCAGTAGGTTGGTCATAAAGAGCCTCAACATTAGGTTTACCTTGCCTAACTACTCTTCTTATGGCTGTTGCTCCAGCCAATTCCTTCTTTATTAACTCCACCGTTGGGTCTGCTATTGTATCAACATAACCTAGAGTAATAAAAGAAGTCATCCCCAACTCCTGCTTAGTAGGCACGATCCATAGTTTTACAACCTATAAAATAAAGATAGATACATTTAAATCATATAATATAATAATTTTCATAGTTGGGTTATATGTTAACACATACAACTTATGACATATAATTTGTATGTCACAACATATTAATAATATGTTGCATCAGATTACTCATCTGTTGCATAGTTTGCAGTAGATGGTTAAAATCCGTTTGAGTTGGGTTCGGAGAACTAGAGAAACAGATGGATAATATGAAGTAAAATATCAATTATTTGTCGCAATAGATTACCAATCTATTACACCAGTTGGCACAAGACAGGTAATCTGTTGGGTTACATGTTATACAACAAATGATCTGTATGTCACAATAGATTAACAATACGTTATATCAGATTACCCATCTATTGCATAATCTACAGTAGATGGTTAATCTGTTAAAAGTCGGGTTCAGAGAACCAAATCAACAGATAGGTAATCCGATGAAAGATATCAATCGTCTGTCATAACTAATTACCCATTTGTTGCACCAGTTAGCACATGATGGGTAATTTGTCACAACAGATGTCCCATATAGTGCATCAGATTTAACATCTGTTGCACCAGATATAAAACTATTCAATATCTTTCATTGAGTCAAATTATTTTACTTGAAGAAGATGTACTACATCATCTGGAGGGTTAAAGTGACCAACCTCCTTAATTCTTATGTTGTTCTTTCCAGCCAATCACCTAAACATCCTTGGATAAAACCTCATTCGGGTAATACATTACCTGCTTTCAGAGGGAAGGAATGACTTCAAATTCCCAAGCCTAAAAAATGTAAACAGGAAGCAGGCAAAAAAAGTCATAATAACTATATTAAATATAAATTAATGGATGAGTAAAAATAGTGATTAATTTTATCATGAAAGCCCAAGGAAAGCTGTATAATATGGTCATCCCTGGGGATAGCATTGTCAGTAAATATTGGACAGTCAAGTATAAGTTATCATATCCCCAGGGATAATTGTTGAATTTATCAAAATCCTCAGCACGCGCCAAAAAATCATCTTATATGACCTTGTTGATGTATCTTGCCAATATAACCGAATGGAAAAACCAAACTAAGCATAATTTTGCCCTGTACTGCTTTGGTATGGTTTAATCCTTGAGATCTGTCATCAAATCTGATGCTTTATATCCACATCCAGCAATGTCCAACAACCCATTTATTTTTTTCTTGCATTTGTTGGTGTTGTCGGGTAGTCGCTAGGACAATGCCTTCCCTCTATTTGATTGTGGTGGTTTGGCTGTCCTTTTTTCCTTGGACCTTTTGTAGGTTGTTCCCTTAGTAATAGGTTCTTCTGTACGATCGCATCTCAAGCCCGTCACTATGGCAAACTCTTACACGCCAAAACAAAGGCATGCCACAGTAGTTGATCCAGATTTCATCCATATTCTTACCCCCCTCCTCCAAATCTTATCATCCCCCATGTACTTGATCTTGTGCTTGAGAAGACCATATACTATCCTCATTTGGAAATGGGCAGGGGGTCCTCGGGCATCTCGAGAAAGCATTCAAAGTAGCTCCTCTTAAAACGTCCGTCTATATTTTCCTTCTTCATAATATTCATAAAATAATTAAATTTTTTCCCCAACTGACATTTAAGTACAAGTTCACCAGTTAGTTCTTTAAGGTCATCTATCGACATCACAACTTGAAACCTGTCAATGCTAATGGCTTTGACAGGATCATGCTGGGATGTCAATATTATTTCACTCCCCATTGGTGATCCATTATCATCATATTGATGATCATCCTCTTTCTCACTCTCTAATTCTCCTTTTTTTCACTTTCATTTACTTTATCACTATCTACAGACCTTTGTCCACCTCCCTCAATGTTGTTTTTATATCTCTCCTCAGCTTCACTTTTCCTTGACTGAGATTGTTTAAGAAGCTCCCCTGAATCTATCTATACTGTAGCCTTTGTTGTTGGGTGGTCAGAAGTTGATCCACTTTCACATTCTTTTCTTTTGGGAGACATGTTTTACGTACAAATAACGGAAAAAAAATTATATTACAATTGATGTATGCATAAATTTTAAAAAATACAATACAAACACCACCAATACCGACCCACCAACAACCACCAACACAAATACAACCGACCAAAGCCATAAACACCAAGTATATCAACACCACCAACAGCCACCACAAACACCACCAGTGCCGCCACAAAGACCACCAACACCACCACCCCGACAACCAACACACAAATACTATCCAACAATACCACGATAGTCAATGAAAACTGCAATAAAAACTAGGGTTTTCTCAAGTTCTTCCTATGATTTTACCATCAAAACTCAAAATTCTAAACCCATTCTCGAAGATAATACAACTAAAAGTCTGTTTTCTCATCATTAGCTTAAAAGCCCTTATTTTTTAGAAAAAATAACAAATATAGAACTCTTCTAGAACTCTTTTACCTATGAAAATAGAGAAACGACTGATACAAGCAAGAATGAAGTCAAAAATAACACCTATGTGGTCAGAAATAAGAAGAAAATCAATCTGTTGTGAAGGGTTGGGCAATTTATTGAGTAGTTGTTGTATTCTTAAGAGAGAGAAAAGAGTGAGAACTCGAGATTTAAAATGATGAAATATTTTTCTTGCAAATAGATGATTTGTCTCTGTTGATTTGTATTTTGGAATAGAATGACAAGTTTTGAAAATGTTAATTTGGTCCGAATTGATCTTAATTATTTTTAAAATTATAAAAGATATGCGTAATTTTTAACCCTCTTATTATGCGATTGCCAAAAGACTCAATTGAAGATGTATTTGACCCTATGAGAACTCACCCCTAGTCCTAGATTAATTAATTAAGGCATTAGTTGAACATATGAACTCAATTGAAATTGTACAAAAACAAATGTTCAACCTGTTGCAATAGATTACCCATTTGTTATAAATTATCAAATAGGCGCTGCCATCTGTTGTAGTTGACCCTATGATTAATTAAGGTATTAGTTGAACATATTAGATAATAAGAGTCGCTTCACCTCAGAGTGATCGATTGACGACTCTGGTCGAGAGAAACGCAATACCGTCTCATCATGCATTTTCCAATAGACTCAATTAAAGTTGCAGTTGACCTTATGAGAACTCACCCCTAGTCCTAGATTAATAAATTAAGGTATTAGTTGAACATATTAGGTAATAAGAATTGCTTCACCTCAGAGTGATCAATCGACGACTCTGGTCGGGAGGAATGCAATACCGTCTCATCATGCATTTGCCTAAAGACTCAATTAAAGTTGTAGTTGACCCTATAAGAACTCAGCCCTAGTCCTAGATTAATCAACTAAGGCATTAGTTGAACATATGAACTCAATTGAAATTGTATAAAAATAAATCTTTAACCCATTGCAATAGATGACCCATCTGTTGAAATTAATCAAACATATTAAGTCATCTGTTGCAGCAAATTACCCATCTATTAGAATTAATCAAGCAGATTAAGTCATCTATTACAACAGATTACCCATCTATTGTAAATTATCAAATAGGCGATGCTATCTGTTGTAGTTGAACCTATGATCAATTAAGGTATTAGTTGAACATATTAGGTAATAAGAATTACTTTACCTCAGAGTGATCGATCAACGACTCTGGTCGGGAGGAACGCAATACCATCTCATCATACATTTGCCAAAAGACTCAATTGAAGTTGTAGTTGACCCTATGAGAACTTACCCCTAGTCCTAGATTAATTAATTAAGGTATTAGTTGAACATATAAGGTAATAAGAATTGATTCAGCTCAAAGTGATCAATCGATGACTCTGGTCGGGAGGAAAGCAATACCATTTTATCATGCAATTGTCAAAAGACTCAATTGAAGTTGTAGTTGACTTTATGAGAACTTACCCCTGGTCCTAGATTGATCAATTTAGGAATTAGTTAAACATATAAGGTAATAAGAATAGCTTCACCTCAGAGTGATAGATCAACGACCCTGATAGGGAAGAACGCAATATCATCTCATTATGCATTTGTCAAAACACTCAATTGCAGTTGTAGTTGACCCTATAAGAACTCACCCGTAGTCCTAGATTAACGCATTAGTTGAACATATAAACTTAATTAAAATTGTACAAAAACAAATGTTCAACCTGTTACAATAAATGACCCATCTATTAAAATTAATCAAACAGATTAAGTCATCTGTTACAATAGATTACCCATTTGCTGGAATTAATCAAATAGATTAAGTCATTTGTTGCAACTGATTACCCATCTGTTATAAATTATCAAATAGGCACTGCCATCTATGGTAGTTGATTCTATGGTGAATTAAGGTACTAGTTTAACATATTAGGTAATAAGAATTGCTTCATCTCAAAGTGATCAATCGAAGACTCTGGTTGGGAGGAACGCAATACTGTCTTATCATGCATTTGGCAAAAGACTCAATTGAAGTTGTAGTATACCCCTTGAGAACTCAACCCTAGTCCTAGATTAATCAATTAAGGTATTAGTTGAACATATAAGGTAATAAGAGTTGATTTATCTCAGAGTGATCGATCGACGACTCTGGTCGGGAGAAACGCAATACCACCCCATCATACAATTGCCAAAAGACTCAATTGAAGTTATAGTTAACATTATAAGAACTTACCCCTAATCCTAGATTGATCAATTAAGGTATTAGTTAAACATATAAGGTAATAAGAATCTATTCAGCTCGGAGTGATCGATTGATGACTCTGGTCGGGAGAAACGCAATACCGTCTTATTATGCGATTGAAAAAAGACTCAATTGAAGTTGTAGTTAACCCTATGAGAACTCACCCCTAGTCCTAGATTAATCAGTTAAGGCATTAGTTGAACATATTAACTCAATTGAAATTGTATAAAAATAAATGTTCAACTTGTTGCAACAGATGACCCATCTATTGAAATTAATCAAATAGATTAAGTCATATGTTATAACAGATTACCCATCTGTTGTAAATCTTTTGTTGTGAGAGATGACCGAGCTTTGAAAATGTTTAAACAGAAATTGTTATCTGTTGCAAAGTATGACTTTGATGTTTTATGATCTTTTTTGAGATAATACATTAAAAAACCCCTAAATTTGTCTTCCTAACTTACTTTATCGCTCTAAGTTTACATGTAATTATTTAACCCCTTAATTTTATTTCAAGTGAATTTAATACCCCCTCAGAAAAAAAAAGCTACACAAATAGTGGGAGGTGCTCTACACGCACCTCCACGTGATAATTTTTTTAAAAAAACATTTTTGAAAGTTTTTTCCCCCTTTTTACCCATCAACCTTCATCCTCAGAAGATCCAACCACATCGTTGTCCCTTTCTATGCTATCCGTGGACACCGATGCGGCTCGTCCCTTCAAGTATCAACGCCGGTCGATGAAGATTTCACGGAGCCCGCCAACTACTCCCCACCCTCTTCATTATCACTACTATCAACTCACAAATTCAACACCACCGCTATGAATTTTATTGTACCCATTACCAAGAGCAATATCACCTCCATCTCTATCAATTTTAGAATTCTCACCACCATTAATACCAACTCCAAAATAATTCACCATCTTTGTCAATTCCACAACACTCAACAACAACAATGAGAAATTGGGCCACAAAATCGTACAAAAATAAATTATAATAAAATTAAAGAAATAGTGGTGAGAGATGAAATAGTGGCGTGTGAGAAGACGTTAACAGGGCAACTGCCGATTTCATAAAATCCACAAAAAATAATTCAATTTCTCATGAATTGGATTTCAATTTTCTCATGAATTAAATTTCCATTTTCTCATGAAACATCCTCCTCGGAGTAACAATCGTCATAAAGATCTAACAAGCTTTTCTCCGATCACCTACGTTAAAAATATTGGATGGAATAGAAGGTGTGGGAGTGGCGATGGAGGAAGGATGGAGCAATGATGTGGGTATTTGGTAGCTCTGAATTCCAATGGAAGAAAAGGGTGGAGAGAAATAAAATGTAAAATAAATTAATAAGTTGGGATTTTGTCAATTTTTTTATCTTTTTCTTTCTTTCACGCGTACTTTCGATAGTGTCTTTACTCTCCTTGCTAAAGGAGATACTAAATTCACTTGAGAAGAAATTAAGGGGGTAAATAATTACACATAAAGTTAGAGTGCTAAAGTAAGTTATCTAGACAAGTTTAGGGGGGCTTTTATGTATTATCTCATCTTTTTTAAAGCAATTTAGGTATTTTCAGTCCGAGATAAAAAGATTTAAATACTAAGACAGTAAAAAATATTAATTGGATAACTCAAAAATCTACTCAGTGAGTAGTCTTATCTGGTCTTTTCAATGTCACCATCTTCTTGTGCCCCTCAGAAGTTATTAATAAATACTTAAAACCCATATCTACTCCCTCCATTTCATTTTAGTTGATCCTCTTTCTAAAAATATTTGTTCAATTTAGTTTTTTCCAATGATAAAATCAAGAGGATTTTAATATATTCTTCCAATAATACCCTTATAATTAAATGCCTAAATAAGTTGTATACATTCAGATTTATATTTTCAAAGCATAATTAAAAAGGCTAATTTGGTAAAATAGACCCCTAATAATTATCTTTCCTAATGGATGTGCCAAGTCTATAGGGGCCAACTCAACTAATATGAAGCGGATGGAGTAGAATAATCTCTCCTTCATCCATAAACTCGAGATAAGAAACTCAACTTTTCTCTCTCTCTCTCTCTCTCTCTCTTTTTTATTCGTAATTCTCTTTCTTTTCTTTTTTTCCTTGCTTTTATTTCTTCTTTCAGATGAGGATCCTTTTGGATCTCAACCTATCAATATCTTTTCTCGACTGAACTGGATGTTCTAATCCCTTTACTTTTTTGACATTGCAGGTATGGTTCACTATTGTTCTTTCCTTCTCATCTTTTTCTTTGTATGTTATTTAAATTAGGAATTTATATCTGTTGCTATTATGATTTACCCATCACCAGTTTCTTATTTAATGAGAAAATTGAAGGAAAGGTGACTTTTAAGTCTTGAATGAACGAACTATTTCTTTTATTAAAATATACAAAAAAAAGTCATCTGTTGTGAGAACTTAAAAAGCCTTGTTATCAATATAGTTTTTTATGTCTTTTGTTTGTTACTTTGGTGGTGTTGTTGTTGGTATTGGTGGTGGTGTTGGAACATGTGGTGTTTGTATTTTTAATGGTGTTGGAACATATGGTGTTATTTCTTTGTTGTTGATGTTATTAGTGGTGGTGTTGCAACAGTTTCCTCAACTATTGCAACCGATGAATCAGCTATTGGAAAAGATGGAGCAACCATTTAAAGAAATCAAACCAATAGCAAGGCTGGTTTGATTTATTCCAATAGATGATCCATCTGTTGCAACATGTCATCCATTTGTTGCAATAGATACCTCATCGCTTGAACAAATGGGGAATTTGTTGCATCATATTGTTCATCTATCGATTTATTCAATTTTTGTGTTACCCTTTTGTAATGTTGTTTTTGTTCTTCTCTTGTTTGAGATCAAATATATTTCTCTTGTTTGAAGATAAAAGAAAGTGAAACTTGGTCAACTTTTGCCCGACCAGCATTAAAGGCTAGAGTAAAGATGGGTCTGGAGCAATAAGCTGCTTACAGATGGAACCACTTTATATGTAGGAGGTATGTATTACTGGTCAACCTATCGTGAAAACACACATCCAGTACAATGATTTTGTAAATGTTGGTTCTTTACCTATTAGGTGTTAATCTTTCAAACAAGATATGGCATTTTATAGTTAAGATTGTTAAGTTTGAACTGGTAAGGCTGAGGGACCAAGTAGGTGGTGTCGATACCCTGTTATGGTTTAATGAAGATTTTGCTAATGTTTATGTGTCAAGTTTGGAGAACGGTTTAAGTTTTTGGACACAGTGTAACTATTCAAATAGCGATTGCACTGACTTTAAGGATTCAATGGACTTTTGAAAGGCCTTAAAAGACTCGCACTGCTGCAAGCAAGAATAAAAATGAATACAGTTATTGCTCTGGTCCAAATTTATATGGATGGGTTGTTCGTGGAGATTATTATACAACATAAGGTTATTATAAGAATACCGTGGGAAGAGGGAGGTGGAGAAGACCATATATCAAATCAGACCTTATTAAAGAAGAAACACAGGGTAGGAAAGGAAGTGTAGCAAAATTGGCTAATGAAATTAACATGAAAAATGAAAAAACAGAATGAGCTGCGAATGTGAAAGTGTATCCAAAAAATAAAAATCCATAAGTCGTTCTTGAAAAAGAAAAATGCTCAAGTGGACTAGAGCTGTGCACTTTATTAGGGGGCTACAACTAGCTAGCGTGGCCTGAATGAAGAACTACAAAATCCAGGACCAGAACTCTAAGAAAGCAGCTTCGCGAGCACGGAAGGTGGTAAGATTGTCCGTCAGAATTGAAACCTGAACAAACCACTCCCGGATTAAAAATAAGGGATCAAGCCAAAGAGGCAATTTCTCAAGTTAAACTTCCATCCCATGCCTTCTGTTTATGGCTCTGGTCAGGTCAAAGGCAGTGGAAACAACAAGGCATGGGATTTCTGCCCAACTTCATACCTTTTTTTTTCTACTGCCATTGACCTGATCATAGCCACAAACAGAAGGTATGGCATGCAAGTTAGACTTCTAAAATTGATGCCTTGGCTTCCCTTATTTTTACTTCTGGAGTTATTGGTTCAGGTTTCATACTTGACTGAAAATCTTACCTGTGCTCGCGAAGCTTCTTCCTTAGAGTTGTGGTCTTGCTCTTTGAGAGTCTTCATTGAGGCCACGCTTGCTAGTTGCAGTATCTAGCAAAGTGACCAGCTCCAGTCCTCTTAACCATTCTTTTTTTCCTTCAACGACTGGTGAATTTTTATATTTGGATACTCTTCCACATTTGAAGCTCATTTAGTTTTTTTGTTTCTCATTTTAATTTCATTGGTCAGATTCTCTAGAAGTTACTTACTTTCTTCCCTGTGTTTCCTCTTAAATAAGGTCTGAGATGATATATGGTCTTCTCCACCTACCCCTTCCCGCACAGGTATTCTCCCAAGCACCTTCTGCTATATAATAGTCTCCTCGAGCAACCCATACATATAAATTTGGACTAGGGAAATCTCTATTGGTTCCATCATGATTGCTGCAGTGCGAGGCTTCGGAGGCCTTCAAGAAGTCCATTATGCCATTAAAATTGGTCCAATCAGTATTGGATATTTACATTGCCGCCTAAAACTTAAAACCTTCCCCAAACTTGACATAAAAACATGAGTATAAACCATCATTAAACTGTAACAGGGTATCGACACCACCGTCTTGGAATCCTTTAGCCTTATCAGTTCACATCTATCAAACTAAGTTGTACAATGCAGTATCTTGTTTAAAGAATCAACGTCTAATCGGTAAAAAACTACATTCACAAAATTATTATACTTTATTTGTGGCTTTCATGGTAGCCTAATCAATAATACATAACTCCCGTGCAATAAAATAGATCCATTTATCTGCAGGCACCTTATTCTTCCTACCCCATCAAGACATGTCAGACAGTGTTTATTCATTTGTACGCATGTGATGACTATTAAAAAAGAGGTGGAGAGTCATGACTTTTTATCTAACATATTCAAAAAGTTGATGAATCGAATTCTCCATCTGTTGCAACTAATGAATCAACTATTAGAAGAAACAAAACATCTCCTCCAAATATGGTCCATATGTCGCAATAAATAATCCATATATATCAATAGATGCTACAATAGATGGTAAATCTATTACGACAGACCAGACAATATTTATTCATCCGCACGCATATGATGACTATTAAAAAAGAGGTAGTTGTGACTTTTTATCTAACACATTCAAAATAGCTAACATATCAAATTCACCATCTTTTGCAGCTGATGTATCACCTATTAAAAGAAATAAAAACATCTCCTCTAATAAATGGTCCATCTGCCGCAATAGATAATTCATATGTTGCAACAGATGGTAAATCTATTACGACAAACTAAACAATGTTTATTTATCTGCACGCATGTGATGACTATTAAAAAAGAGGTGAAGAGTCATAACTTTTTATGTAACACATTCAAAACAGCAGATGAATCAAATTCTCCATCTGTTGCAACTGATGAATCAGCTGTTAGAAAAAATCAAAGAATCTCCTCCAACAGATGGTCCATCTGTCGCATCAGATAATACATATGTTTCAACAAATTTCTCATCTGTTGCACATACAAACCATCTGTTGCAACAGATGATAAATCTATTTTGACAGACCATCTATTACACATAAAGACTATCTGTTGCAATAAATGGTAAATCTATTGCGATAAATATGCGATTTGTTACAACAACTCGCTAATAACAGTTGTTATCAAGACTCAAACCATTTTGAAAAGGTAAGAAGTATTAATGTAAAATAAAAAATTTGACTTTTTACAGAAAACAAAATGCCACCAGTTTGAATGTAATTAATACAATGAAGCTGAACAGTCGTGCCTTTTAGCCTGACACATCCAGATTCAATCCTTTATAAATAGGTCTCTCCTTAATCTTCATTTTACTCAACTTTATTTATTTCTTATATTTTTTCTTTTCATGTGACATCTTCAACCACTTCTTTAAAGAGAATATTCCTCTCTCATTGAGGTAAGTTTTTTCGGTGTAAATCTATCAGTTGGTAGTATACGTTGTATTATATTTGGACTCTTTTCTTTATATTTGTCAATTCATACGTGTTCTAGATATGGTTGATCCTATTTGGGACATTGCTATTCTGTGCGACACGGTACAAAAACTTCAGAGGCAGGTTAATGACCTGTAAAGGAAGTTGGTCGCTGTGAGAGCGACGATGTTCAGAGAGATGTAGAGGTTGATGAGG
The DNA here is from genome assembly GCF_002878395.1 of Capsicum annuum. Lineage (NCBI taxonomy): Eukaryota > Viridiplantae > Streptophyta > Magnoliopsida > Solanales > Solanaceae > Capsicum > Capsicum annuum. Next base: position 170,352,645 of record NC_061119.1, read on the forward strand.
GCCCTGCTGCTGCGAGTTGATTGGCCGGCTGTCATTAATGATGATGATGATAATAATAATTGGAATGTATTTTTTCTTTTAGCGTATGTATTTTAATTTTTCTACATCAAATCTATACCTAATGTATTTTATTTTTTGTTTAATGAAAAATTTAATTTTAGTCGACTTTGACTTTTTAATTCTTGTTCAATTTTTATTCTATCTATTTCTCCTAAACATACATGTTAACATGTCGATGGTTGGAGGCAAGGAGCAATTTTGAATCCAGTAGCAATAACAATTTTGACTTTTGAGTTCTTTCAATAGATGGACCATGTGTTGGAACAGATTGGTCATCGGTTGGGTTTCTACCAATAGATTATCCATCTGTTGTGATAGATTTGTCATCTGTTGGAGGAAAATATTCCAGTTTGATAGAACTGTGTTGTGTTCTTCCAGCTAATATCCATTTGTTTCCACAGATGGATAATTTGTTGAAAATAATTGTGGTCTACTGTATTATTTAGTTCATGTTTTGCCTCTTTTTATTAATGCACAAGTTATTAAAAAGATATTTTATATATAATAAATAATAACATTACGTTCACAACAATGAGTTAAATATATAAAATTCCACAACAAACAACAACACAAGTTTTTGCAATTACAATGATCATAGTGGATTACGATCTGGGTATGTAGTTCTTTTGTGGCTAGCACGCTTACATACAGAGCACTTGTTTCTTCTTGATGAAAATAATTCTCCGACTCTACGTCTCCTCTTATGTGGCTTTCTTACCGGTTTGATAGTTCTTGGGTCAATATATGGAGGAGGTATTAATCTCCCCAAAAGCTCTGTAGGAACAACCCAAGATTCTTCAGGAGGCACCAGAGTAATATGCCTACTATATGTAATTTTATATTTTTTCACCAAATAATATTGAGAAGAGTTCTTGTAAATTTTAGGTTCATATTTTGGACCGTATTGAGATCGAAGCACTGCCATAGCATGTGGACAGGGTATTTTGTCCAAGTCAAAAACTTTGTACATACAAGATCTTGTTTATAGATCGACCGTGGCAACATCACCATGACCGGTGATACTGAATTTGTAATCTGCTATTTGATGAGATAATAACCTATTCCCTAAATTGATGTTCGTTGATACTATCTTTTCAATTTCTAGAACAAATGGGGTTCTTTTTGGGCCCTCAAACTACACACGCCTTTTGTTAAAAAATTAGTCATACTTCTTATTTATTATTTCAAACAGAGCCTTGATGGAAAATTCTCTTTCATCACCAAAAAATTATAACGCCCTGAGATCCCATTCCGAGACGTCACATGGTGATTATGACTCTAAAGGACCACAAGCTAACCCTTTACTGATATCTGTACCTGTACACTGCATAATATCTGAAATAAATATGGAAACTAGCCATAAGGTTCAACATACCTATGAATACTAATAATATAGAAAACTAAATACTAATACATCCTTCTGAAAAGCCTCTAAACTATCTGAACTATGGAGTTGATGGGATAGGTCCCCAACTAAATCCATCAACTGGAAATAAACAAAGACTGAAGCAATAATAGTAAACTAAAATTCGTCCTTGAAAAAAGAGGACTCACTGCTACTGCTGCTGACTGGGACTGAACTGCTAAGGATACTCTGGATCCTGTGCCTCTGAACCTATGATGTCAAATAAAACACCATAGCGCAAATGCATCAGTACAGAAATGTACCGAGTATGTAGATGAGGTAGGCTAATGCAAGGGCTCATGCATGCACAATATCTAAACTGAATAATCATGAAGATGCCGCATGAGAACACATATATGAATGCACAGACCATGAACACAATCATCGCAATTCTAGCTACTAAAAATCGGATACCACTTTACTGCAGACTGAACTCACTACTGACACTGAGATACTGAATCACTAACTTAACTGATATTGATAACTAAGAGTCTGCATATACTCACATCAAGGACTGAATTCTGAGCTTACTGCTTTCAACTGACATGATTAGAGATCAAATTTTCTAACATATTATTCCGAAAGCGATTATCAATGATAAAAAGTATGATTATGTCCGAATCTGACAATAAGAATACTCAATAGAATCTGAGATGGAGATCAAGTCTATCTGACGGGAGATCTCTAGATATGATAATAATAATACTCAACGTGGTCTGAGACTGAGATCAAGCCTCTCTGATGGATATCTCTAGATATGATAATAAGTATCTGTATATAAGACCAAGCCTATATGACGGGATGGTCCATGAATCAATGGAACTATCTGAATTTCTCACTGAGATAGACGACTGTACCACAGAGTCCTGATTTCTAAAGATTGATACTGAAACTGCAACTGTGGGAAGTAGTTACTTAACCGACATGCCCCAACCTACCACGGGTGGGTCCAACCTGTAACCCCAGCTGGAAGGGTGTCAATACCATGCAACGGGTAAAGACCTCTCTGGTCAAGCCTCTTTGACGGGATGACCCTCGCAGAAAGTCGGCCTGAGGAAATATAATAGTCAAACCTCTCTGATGGTGACAGCCTCTACTGACGGGGACTCTTGCATCCTGTGCTAGCTACGCAGTTCTGGAGTTCAGGGATTTCTCTTAGCGACTCGACCTCTCTGACAGGAGAGCCGCCATTCCTTTCCTCGCTCGGTGCTAGCTTCTACTCCCAACTGAAAGACACTAAAATGAATTCTCAACTGAACTGAATCTGATACTGCTCATGTTTGTCAAAAGATCTGACTGAGTTACGCTGAGATTACTTAGTTCCATATCTGACAGAAAAGGTATCGAATCATGGTTTTTGACTGATGATACAGAGTTTTACTATATTACTCGAATCACTTCTGAGATTAGAATTGAATCACTTGAATACTATTATATCTGAGCAGTTTACAAGGCTGAGGCTAGATTACTAGCGATACAGAGATTACAGAGATAATTGCGATTATTGAGCTTTCTTAAGTTCTGCACTTGTCTGAGGATACAGAGTTCTATAGTTCATTGAGTTCTGAGAATCATGGCTCGACTAAAATTATCGAGAAACTGACATGGGCTCTAGACAACAACTCTATTACCGGGTATAAATACCTCCAGGACTCGATAACATAAAAGTAAAGCATAATCAAATCATTACTCCATTATCACAACCATTCGTTCATCACCATCATCACAATCATTCATTCATTCATCATCATCATCACAATCATTCATTCATCATCATCATCACAATCATTCATTCATCTCATAATCATTAAGGCATCATCATAATCATTAAAGCATTTTCACAGTCACCGAGGGGTCATTTTAAGCATCTTGGAATCTTAATCATATAATAACGTAGGGGAAATATGCTACTAGATCGTACTTCATTCAACAAAATTTTACCTCAACTATTTTATACCCATATCAATCTTGACATGTGTTTGGATATCACATGGCTAGAGGAAACTTCATACTATCATGGAATAATTCTTTTACTTGGGCATTTTATCAAACACTAGGTATGCATAAACTAACTCACAAGTTGGGGTTTCATCTTCAACATGCTACAATGACTATTATGCTTTACCTAAGCTCTTTATCAAACCTAGGGGGAACATGCTTTGCTTATTCAACTATTTCTATACCTATTTGACATGAACACATTACATAGAAAGCAACATAAGAAATATTCATCACAAATATCACATGGATTCCACCTACTAGAGTCAAGGCTCATGAATCTTGTAAACAAACATGAATCAAAACTCAGCAACACATGTAACATCAATTTTAACTCATACAAATAATTAACAACTCATAAACATAAAAATCTTTGAGTTTTGAAAAGGGTTCTTGAGCTTCTTGGATGAAAGGGACCCAAGAATCAACATCTACATACCTTAATCTTTGAAATTGGATGAATTCTAATACTTGAGACTCTATCCGCACTTGTAATAAATAATTCTTAAAACCCACACTATGAGGAACTTGATTCTTGAAGAAATCTTGAAGATTTATGGATGATTTTTGAAAGTTTAGGGTTCTTGAATTGAAACCCTAGATATTTTCTCTTAAAAGAATTGGAAGAGAAGATGGAGAAATTAGGGTTTAGAAGTGGATGCTCATGTTCATAGAGGCTTCCAAATAGTGGAAATGACCAAAATACCCTTGTAAAAATGTCCTTAAATTGCTAAAAAAAATAGCTGACAAAATCCGTGACAAGCCATTAAGTTGGTGATAGGCCGTCACGAATTGTCGTCATAAAAGGGTGAAATTTTGAGTTTCTGGTTAAGGTTGACGACATTGGTGATAGACCATCATGGGCATGATGGCTTGTCACAAAATGTCTTCACCAAGATCAGAAATCTTACCAGGTCTGACGACATTGGTGATAGGCCATCACGGGCGTGACGGTTTGTCACAATTGTCATCACCAGTTTCCCAGCCAGACATGCTGGAGTAAAATGAGCATAACTCTTTGCTTTGATATTGATTTTTGACGAAATTGGTATCGTTGGAAAGATGATTCAAAGAGATTTCATTTGATATATAGTAGGTCCTCTAATTCGATATATACAAGGAGTTATGGCCGATTGAAGTTAACTCAAATTTTGACAGTCACTAAAACTTGAACGATAGGAAAGCTTTTAACTCGTCCTTGAGTTAGGGGACCTCTATGATCTTAATTCATGCTCAAATAGATTCCCACACGATTCAAAGTATTTCATACTTGGGAAGATATTTCTGAAATATTTAGACTCAAATTTTTTGCTTTACCAAATACGCTCTAAGGCTCAGACTGGAAGAGAATTTTGCAGGGCATTACAATAATGAATTCACCGATTCAGCTATGTTTGATGTCATAATATTGTACCTATACAAAAGAATCACTTAGTACGACATCATACTAAATTTATAACTCAAATACGATATTAAATTCATAAAAATGTACCTATTTGCCGGGCCATCTCTCGAAAATGACACGTACGAGACATTCTGCTACCTTGGAATGCACATCCATTATTTAATTGAAATAGTCTAAAAACTCCTCTCTACTATATGCTTTAGTTGCTCTATAAAAAAGGATCACGACCCTTTCGTTGTGATAGTTGGTCTGAATATTCTCTCCAAGATGCCTGATGCAACAACCAAAGTAAGCTAAAGTGAAGAAAATTGAAACCATTTTTGGAATACTTGGATGCCTATCCAAAACAAGACACAACTTTTTGGTATCTTCGACGCTGCTTCGCAGTTATTTAAAAAAAATCCATAAAAGGCATCACATTCCTTGTCTGCTACACAAAAATCGATAAGAAAGATGTGATTCTTCATATCCTGCGCCATCGCCGGTAGCAGAACTCCATTATACCTATTTCTTAAGAAGGTACCGCCGACGGCTATGCCTTTTCTCAAATGTCGAAAACCTTGAATCCAAGCATCATAGGATACAAAAAAATACTTGAACCTTCCATTTTCATCAACATGCAATGTCGTTTTACTTTCGGGATTTGTGGACTCAATCATGTAATGGTAGGAATCCAGGACTGCATACCATGCTCGTGTGTCCCCCTAACCAAGTCCTTGGCAATCCCCATGGCCATATATATCTTTCAATAACTTACCAAGACACACAATTCTGTAAGGAGTTGATTGGTCATAACCCTTGTAGAAGGTCCTTTGCCATCAAGGAAACAACTTTTGAAATATTCACCGAGGACCTTTGCCGTGGCGTGAGGATTTTGGCTCGAGATGTGCTCTGAACCAAATGTGTGATATTTTTATGTTTATGAATGATGAATTTGTCAGAACTACATACTTCACCGCTCTCAACCACCATTTGCAGTTCGGATTAACACATTTGTAGCAAAAGACACTGCTCGAATTAATCACCTTTTTTATTCTGGAATCTTTTTTCAAGAAAGAAATAAAGTAGTAGATAGTTTATTTTTGTCCTTGAATGACATTCCATTGAAAAAGCTGGTCTCATCGTCTTGAAGATTGCCAGACTGTGTCGATTGAGAAGAACTGCCTACCGTATTGGTCGCATCAATGGGCGTAGTTGTTGATCATCATTTGGAATATTCATGTCTAGGTCATCCAACCTATCATCAAAGATGTCTTGTTGTTGTTCTTATTCTACATTTTGGTTCTCATTCTCTCTCGTTTGTTCAACCACGTACACCCTTAACACTGGCATGGATAAATCACTAAGATAAGCACGCAACCGAACCTGATCGGTTATCTTTAAAGGTAGTACCCTCTAATTTTCAAAGAAGTTGTGCATGTAGCTGAGGACGAGTTCTTTCGATTGACAATTCAGTCCACAATAGTTGATGATTAAGTTCATAAAATCATCATACAAAAATCATCATACGAAACATCACTTTGGACTGTCATAGCTATCGTCTCTAGCATTTCACCTTCCTTCCAACGCTATACATATCGATTGCTCTTCTCTATCCATTGATCATGACAATTCACCTCTATTGTTATTGATCCATCCATTAGTGGTACCTAAATAAAGTCATTTGTTAAAAAAAAGTTAATAGTGATTTCATAGTACTGTAAATGAATCCCAACAAATATGTAATCTGTTGCAAAAGGTAAGTGATCAGTCGCAACAGATTACTTACCTGTTGGGATTCATGTTACGCTCCTGAAGTTGATTTCAATAGACGAATCATATATTGTAATAGGTGAATCATATATTGCAACAGACTATATATCTGTTGCAACAGATGAAGCGTCTGTTGGAATAGATGTTACGGTACTAAGGCACCTTTGAAGTTGATTCCAACAGATGAGTGACATGTTGCAACAGATAATTAACCTATTACGACAGATGACTTACCTGTTGCAACAGACGATAATCTGTTGGAATCGAGGTCAGGTTCTATCGCAACAGGTTACTAATATGTTGCAACAGATATTTATCGTCTGTTGGAATCGAATTCAAGTTCTATTGCAACAGGCTAATAATATGCAAAATCGCTAAGAGAGAAAAAACAACAATAAATGAAAAGAGAGAGAGAAAGATGCCTTTTTTTCCTTCGTTTTTCGTTATATTAGGTAAATATTTGGATCAAAGTGTAAAATTTAAAAACTTCTGAGTTATTCTCAAACTTACCCAACTTTCCTAATCCATAATAAAATAATTGTCACCTCCACTCAATTATTAAAATTTATATCACCTATACATTATTTTAATACTTGTGTCACCTACACCTCATTTTAAAACTCTTTTATAGTAATTAATGTTATTTCTTACCAACCAACAGGACACAGGTGTGTGGCATGAATGGAATTGATGAGCACCTTCCGAAACAGAAAAAGATGGAGAAAATTTTTTATCCTTGGCTTGACACGTAATTTGAGGATCGATTGGACTTAGCATTCTCGTTAAGCTTCTAAAATAAGATAAATTTATTTTCTGAATTAACAAAAAATATGTTATTTTCTTTTTTTTATTTACTTGATATTTTTTTAATTAATTATTTATTAAAAAATTATTTTATCAAATTGACCTTATCAATTATACTTTAAAATTTTAGGTTTAACGATAGCTTTCATTGATAGAAAATAATAAATTTCTTTTTATTCGTTAAAATGAACAAGAAAATTATATTTAATAAATGAAACGAACTTTTTTTATGTACTTGACATTTTTTTAACTAATTATTTATTAAAATTTTATTTTATTAAATTGCCCTTATCACTTATACTTTAAAATTTTAAGTTTAACGATAGCTCTCATTAATAGAAAATGACAAATTCGCTCTCATTGATAGAAAATGATTAAAAAAAAAATTATTTGTTGAAATGAACAAGAAAATTATATTTAATAAATGAAACACAATATAATGTACACCATAACATAAATTCCGTATTACAAGGATGAAAAAATGTGAGTAATTCTTGCATCCTTGTTTGTCTTGTTCGCGTAATTCTGGCACCGTTGTTGTAGCCTATATGGTTGGAACATTATACGTGAGCAATTAATCAACAATAAATTTAGAGTGTCTGGTCAATAAAAGCAGTAAAATACGTTTTAAAAATCAAAATGTTTATTTTAATTTTTCAACAAGAATTAAATTCCAAAACGTTGTGACAGATGGAGCAGTATACTACACCCTTGCTGTAGCTGGACCATTTATATTAGCAATAAATAAAACACATTAATTTTAGTAAGGCTAGCCAACAAAAAATGATAACGTCGCCCCCCCCCCCCCTCCCCTCGCCCCCCCAACAACAACAACAAAAAAAAAAAAATAACAACTTCAATTTAATGTCGTCGTGTTAACTATTATTACTAAACAAAAATTTAATATACTAATACTACTTCCCTTGGTTTCTTTTTAGTTTTCATGTTAAGCATTTTAGGAATTACTGCAACAACAACATATCCAATATATTCTCATCAAGTAGGGTCAATTCATACCACTATCTCAAATGCGAGATAGAGAGATTATTTTCATTAGACCCCTAGCTCAAAATAAAATAATTTAAGATAAGATAACGAATAGTAATAGAACAAGATATAATAAAAATTAACACATTTTATAATACCAAAAGCAAGATACTCCAAGTACATAAAAAAACATACAACATCCTAACTCAGACTAACCTTCTACCCTAATTCGCCTCCTCCACAACTTCTTATCTAGGGTCATGTCCTCGGTAAGCTAAAGTTGCTCCATGTCATGTCTAATTACCTCCCTACAATATTTCTTCGGTCTACAACCATTCCTAGCCAACCTCCCACACCTCCACACTGGGGCATCGGTGTTCCTCCTCATCACATGTCCGAACCATCTCAACCTCGTTTCCCTCATTTTGGCTTCCATCGAAGCTACTCCCACCTTATCTCAAATAACCTTATTTCTAATCCTATATTTCTTATCATAATCATACATCCACTGAAGCATTCTCATCCCCGCCACCTTCATCTTTTGGATGTGGGTCTTCTTAACAGTCCAACACTCCGCCCATACAACAAAGCCGGTCTAACCACCCCTCTATAGAACTTGCCTTTAAGTTTGGAAGGTACCTTTTTGTTACACAAGATACTAGAGGCGAGCCTCTATTTTATTCACTCTACCCCAATCCAATGAGTAATGTCCTCGTCAATCTCTCCACTATCCTGAATCATCGATCTCAGATACTTGAAATTATATCTTTTATTGATAGAATGAGTGTCAAGCTTAACAACCGCATCGGACTCATGAGACACCTCGCTGAACTTACACTCCAAATATTTCGTCTTGGACCCACTCAATCTAAACCCTTTAGAATCAAGAGTTTGCCTCCAAACCTGTAATTTAGCATTAACTCTCCACTATGTGTCTCATCAATCAAGACTACATCATTTGTGAAAAGCAAACAATAAGGCACCTCATCCTGAATATTCTACGTCAAAACATCCATCACCAAGAAAAAAAAATGGACTAAGAATCGATCCTTGATGTAACCCTATCAAGACCGAAAAAGTTCTCCGAGTCCTCTCCCCCAGTCCTAGCCTAAGTCTTGGTTCCATCGTACATATCCGTAATCACCCTAACATACACTATAGGTACACCTATAGCCTCCAAACACCTCCAAAGAACCTCCCTGGGAACTATATCATAAGCCTTCTCTAAGTCGATAAACACCATGTGAAAATCCTTCTTCCTTTCCCTATACTGCTCCACCAGTCTCTTGACGAGATGGATGGCTTCTATAGTCGAGCACCCTATCATAAATCCAAACTGATTTTCAGAAATAGTAACAATCCTTTCCAACCTCAACTCTACCACCCTCTCCAAAACCTTTATACAACTTGATACTACTATAATTGTTGCAATCTTGAATGTCGCCCTTATTCTTATACAAAAAAATTATCATACTCCATCTCCAAGCTTCAAGCATCCTCACCGTCTTGAAAATTATGTTGAACAACTGAGTCAACCACTCCATACCTGCCCCTCCTGTGAACTTTCAAAAATTCACCAGAATCTCATCTGGCCTCGTCGATCTACCTCAACGCATCCTACTAATAGCCCCCTTAACCTCCTTAACCTTAATACGCCTACAATAGCCATAATCGCAGAACCTCTCGGAATGCTCCAGATTCCCCAACACAATGCTAGTATCCCTTCCTTCATTTAGGAGCTTATGAAAGTAAGACTGTCGTCTCTTTCGAATATGACCCTCCTCCACCAAAACTTTGACATCCACATCCTTAATATACTTTACCTGATCTAGGTCCCGAGACCTCATCTTCATAACCTTGTCAAGGATGTACAACTTTTTATCCCCACCTTTACTATCTAACATTGTGTATAAACTCTCGAAAGCAGCATCCTTAGCCCTCGTTACTGCTAACTTCGCCTCTCGCCTAGAAATCCTTTAATCCTTCCTATTCTTCCATTTATCTTCTTCATACTTACTCTCCGCCAACTTTGCATACGGTCTCTTCTTGGCCTCTACCTTCCCCTTCCCCTCTTCGTTCCACAACCAGTCCCTTTTGTGCTTGCCCGAACGACCTCTTGAGACCCCCAACACCTCTTTAGATGTCTCCCTAATGCAATTGATAATCTCATCCTACATACTATCTACATACCCTCCACTCCCCCAAGCCTTCCGGCCTATCTAATCCTTGGTTGATCCTTCTTACCTCTCCTTGTCTGCTCCTTTATGATCTCTAAGTCCATCACCAAAAACCTATGCTAGATCGAAGGAAACTCACTCGTTAAAACATTACAATCTTTACAAATAGCCCTATCTCTTTTTCTGAGGAGCAAGAAGTCAATCTGAGTCTTGGCCACCGAACTAAAGAAGGTAACCAAGTGAACCTCCTTATTAGGAAAGTTTGAATTAACTACCACCAATCTAAACGCTTGAGAAAAATTGAAAAGTGTCACTTCTTCAACATTCCTTACACCCAACCCATGTCCTTCATGCACATTATCATACTATTTCGATGAAGTGCCTGTTGAAATCCCCTCCTATAAAAATCTTCTCATTATTGGGGACACTCCTCACCATCTCATCTAAATCCTCCCAAAATATCACCTTCTCTTTATCACCCAAGCCTACATGCAGTGCATACACACGAATAATATTCTAAGAAAACCCTCCAATAACTAGCTTAATTGACATTATCCTATCGTTGACCCTCTTAACCTCTACCACTTGCTTCTGAAGCTCATTATCTACTAAAATACCTAAACCATTTATATTCCTCACACTCCCTGAGTACCACAACTTATAACCATCTACTACCCTCGCCTTAGAACATACCCATTTGGTTTCTTGGAGACAAGCTATATTAATTCACCTTTTCCTAATAATTTTCACTAGATCTAATGACTTCTCCGATAAAGACCTATGTTCTACGACCCTAATCTCAACCTATAGTTATCCTTAGTCCATTTACCCTCCCTACCCCCGCCCCTGACTTCGCCCTAGTCCACGAACCTAACCCCGACCTCGACCTAAGACTCGCCCAAAGACATGAACCTATGCCAACACCATCAATCACAACCACCAGAGGCAGCTCTGAACAATAACACTAAGAGCACAAAGCTTAGACAACAATGCAGATTGAAAAAGTACTATAAAGTCCACATTTTAGAACTACTAAGAAAAACAAAAAAGATAAAAACACAAATAAGATTAACAAGTAAAGCACTACTATGGAATACAGAAATCAACAAGTAATTGTAACCCACAATTAAGATAGTCAGCCAAGATGTGAAAAAAGGGTCGAAATAGGAATAGTAAACAAGACAGCCAGTAGCAACCACTAGAATCAACAAAGCTATACACACAATTAGAAGAGATAGAGCGAGTGCAGCTGATTGAAGCTGGGTCAGTTTACTTGGTTGAGTCGCCAAATTTCAGTAATTTATGGAGGAAATTGGTCTCTGGAATCGTGTTGTCACCACTTGAGAAGATGTGCCAAATCTGAGCTTGTAATACCTGGAAGGGGTTAGAAAGAAATAAAAGAAAGAGGTCATCAAAAATTGGTCACCAAAAATGGGCGCCGACACCTCGGCGATGCGAGAATGAGTCGCCGATAGAACAACCCACTGGAGAGGCCGGTTGCAGCAGTGGCTTGCAGTAGCATTGACCCCTAAGTAACAAAGAGAATCATCGGTCGTTTGGGTCTGACCGAAATCAGACGACGGAGAGGTTAAGTAAAATCTCATCAACATCAGAATTGGAGTCTATTTTGATCTCGCCAGCGTCGGTCGCCAGAGTAGGTCGGAATTGCTGTTTGCAGTTGTTGGTGTTCTTGATTGAAATTTGATTTCTATCTCTTTTAGGAATTACTAATATAACTAATTTTAAAGTTAAGTACATTGACTCGCTATTTTAAGACTAAAATTTAGATATTCAAAACCTATACAAAAAATATTATAAGTTATAATTTTTCTCATATCAATATGATAAAAATGATATTTTAAAATATTTGTCAAAATTTATCTTATTTGATTCTTAGAAAAAATTGTGACAACTAAAAAGAAACGAAAAGTACTTTCTCACTCACTTTTATTATTATTATTTCACTTCTCGAAGTCAACCTGCATAAACTTTAATCAATAATTTAAGATATATTTTTTCATCATATTAATATGAGAAGGATTGCAACTTATAACATTTTTCATATAGTTCCTACTATCTAAATTTAAATTTAAAATATTAAATTATACATCTTAAAATATTAATCAAAATTTATATAAGTTGATCTCGAAAAGTAAAATGGGATAAGGATCCAGTAACCTTCAAACTATGTCCGAAGTTGCTACGACACACTCCAGCTTCACATGAGTCCTTTTACCTCCTCAATTCAATTTTAGCATATTTTTGTCACTCTTTTGTCCTAATGTGACACCTTCATTACATAAAATGAGATTCACGATAAAGGTGTCACATCAAATAAAAAGTTTGACAAAAGGTGTCACGTTAGCTAAAAAGATTAATAAAAATATATTAAAATTTAGTTCATGAGGTAATAAAACTTCGTGAAGTTGGAGCATGTCGTAACAAATTTTGCCATGTTCAGAGGCTATCAAATATTTTACTCAAAGTACAATAATGATAAGTAAAAATAAATGGAGTAAGAAAAGAAACTACTTCACATTTCGTACTTCCATGAATTTAAGTAGCCGTTTGGTCATGAAAATTATATTTTTACGGAGTTGAAGTTGGAGTCACTACTAAAAAATTGAAAAAACCGATCACCCAAAACCGACCACAAAAAGTGGTCGGTTTTTTAATTTTTTTTTAAAAAAAAATTTATTAAAAAAATCTACCACATGTGGTAGCTTTATAATTATAAAATATCAAAATAAATATTTGAATTATTTTTATATTAATTATTATATATTTTAAAAATTAAAATTTTAAAAAAAATAACAAAACCGACCACAAGTAGTCGTTTTAAAAAAAATAATTTAAAAATATTTCAAAAAAACTGGCCAAAGGTGGTTGGTTTTTAAAAATTCAAAAATATTTTTAAAAAAGCAATTACTTGTGGTTGATTTTTATTTAAAATAAAAAGAAATTAAATTTTTATTAATTAATTTAATAAAAAACCTACCACTGATGGTAGCTTTTTATTAAATTAATTAATTAATTTAATAAAAACCACCACTGATGGCAGTTTTTATTGAAATCACAAAATAAAATAAAATTTAAAAAACAACCACTTGTGGTCGTTTTTAATTTAAATAATACTAACAAAAATTTTAAAAACCAACCACATGTGGTTTGTTTTGAAAATAAAAAAGATAAAAACTAAATAATTATTTTTTATAAAATAATTATATAAAACGTTGTATATTAACTTTATATAATCTAATTATTGTTATTAGTAAAAATAATACATTACATTACATATATAATATAATATAATATAATATAATATAATATAATATAATATAATATAATATAATATAATATAATATAATATAATATAATATAATATAATATATTTACTTTATTAAAAAATAATCTAATATACTATTATTTTTTAAAATTATACTGATTACATATAGTCAATAACCGATATAATAATAATAAAACTAATCAATCTAATGTTAAAAAACTTATACTAAACAATATATCAAATATAATTTACAAATTATGTATAACGTAATCTGTATGTTTTAGTTATATTTCAATATATAAAATAAATATTTTTCTTTATACATACGTTAAATGACGTTAAACATGCATAATCTTTATATAAAGAATATGTGTGTATATATATATATCATACCGTTGAGATAGACCATTGAAATCTGCCGTATACATAATTGAAAGATAAAAAATGATCTTTATAGTACATATTTGAAAGATGGTGTTTTATAGTACGTATTTACAGGCATAATAATGTAACATATAACCAATAATTCATCATAATACAATGAACGTGTTCTATTATAAGTTAATATACACTTGTGGATGCGATATATATCGTACGAATTCAAAAGTTTTTATATATATATATGTGTGTGTGTGTATGTATGTATATATATATATGATTTTGGATATTTATATATGATGTAGTGATCGATTGATGAACGATGTAGTCAAAACCTAGTTTATTAACAAACATAATATACTTGTGTACATATGTGTGATATATATAGCACATATTCAGAACTTAATATAGTCGATCGTGTGTATATGTGTGTGTGTATAGGTATATGTATATACTATATACATATTATACAGTAAAGGTATATTAATGACATAAGATAATGTAATCTATAATTCATTCAAGTATTTGTGAAATACGATGTATATTATTATGGGATAGTAAAATCATGTATGTGATGTTTATTGTACGTATTTTAAAGCTCATAGATAATCAAATATATGTTTATATATGTATATCTCGTGTAGTGACGTATGTAGTAATCAAAAGCTAGAAAACCGAATCTATATATCAAAATAGTTTGACTGATATGTTGATATATATCAAACTATTGAGGAAGTATAGATATACTATTTTCGGTCAATGTAGACACGCGTATGTTTTAGAAGTTGTAATAACGCAAGACTAGTATTACGAGGTATATGATAGGGGGAGGAAGGAAGCAGGGAAGGGGGAGACAGAACATTGAACGATCATGCCAAATAACGTAATACATTTAATCGATAATTTATTTGATTAACACATTGTATTACAAGCGAGGTGTATAAATATATCAATAAATTTTGTAAATTACGATAAATTTTTGGCTAGTTAGCTTTTAATTACGATATTTTATATATATATATATATCATAATTCGCAAAATTCATTGATATTATTATATTATTGAGGAAATATACTTATCCTATTATTGTGTTGATAAAATAACCAAGTATCTGATTTGTACATATTCGCATTGCGTTAATATATATAGTGATAACATAATTAATTATATGATTTAATCATTTTATTAAAATTGTGTACATGTGATTGTTTTTCGATAATAATTTGTATAAAAGAAAGTCGAACACTTATATTTTACTTTGTGATCGTTTTTATAAAATTTGAATTAACTTAATTAATTAATTAATTTTTAAACTATATTATAATTTTGTTTAACTAATTAACAATTTTTTTACTAATTCATGAAAACCGATCACTTGTGGTTGGTTTTTCAAAAATTATTCAGTTTTCCAAAAATTATTTTTTGGGAAACCGACCACAAGTGGTCAGTTTTCATTAATCAGTAAAAAAATAAATTCATTCAATAAAGCAACCCGACCCGGTCCCAACTTAAACCCTTTTAAATAAAAAAACTCAAATCAATCCCCCACCCACAAAATCAGCAAAACCTGATCCCCAACTTCTCCTTGTACCTACATTTCTCACTCTGATGTATACGAGCCACCGACAGCTCCACCGGGGGGATCATTAGCGGCCACCGACTTTCTCCCATTACAAGATCTTCAACCCGGTGAGCTTCTCTCTTCCTCCTCAAACCCTAATGTTGAAGCTATACCTACACAAAATGCTCTTACACAGTCGCGACCCATTTTCATGTCAATGCACCTATCCAAATCAACCTTCATTGCCCTTTCCTTCCGTCCTTTATATTTCCTTATCCACGTTAATTACGATCAACTAATCGTCGGTCCAAACTAACTCTACTGTAATTTCAATAATATGTGTATCAATATTTGTATGGTTGTACTTATGTTATCTTTTTTGCTTGTTTTACTCTTCTCGTCTAACCAAGCTACCTTTTCTCAGAGTTTAAAGCTTTCTTCTGAAGATACTAGTGGCTGCTAGTGATTTGGGAGGATTACTCTTCTGGGTGAACTTTGTTTTGAAGCATTAAGGGATACTTGTAAGTTGTGTTACTGCTTCACGGTTATTATTGAATTTGTACTTTGATATGTTTTAAGAGAGATTGAGCTAGCCAGAGTGGTTATTACTAGTTTGATGGATGCAGTATGTAATTTGATGGATCTTAATCAGAACCATAACAAATGTGGACCCTATATATCTCCAATTTGTTTATATTATGTAAAAAAAAAAGGTCAAAGAATTGTGCTGACAAGATATCTTTTCCAATATCCTTTAACTCTTTATTTTTCTTGTTAGATACTAGCTAAAGTATGAATTTTAGTTTGCTCAAAGTAAATATTTTTTCATATTTGGTAGTAGCTAAAATTTCTTTTGTAGTAATTTTAGTTAGCTCAAAGTATATATTTTTCATAGTTGTTCTAAATATTATGCTTCGTTACATAATTTTAGTTAGTTGAAAGTTAAAAAAGTAATGAAAATTTAGTTTTAGTTAGTTCAAGATTCAATTCTAGTACAAGAAATTTCCTTTTAGTTAGTTCAAGATTCAATTTTAGTTGAAGAAATTTCCTTTTAGTTAGTTGAAGATTCAATTTTAGTTATTATGATTCATTACATAAATTTAGTTGGTAATTTCCTTTCAATTCTAGCAAGTAATTTAGGGTTTATTTTTGTTGATACTCCATTGTAGTTTTAGTATGTTGGTGGTTTGTGTATGATGATTTTAAGCTAAAATACGAGAAAATAAGGATGCCAAGATTTTTGTTATTTTGAGTAATGATCAGGTTTTTTTAATTCTTCTAGACTAATGGGTTGCTTGGAATTTGATGTTACCGTTTGACAGAATACAAATTCAGGAAAAGGATTACTTTGTTATTTTTCCAGTGACTGCTTATCTCTTTCACCTTAATTTAGGCCAAGCTACAGTAAGTTGACTTCTCTCTAATTTGTTATAATGAAACCTTGTTATTTTCCATATTGAAGTCTAGTGAAGCCATGTGTGGCCTTGTTCGATTCACTAGTATTTTTGTTATCTTCTTGTTATTCTTCATATTAAAGTATAGTGAAGTCGTGTGAGGCCTTGTTCGATTCACTAGCATTGTTGTTGACATCTTGTTGGTCTTGTTGTTGCTTGTTTCTTGTATTGTGAGGATTTTTTTGTTTGAATGTGGTTTTGTTTTGAGACTTAGTTGCTTAAAAATGGTTAAGTGTAGGGACTTTAAAGGGGATTTTTTTGTTTTGAATGCGGTTTTGTTTTGACACTTAGTTGCTTGAAAATGGTTAAGTTTAGGGACGTTGAAGGGAATTTTGTGTTTTGAATGTGGTTTTATTTTGACACTTATTTGCTTGACAATGGTTAAGTGTAGGAACTTTAAAGGGGATTTTTTCGTTTTGAATGTGGTTTTGTTTTGAGGCTTAGTTGCTTGAAAATGGTTAAGTGTAGGGACTTTAAAGGGGATTTTTTATTTTGAGACTTAGTTGCTTGAAAATGGTTAAGTGTAGGAACTTTAAAGAGGCTTTTTTAGTTTTGAATGTGGTTTTGTTTTGAGACTTAGTTGCTTGAAAATGGTTAAATGTAGGGACTTTAAAGGAGTTTTTTTAGTTTGGAATGTGATTTTGTTTTGAGACTTAGTTGCTTGAAAATGGTTAAGTGTAGGGACTTTAAAGGGGATTTTTTTGTTTAGAGACTTAGTTGCTTGAAAATGTTTAAGTGTAGGAAGTTTAAGGGGAAATTTTGTGTTTTGAATGTGGTTTTGTTTTGACACTTAGTTGCTTGGAAATGGTTAAGAGTAGGAACTTTAAAGGGGATTTTTTTGTTTTGAATGTGGTTTTGTTTTGAAACTTAGTTGCTTGAAAATGGTTAAGTGTAGAGACTTTAAAGGGAATTTTTTTATTTTGAGACTTAGTTGCTTGAAAATGGTTAAGTGCAGGAACTTTAAATGGGAATTTTGTGTTTGGAATGTCGTTTTGTTTTGAGACTTAGTTGTTTTAAAATGGTTAAGTGTAGGAACTTTAAAAGGGATTTTTCTATTTAGAATGTGATTTTGTTTTGAGACTTAGTTGCTTGAAAATGGTTAAGTGTAGTGACTTTAAAGGGGATTTTTTTATTTTGAGACTTAGTTCCTTGAAAATGGTTAAGTGTAGGAACTTTAAAGGGGATTTGTTAGTTTTGAATGTGGTTTTGTTTTGAGACTTAGTTGCTTGAAAATGGTTAAGTGTAGGAACTTTAA
>NC_061119.1:170371266-170371656 GCF_002878395.1 Capsicum annuum
GTTTTGAGACTTAGTTGCTTGAAAATGGTTAAGTGTAGGAACTTTAATGGGGATTTTTTAGTTTTGAATGTGGTTTTATTTTGAGACTTAGTTTCTTGAAAATGGTTAAGTGTAGGGACTTTAAAGGAGATTTTTTTAGTTTTGAATGTGGTTTTGTTTTGAGACTTAGTTGCTTGAAAATGGTCAAGTGTAAGGACTTTAAAGGAAATTTTTTTATTTTGAGACTTAGTTGCTTGAAAATGTTTAAGTGTAGGAAGTTTAAAGGGAAATTTTGTGTTTTCAATGTGGTTTTGTTTTGACACTTAGTTGCTTGAAAATGGTTAAGTTTAGGGACGTTGAAGGGAATTTTGTGTTTTGAATGTGGTTTTATTTTGACACTTAGTTGCTTGA
>NC_061119.1:170371756-170378975 GCF_002878395.1 Capsicum annuum
TTGAATGTGGTTTTGTTTTGAGACTTAGTTGCTTGAAAATGGTTAAGTGTAGGAACTTTAAAGGGGATTTTTTAGTTTTGAATGTGGTTTTATTTTGAGACTTAGTTTCTTGAAAATGGTTAAGTGTAGGGACTTTAAAGGAGATTTTTTAGTTTTGAATGTGGTTTTGTTTTGAGACTTAGTTGCTTGAAAATGGTCAAGTGCAGGAACTTTAAAGGGAATTTTTTTATTTTGAGGCTTAGTTGCTTGAAAATGTTTAAGTGTAGGAAGTTTAAAGGGAAATTTTGTGTTTTAATTGTGGTTTTGTTTTGACACTTAGTTGCTTGAAAATGGTAAAGTGTAGGAACTTTAAAGGGGATTTTTTTGTTTTGAATGTGGTTTTATTTTGAAACTTAGTTGCTTGAAAATGGTTAAGTGTAGGGACTTTAAAGAGAATTTTTTTATTTTGAGACTTAGTTGCTTGAAAATGGTTAAGTGTAGGAACTTTAAATGGGATTTTTTAGTTTTGAATGTGGTTTTGTTTTAAGACTTAGTTGCTTGAAAATGCTTAAGTGTAGGAACTTTAAAGAAGATTTTTTAGTTTTGAATGTTGTTTTGTTTTGAGACTTAGTTGCTTGAAAATGTTTAAGTGTTGGGACTTTAAAGGAGATTTTTTTATTTTGAGACTTAGTTGCTTGAAAATGTCAAAGTGTAGGAACTTTAAAGGAAAATTTTGTGTTTTGGTTGGTTAGGAGACTTAATCGCTTGAAAATGGTTAAGTGTAGGGACTTTGAATAGAATTTTATTGTTTTGAATATGGTTTGTTAGGTGACTTAGTCGCTTGAAAATGATTAAGTGTGGGGACTTTAAAAGGGATTTTATTGTTTTGAATGTTGTTTTGTTTTGTTTTGAGACTTAGTTGGTTGAAAAAGGTTAAGTGTAGGGACTTTAAAAGGGATTTTTTGTTTTGAATATTGTTTTGTTTTGATTACGTAGATGGAACCTGATTATAGCTGGATATATCACCGGAACAATGATAACATAATGAGTATTAGGGAGGAATTTGTTGAAGATGTCAAAAGATTTGTTGAACATGCTAAGACACTTGATGTTTGGACACGTTTTGGGATTATTCGGTGTCCTTGTGTTAGATGTGATGGTATAAATCTTTGAAGTGAAGAAGATGTAAAGGAACATCTTTATAGAAAGGGGTTTCATGAGGACTTTTTAAGATTGCGGGGGATTCATGGTGATGTTGCGCAAAATAACTTTGTTGTTGGAGAAAGTAGTAGGTATGTAGGGCATAATGAATATCAAGATACTAGGATGACAGAAATGGTGCACGATGCATTTGGGATGCAACACGGGGTTGACTTTAGGAAAAATGTTAAAGATTTCCTAATAGCAAAGCGGGCAATTTCTACGAAGAATTGCAGGCTGCTAGTCATCCTTTTTTTTACGGTTGTTCACACTCTTGTTTGTCTGTTACTGTTAGATTATTAAGTATTAAATCTAACTGTAATATTGCGGAAGGAGGAATGTACTCAATTATAGACTTTATTAGAGAGTTAGTTCACCCTGACTTGGAGGTTCCTAATTCTTTCTATAAGGCAAAAAGATTGGTGTCAAAGTTAGGTCTCTCCTCGGTTAGAATCGATTGTTGTGAAAATGGCTGCATGTTATACATTAAGGGAGATGCTAACCTAGAGTTCTGTAAGATTTGTCAGCACCCTCGATATAAGCGTGGTTCTACTGGGAAGCAAATTGTTATTAAGGCAATGCAATATTTACCTCTTATACCAAGGTTGAAGAGGTTGTATGCTTCCTACAGCTCAGCTCCTCATATGAGATGACATAGTGAAAATAGAATGCCCATTGGTGTTATGTGTCATCCATCTGATGGAGAGGCATGGAAGCATTTTAATGCAACTTAACTAAATTTTACAGCTGAGCCACGAAATATTCAATTGGAATTATGTGAGGATGGATTCTCTCCTTCAGTTGGTGGTGCGCCATATTCATATTGGCCTGTATTTATCACTTGTTATAATCTTCCTCCTGAAATGTTGATGACTAGTCCCTATATATTTCTGAATTGTGTTATTCCTAGCCCGTGTAATCCAAAAAGCAGAATAGATGTGTACTTGCAACCTTTGATAGATGAACTTCAGATTTTATGTCATGAGGGCATTGAAACATGGGACATCTCTCTTAAAAAGAATTTCAATCTGCGTGCATATCTAATATGGACTGTTAATGATTTTTCTGCTTATGGAATATTGTCGGGGTGGATGACTGCTGGAAAGCTGGCTTGTCCATACTGCATAGAAAAAACAAAATCTTTCACGTTGAGACATGGTAGGAAAAATTCATGGTTTGATTGTCATCGTTATTTCTTGCCACCTGATCATGAATTTAGGAGACTTAAGAATGCCTTCAGAAGGAATAGAAGGGAACATAATGGTCCACCACTAATGTTGTGTAGTCATGACGTCTAGGAAATAGTTCAGGATTTGTCTAAAGCCAGCGAGCAACGATTGTACAGGCTTGATGGATATGTCGTTTCGCATAACTGGACTAAGCAAAGTATATTTTGGGAGTTAGAATATTGGCCAGATAATTTACTTAGAAATAATATTGATGCCATGCATACTGAGAATAATTACTTTAACAACGTGTTCAACACAGTTATGGATGTCACCAGCAAAACAAAGGATAATCCTAATGCCAGACTTGACTTACCAGAATATTGCAACCGTAGAGAATTACACTTACAGCAGGGGCCCAATGGCAATGTTCTTAAGTCCAAGGCTAGTTTTATATTCAAGTTGGACCAAAAGCGTCAAATATGTGAGTGGGTTCAAAGTTTAAAGATGTCCGATGGATATGCCTCAAATTTGGGAAAGAAGGTTGATATGACATAAGGAATCTTGCATGGAATGAAAAGCTATGATTGTCATATTTTTATGGAGCAATTAATTCCAATTGCTTTTATTGGTTTACCTGAAAACATATGAAAACCAATAGCAGAGATCATTTTGTTCTTCAAAGACTTATGTGCCACCACATTAACAAAGGAAAATATGGACCGAATGAAAAGTAATATTGTTGCTATCACCAACAAGCTGGGAAAGATTTCCCTACTAGCGTTCTTCGATGTGATGGAACATCTTTCCATTCACCTTATGCACGAAGCTCGGCTAGGCGGTCCAGTTCAAACTAGGTGGGTGTATCCATTTGAACGGTAAGCATTTGCAACATATTTAAATGCATATATATCTTTTTTAAATATAGTAAATATCTAACCTTAAGATTGTACCGGGCAATTGAAAAATTAAAAAGGGGTCCCAAAAACAAACATAGGGTGGAAAGCTCTATAGTTGAGGCATATCTTGCAAGAGAAACTTCTCAATTTTGTTCATACTACTTTCTTGATGAAGTTGCTTGTTCAAGAAACCGACCGAATCGTCATCAGGACGATGTGAATGAGCCTCATTTGCAACCAATATTAATTTTCAATCAATATTATTGTAATTCTAGAAAAACCATACCTTTCCGGCTTACTCCCACAGAGTAAAAATCAAAAACTTTGTATATCTTGCTGAATTGCCCCGAAATTGAGCCCTTTCTGAAGTAAGGAGATTCAAATTTTAACATATCTTGTTTGTTTACTCATTCCCTTAAAGAAACTAATTGTGTATTCCATGTTTGATGTTCAGTTCATTTAAGACTCAATTCCACGAAAATCAAGTGTATGCATCATGGTTTAAAAATAAGGTTCGTCAGTGTATTAATGTTTCTACAAAGTTTAAATATTTACACACTCCTCAACTAATATATATATATATATATATGTATGATATTTTTAGGCACACCATTCACCAAATGCAGCCGCATATGATAATCTCTTGAGAGATATTTCTTTGGGTCCAGTCAAAGTTAATGCAATATCCCAATACAAAGTAAATAGGTTTAATTTTTCCACCGAACAACACTCCAGGTCAAGGAAAATAAACAATAGTGGTGTTTGGGTTAAGGGTGTTGATGATGTTGATTGTTTTGGCATCATACACAAGATCTTAGAACTGGAGTATGCTAGTTTCCCATTTAAAAAAATTATCCTATTTCGATGTAAGTGGTTTGATCCAAGCACAGCAGGCACAAGAGTACATAAGGAGCATAACATCATTGAAGTGAAGCACAATAGGTCGTATCCTATTTACAATCCATTTGTTCTAGCGCAAAATGCTAAATAAGTATTTTATGCTCCTTATCCGTTGCACAATGACAAGTTTGATTGGTGGACTGTAATCAAAACAAGGCCTATAGGGCGGGTTGAAGTTGAGAATGTGCTGGAGACTATGTATCAAAATAAAATGTAAATTAATCACCAGCTAGTGGATGGTTTGAATCACCCGAAAAATATTTTTGAAGAAGTTCATATTGCGGAAGAAGGGGCTGAGTGGGTAGGATATAAGGAAACCTCCAAAGAGGGTGAATGGTTTAGTGGAGAGTATTCAGAAGAGGAGGATTAGTTGTATAGGTTAAATTTATTATGTATTGATGTCCTTTTGCTTTGTACTACATATTTACCTTTATGTTTCTTGTTTAAGATTGATATGTAATATACTGTTTAAGTTTATTGTTTCCATTTTTCCATGATTTATATAGTAATAAAAATATTCTTGTCTATATCTCATGTTGTTGGAGCGATTTGAAGTGTGAATGAGTAACTTGACATTAGTTACTTGAAATGTTTTCTTATATATTCATTTTGTAGGAACTAACAACTTGTTAAATTCTCAAAATTTATATGTCAGGCAAAAGTGACAAAGGTAAGGGAAAATTAGTTGATACTACGAAACCAAAAAAGAAAAGAGAACCTCCACCTTATAGACGACCGACAGGTATTCATATATCTGAGGGTCGGTTTGCTGACGCGCCAGCACGAGCCTTATATTATAGGTCGTCCGAGGATTCGATACCTACCCCTACACATGTGGGGCCACTACATGGGTTTACACCGACCCATTATGCTCCTATGATCGTGCTACCGCCAGCACAGTACTATTGGACGGCCGCTGGCCTCTCTAGACATCTACCATCATCGATACCCTCCTGCAGCAGTCACGCAGCTTCGCACAGTGATTCTGCTAGATCTATTGGGTTGTTGGATCTTCAGCTTGGAAGCACTCCATCTGATGCTTCAGATCCTCCCACGCCAGTGTATCCACCATCGCTTACTAGGAAGACAGGAGACAAAAATAATTCTAGGAGGATTTATATTGTTCCAGTTGCGAGAGGGTAAAATTTCTAAATATAATAACGCTACTCATTTTTCCATTACTATTTTTTTTGTTCCCGATGAAATTACTGTTTGATCTTATGTTGTAGGTTTAGGCTGGATGTTGGAGTTGGAAAAACGGCGCGAATATGCATTAGTCGGCACTTCAACGGCTACTAGATGAGCTGGCAAAGGGTTCCAGAACTTGATAGGGAGAGAATGTTTGAAGAATTTAAGGTAAGGATATAACTTATCGTTACTTATTAAAAATTTGTTTGAACACAAGATTGAATATTATATTTTGGTTGTAGAAATTTTACTGGTGGGATGATGCAAATCAATTTCTTATAAAGAAGAACTTTTTCAAAAGATGTAGAGGCAAATTTAACGATCTTTTGGATTATGCTCGAAAGAAATTGGTAAAACTTAAGTGGATTCCTGAACCCTTATGGCCACTGTATCAGCGCCATTGGAATAACCCAGAATACCAATTATTGAGGGAAAAAGGAAAGAGAGCCCGGGCATCATCCAAGGATGGCTCCCAACATACTGCGGGTGCTAGAAGTACTCTTGCTGTGAAGGAAAAATTGGTATGTAACTTTTACAGTTTTAATTCTTTGTTTCTATTTAAATTTTTTTATTATTTGAACATTTATAATTTTTTCATATGCAGGAAAAAGAAAAGGGTAGGGAACTACCAACTGATGAGATTTTTTAGGCGACTCATCTGAGAAAGAAAAAGAACCCGACTGATGAAGATTTCTGAGTTGAACCTCGTGAAAGATAGTCCACGTAAGAAATAAATTTTGAATATATGAATCTTTTTCTCAAAGTTCATATTATTCAATCATAACAACTTTAGTATTTTTTGACTATTAGTATTAACTTTACCTTGAATATAGGACGAATTTACCGTCTTGTTGGTGAGTATCATAGTAGTCTGCCTCCTGAAAGTCAGGGTGACCCAATACCCCAGTATGTACAAAATGAGTTATGGACAAAAGCTTCAGGTCCTGCAAATAGAGGGCATTTCTACGGATGCCACACTGAATTTTTTGGCGATAATATTAGGTGTTCGTCCGGCCCTGCATACTCTAGCTCTTCGGTTGATGCAGAAATCATTGTACGCCTATAAAATATGGCTTCTCAATTTACTGAAGAGCTTGCTGAATAGAGATAGAGGTATGCTGAACAGAGTGCAAGGTAGAAGAAGACGAATGAGGCAACAACATCAAAAATCAAGATGCTAAGGCAGCAGTTCAGTTCTTTCATTCAGACTGGGGAGTTATTCCTCCGTGTCCTGATGATGTAGTTCGGGCTATAAAAGGTCTGGGCCCCCTAGATGATTTCAACATGGATGATGATATGGAAGATGAGGACGAATTCGATGATGATGACTGTTAGTTTTTTTATTTTTGTATGTCTTGTACTTTAAATTTAGACATTTTGTTGTTTGAAACTATTGTTGTAGTATTTTCGTACTCACCTTTGTTGGACATTTTGTATGTGTTGTACACTTTTGAAAATTTCCATTTGGTTTTTTTTGTTGTTGTTGTATTTCATTTTGGTTACTGCTGTATATTATTGTTATGGTTGCATGCAGTATTTGAGTTTTTATTTTTTTTTTTAAATTCTCAGAAAAACCGACCACATATGGTCGGTTTTTTTATATATTTTTTTTTGCAAAAAACCGACCACAAGTGGTCGGTTTTTATAAAATTAATAAATTAATTTAATTAAAAACGACAACATGTGGTCGGTTTTTTATAAAATTAATAAATTAATTTAATAAAAAATCGACTACACGTGGTCGGTTTTTTAAAAAATTAATAAATTAATTTAATAAAAAACCGACTATACGTGGTCGATTTTTTTATAAAATTAATCAATTAATTTAATAAAAAATCGACCACGTGTGGTCGATTTTTTATTTTTTAATTTAAATAAAATAATAAT
>NC_061119.1:170379075-170409179 GCF_002878395.1 Capsicum annuum
TTTTTTTTTTAAATTCTCAGAAAAACCGACCACATATGGTCGGTTTTTTTATATATTTTTTTTTGCAAAAAACCGACCACAAGTGGTCGGTTTTTATAAAATTAATAAATTAATTTAATTAAAAACGACAACATGTGGTCAGTTTTTTATAAAATTAATAAATTAATTTAATAAAAAATCGACTACACGTGGTCGGTTTTTTAAAAAATTAATAAATTAATTTAATAAAAAACCGACTATACGTGGTCGATTTTTTTATAAAATTAATCAATTAATTTAATAAAAAATCGACCACGTGTGGTCGATTTTTTATTTTTTAATTTAAATAAAATAATAATAAATTTTAAAAATGAAAAAATATTTTTTAAAAAACCGACCACACGCGGTCGGTTTTTAAAAAGCTACCGCTACTTTTTCAATCAAAAATTTTGGTCGATTTTGTGATCGGAAAATGGAGAAAACCGACCACTTGTGGTCGATTTTTGTGGTCGGTTTTTCCTTTTGTTAGTAGTGAGTTGAGGATGAAGTTGAAGTCGGAGTTGTGTTTCGCCATGTCTTTTTGAAATTTATTTTTAGACTTTTGAAAAATCTTTTTTAAATATGATTTTATGCCCTCAACTTTTAAAAATTATCAAAATCACTCAACTACTAATTTACCTACTAACATGCAACCAAATGTTGAGAAAATAATTTATATGTCTTCAATTGATAAAATAATTAACAAGCTGCTAATTATTTTGATTGTTATTCTTCTAAAGTTTGAATAAAAATATCACAAGTACGAGCTAAATAAGTTTATCTAACCATAATCGATTGAATAGAATAAATATATTTTAATAAATATGATTGATGGATATAAATATATTTTATATATTTTTAAATTTGTTGATGAAAATTTTTAATTACTCTCACTTGAATTAATTATTTTATTGAATTTGGTCTTTTAAAAAAAATTTACGATGGATTATTTCTGAATAGATTAGTGCTAATTTTTTGCTTTTTCTTTATTGATGATATTAATTTTCCTTGAATATTATTGTATCGTAAATATGGATCGTTACGTTATGTTTGATATGCGACTTTATTGACCATTTTTTAATAATTTATTAAAGTCATAATGGTTATAATATGACATATACAGAAAATTAGAATGGCAAGAAAAAAATATTAAATTTCTCACTTTTAAATAACATTATGTACTAGGCCTTATATTTCTATAATATAGTTCATTCAAAACAAAGTTGATATATATCCGCTATAGATTGTCATTTATTATTTTTTACTTCACGTTAGTAAATTTTGGTTAAAAGAAGAAAAAGAGATTAGAATATCTGTAAAAATTAAAAATGATGTTGTACCGTAGAAAACAAATAATAATTTTTTT
The DNA here is from genome assembly GCF_002878395.1 of Capsicum annuum. Taxonomy (NCBI): domain Eukaryota; kingdom Viridiplantae; phylum Streptophyta; class Magnoliopsida; order Solanales; family Solanaceae; genus Capsicum; species Capsicum annuum. The sequence continues at coordinate 170,380,460 of NC_061119.1, forward strand.
CTTGGTGGTTGGTTGTAGTTACAAGAGGTGTTTATGTAAAAATTTAAATATTGTGGTTATATGTAATAATAATGAAAGTTGAAAATGGAAGTGAAAAATTGTGAAAACAACAAAAAGTTGTTTTCATTTTTTGGAATCCAACTTTGAAATAATTTTTTGAATTTTTATGGTCAAACACCACAATTTTTGGAAAATTGAAAAAAATGAAAAAAAAAATCCATAAAAAAAGAAAAAAAAAATTATGGCCAAATGGACCCTAATTTTTCCAACCGTAAGTCATTTATGATGTTATATAAATTAAGAGTGATTTTTTGATTATTTTATTTTTTCTATTTTAAGATATACTATATCTTATTATATAAATATATTTTTGCATGATGTTTCAAAATTATAAAAACTACTTATTACTCTCTCTGATCCATTTTAGATGTTATAATTACTATAAAAAATTGATCAAAATATTTGAAATATTAGAAATTGAGAATTAACGATTTTTTCCCTTCTTTATACTTCATTAGAGGGAAATTAATATGGTGAAAAAATAGTATTAATTGAGATTAAAAAAAATTTAACTTAATCTAACTCTTTTAGTTAATATTTTATTGAGAGATAAAAAAAATGGTAATTTGCATTAATTTTGAATTTTTAATGGGCTGTAACATTTTTTATTATAACTTTGTTAAATTACAAGATTCCAGATTTTAGTTTTAATGATAGATATCCGTAGTCTTGATATATATGTATTGTGATACATTTATAGTTGAGTGGTTAGTTAAATAAGAAAATAACTGATTTTCAACTATTACGGAGAGTAAATCACGCGCAAATCGTGACATAAATACTTGTGGTTCCAAATGTATCATAATAATATATCTGATTTCAGATGTATCATAGTAATACATGTGGTAAAAGTTACTCAAACATATGTTAAATGTATCAAATATTTATAAAATGAATAAAAAATATGAATCATAATAAAAAAGTATATGGCATATGTATCACTAATATTCTGACAACAAATGTATTACTCATATCTATCACCAATATACTGACAGCAAATATATCACTCATATTATCACCGTCTATAGTATAAAAAGTATCAAGAAATTAACAACATTATATATATATATATATCAAGCGTATAACCAAAAATATATGTATGAATGCCAAATTAATAGAGATCTTTTAGCTATGAGATTTTTTAGCTTTTAAAGTATGAAGATTCTTCAAAAGAATATGAATGTTTGTCAACATGAAACACACAATAAAACTTTCAAAATTTTAATGAAATAAAAATTAATAGAGATGGAAAAAATTGAACCAAATTGTTAAAGATAAGATTTGGTGAAAATTTTTTAATTTGATTTATTTTTTTAGATATTTAAGAGATTTTCTCTCATTATTAACTCTCCTAAAATAAATGCAAATATGTTACTTCTTTATTTAATATGTATCAACAACAACAGCAAACCTAGTGTATTCTCACATAGTGAGGTCTGGGGAGGGTAAGATGTACGCAGTCCATACCTACCTCTAAAGAAGTAGAAAGATTGTTTCTGATAGACCCCCGGCTCGAGACACGGAATACTAAACAAATTCATAGTAAAGTATGGAACAAGATGACATAACATAAATACGACACCCACAAGTAATAATAAACAGAGAAAAGTAAACAGATTCGTAATAAAACATGAAACAAGGTATCATAACAAGAATAATACCCCCACCAAGTAATTCCCTATACTAGCGACCCAAACTGACCCTAGCCTTTTGCCCTAATTCGCGTCCTCCAGATCTTCCTATCTAGGGTCATGTCCTCAGTGAGCTGTAACTGCTTCATGTCCCGCCTAATCACTTTTCCCTAGTACTTCTTCGGCCTACCCCTACCCCGCCTAAAATCATCCAAAGCTAGCCTCTCACACCTACGAACTGGGGCATCCATGCCCCTCCTCATCACATGTCCGAACCATCTCAATCGGACTTCCCGCATCTTATTCTCCACTGGAGTCACACCAACCTTCTCCCTAATAGTCTCATTCCGAACTCTATCCCCCCTAGTCAGCCTACACATCTAACGCAACATCCGTATTTCCGCCACCTTCATTTTTTGAATGTGAGAGTTCTTAACTGGCCAACACTCCGCTCCATACAACATGACCGAACGGACTGCCACCCTGTAGAATTTGCCTTTAAGCTTGGGCAACACCTTCTTATCACACAACACCCCCGAAGCGAGCTTCCACTTCATCCATTCCGCCCCAATACGGTGCGAGACATCCTCGTCAATCTCACCGCTATCCTGAATCACGGACCCGAGATTTTGTGAATTGTTTTAAAAGATAAGAGATTTTATATATTTATGTGTTTTTATATAATTCTTCCTAAAAAAAAAAAAACATAACATGAAAAGTAGTTAGAAAAATGTATTATAAAATATTCACATATTCAAATTTATCATATATGTTTGCAAATTTCATTTTGTGGTCTAACTTTAAGAAATATCAATCGGTTTGAATCCAGAATGCGCATATTTCGCTCCTTAATATAATTTAAACTTCACTAAGCATAATATAGTAATAAACGCTTCAAATTATATTATGTTTTTAAAAGCAGAGGCAGATTATGAATTTAAAATTTTTGAGTGTCACTTTGCAGTAAAATAGGTGTATTGCAATTTATATTTTACTGTTTAGTGAAAATTTTATCTGACCCTTATACAACATTAGTAAATTTTTATTAAAATATGATGAATAAATTTATCTGACATTAATATATGATACTGATATAGTTCGATAAATTAGTTGAAAATGGGATATAAAATCTATCAAACTATCATATTCTAGATTGTCTCTCTTTAGAAAAGTTAGAATATTTGGTGCTTATATGCAGATTTAGCAACTAATAAGGAGTCGATCAAGGGATAAAAAACAGAAAGCTATTAGGGAAAAATAGATATATGGAGTAAAACTTCCAAATTTGAACCCACATACCTTACTTTTTTATTTTTAATTAATTTAGTATTATCTTAATATGGAAATGCTACGAATAGTAAAGTTTATCTCTTACTATATTTTTAATTTTCAGCAGTGAAAATCACAATTTACTTGTTAGAACACTTCTGCATGTTTTAAACTACATAAAAAATATTCTTTATAAATATTCTCAGAAAAACAAATATAAAAAAAAAAAAGACTAGAATAAAGCTAAAACACTCACATAAATTCAAATTTTAAGTTTCCAAATTTGAACCCACATACCTTACTTTTTTATTTTTAATTAATTTAGTATCATCTTAATATGGAAATGCTACGAATAGTAAAGTTTATCTCTTACTATATTTTTAATTTTCAGCAGTGAAAATCACAAATTTACTTGTTTTAACACTTCTGCATGTTTTAAACTACATAAAAAATATTCTCCATAAATGTTCTCAGAAAAACAACAGAAAAAATGGCCAAAATTCCCTTAGTCTTTACTCCAAATCCCAATTACACACTTGTACTTTACGAGGGTCTTATGATCCCTTGAACATTTTTAAAGTAAAATATTTATACCCCTAAAAGCTCATGCCCAAACAGTAAGCTGCACTCGCTGCCACATTTTTTTTTTACTCTAAAAAATTAATTATTTTACTTTTCTCTTTACTCTAAAAAAGTAAATATTTTGCCACTAACCCAATAAGAAAAAATCAAACCAAACCAATAACCCAATAATTTTTTTTATAAAATCATTAACTCAATAACACAATAACAATAAATCAATAATATTTTTATCGATTTAATTTTTGTACACTCCTAATTGGAACCAATAACTCAATAATATTTTTTATAAAATCATTAACTCAATAATTCAATAACAATAAATCAATAATATTTTTATTGATTCGATTTTTACACACCTCTAATTGGCCATGATAGGATGGTGATGAAAAAGAAAGAAAAAAATAAAAAAAAATTATATATATATAAATGTAATTTTTTTTTTTTAATATTTTCGAATTATTCATTGTCTCAAAGAGAGTGAAATACACTCTCCTATAAAGTAATATTTTCGGATTACTCACTCTCTCGAAAAGAATGAAATACACTCTCCTATAAAGTATATATGTATAGTTGTGATTTAGAGTAAAGGTTGGAAAACACTTTTGGCTATTTTCTCAAAACAATATAAAAAAAAGGCTAGAATAAAGCTAAAACATACTCACATAAATTCAAATTTTAAGTCTCCCATGAAAAAAAGAAAAAAGCAATTAAATACATCTCTTGTATACCCAAAAAAAACACTCCAATCTCCTAATTATTCAGGGAATTAAAAAACAAATGAAAAAGGAGAGAGGAAATTGAAAAAAAAAAAAACACAAATTTAAATATATCATGCAGTAACTCTACATAATAAATTCTCCCAAAGCCACGGTCAAAACTAGCGCAGCGGCTGACATAAAGACAATTGATGGAGTAAAAGCCTTTACTGCAAATGAATTTGGAGTTTCTGGTGCGCCTGCTGGTGAATTAATGTCCGCCGGAGTATTGCCGCCTGGACCACCAGCAATACTTCCTGGTGCTCCCACCGATGGTCCTCCTACCCCCGGTGCTAATGCACCTGCAGACGGCCCACTTGCAGGTGATAACGCACCTGTAGACGGTCCGCCAGCTGGTGGTAATGTACCTGCAGATGGTCCGCCAGCTGGTGGTAATGTACCTGCAGATGGTCCTCCTCCTGCTGGTGACATGCTACCAGATTTACCGCCTGCCGTCGGTGAAATACTTCCTGATGGACCGCCTGCCGGAGTTATGGATCCTCCGGTAGCAGGAGATGGAGGAGATACGTTTGAACCGGCAGGCGTCGGGGATGAGGCTGGTGTTATACCTGAACAGGCGACACAATATAGATGATTAATAGATTCAATTAAGACCGTAAATTCATGGATGAAATTTCTAATTTCTTAAAAATAAAATTTACATATTTGGATTGACAATTCAAGATATTTAAAAGATAAAAGAAAAAATTATGGTTAAAAAAGAGCACTTATTTGAATGTTAAAATCTGAAAAATGCCACAAACTGAAACAAAGATTATTAAAATTTTAACCACTACGAAATTTTGAATTCTATCATTTTAGAAGTACAATATGTTAAGTGGAAAGAAAATTAAAAGTTGAACCTATCAATTTATATTTAAAAGTTGTACCTGCTGGAGTAGTAGATACTGGTGCCCCACTGGGTGCTGATGCACTTGGTGTGGATGATCCGGTAGGCGGAGCAGCGCCCGGAGAGGATGCAGGAGGAGTAGAAGATTTGGGTGGTGGAGTAGTAGAACCTACATTAAATTATGGAGTAATAAGTAAAAGTATTCTTCAGTACAAACCCTAAATCAAATCAACTAAATTTAAATTCTAAATCTATTTACCTCCAGAAGGAGATGGTGTAGTAGGTGAAGATGGTCCATTACTAGGCGGAGCAGCCACGGGTGTCGGAGTTTGTGGTGCTGGTGGAGTAGTAGTAGGAGGTTTCCTAACAGAGATTACAATGATTTGCAACTTTTGTCCTTTGTCACAATTATCTTTGTTGCCACTAATGAAGTAAAAAGGACCAGAACGATCAAATGTGAAAACGGAATTTCCATCCTCCATTTTCTTGATTGGATTGGCTGTGTTGCACTTATCATAATCATTTTTACTCACTTCCAACACTGAATCTGCACCTTGTTTATACTTGAACACTACAAGTTAAACAAATATCAAATGTTGTAACACATAATAACTAATTATCAATGTTGTTCAAACTTTTCAAAAATATTGTTGGCTGATGTCTGTCGAATTCTCCAAAACTACTCATATTTGGAAGAGCCAAGAGGGTCAGAGCAAACTGCCTATTTTGAACACTAAATAATTACACAACAAAATTAACGAATATTAACCGATATTAACACATAACTTAAATGTTATGTTGCTCGTATTCTTCAAAAACATTGTTAAGTTTGTCGGATCCTCCAACAACTATACATATTTGGGGAATTCAATACGAATATGGCAAAAGAGGGCTCGAGCATGATACCTTACCAATACATGTCCTACTTTCTTATTGTATTTTATCTTATACTACCCTGCAAGCTGTCTTATTTTTCGAACAAAATTTTTTGCTTTTTATGGTATTTTTTTTTTTTTGTGTTTTTGACATGAATTGGGAGGGAGGAGAAGACTTACAAACAGAGTCATTGATTTGGAATCTCATACGTTGAGACCAAGTATTGTAATTTTCAGAAGGGTTAGGAATCCAACCATCTTTGCCACCAATCATAAATTGATAAGAATATGAAGATGTAAACAAACAAGTCAAAAAAAGTAACACTATGTGTTTCTGCAAAGCCATGACCATTAATTTTCTACTCTCTGCTTCAAATGGAGCTCAATATAGGAACAAAATATGAGACTTTTTGTGTTGATAAAAGTATCTGTATAGTACACAAAAAGAGTCACGAGAAACAAGAAAAATGAAAAAGTTTATTCACGAGAAGTCTAGAAGAAGAAAAAACAGATAGGAACTTAAGATTTTGATAGTAGAAGAAAAATTAAAGGGAGACAACAAAGTTTATATAGACATTGCACTACTTGAGAGAGTTGGGACACTTCGGTTCGTTTGGTAGAGTGTAAATGAAAAATATAATGTATGTATTAGTTAATGTATATTAGCAGTATTTTATTTAATATATTTTTTCCATTTTAAATTATATGTCGTTATTTGATCGGATACGATATTTAAAAAATAAGTATTGACTTTATTAAAATTATAAAATTATCCTTCTTAAATAAATGACTAATAGTATTTAAAATCAAGTGAAATTACTTTTAATTGAAAAGACAAATAAAAAAAGGAGGAATTATATTTAAAATCAAGTGGAATCACTAAGGGTAAAATTATAATTGTGTCTTTAAAAACTTACTAAATAGGAAAAGACGACATTCTTTTTGGGACGGACCAAAAAGAAAATAGCGACACATAATTTGAGACGGAGGGAGTATCTTTTTATTTATATATAGTTAATACAGGTATTAAGTGTATTTTAAAGTGTGTATTAGCAATACACTATTTCCTATTTATTAGTAATACAAAGATTTTTAACACATGCATTAACTTATTAAATGACCTTAATACCCCCTTAATTTTCCTCTCAAAATATTTCATAATATCTTTTCCTGCAATTTTAATTTTCAACAGTAAATTTTCTCAAAACATTTCATAATTTCTTTTCCCACAATTTTAATTTACAACAATGAATAATTGATTTAAATAACCATAACAAATTTTTACGTTACTTCGAGGGTTTTTAAAGGAATTAAAAAAAAATCTTGAGAATATTCGTTAATTTTACATCTTGTATTTTATTTTTATTTTGATTATGTTAATCCGTGTCGACGTAACATTTCATGCGCAAAGATGAAGGTCTTGCAAGTAATCCTAAATCTCTATATACCTGTTTAACAATACTAATTATGTTTAAGATGACAAAATAATTTTGTTGCAAAAAAATGTATAAAGTTAAAGAAGGGTATTTTCATAATCAAACACTTCTTTTATATAAATTATGTAAAATATATTATTTTTTATATATTAAATTAAATGATATATAAAAAATAATATGTATATAATTAATACAAGTATTACTAATACATTATGTTTTATATTGTTCTTATACAATTAACCAAACGACCCCTTAAAGAGAAGCTAGCGGTAGGCCATTGTATTAAGATAAAGGTTACCGTTGCAATGACGAACAAAATATCTGCTCCCAAGAAATTATTATTTCTTCCGTTTCACAATTTATGTAAGCGCATTTAACTTAACACAAATTTTGAATTATTTCACTAAAGATTAAATGGGAATGTAAAGTTAAATTTTTTACATTCTCTTTTTTTAAAAAAAATATTTATGTGACACCTTTTAATTTGATATAATTTATTTTTAAAAAAAAGCAAAACTTTTGAAATTTGATTTAAAACAAACCTTATGAGGTAGAACTTTGGTTTATTTAGCCAAGAATCCTTTCACTTGGCGTTGAATGATTCACGCTAATAATTATTTCATTAAGGATAAAAGTTGAAAGTTTACAATAAAATTATTTATGATTAAATTCATGTGATATTTTTTTTTAAACAACATAAATATGTGCGACATAAATTGACTTACAATGAGACTACTAATTATTAAAAAATGATTTTTTTATTTGACTACTAAAAAAAAAGTATTACATAAATTGAGATATATCGAGTAATTAAATTTGTGTTAAAATAAGGAAAAAAACATTTAGGAAATTACTCTTATAATTAATAAATATAAATATTCAATTACAGTTTGTGTGATAGCATATTTCTCTTTTAAAATTTAAATATGTTCTACCAAGAATGACACTTTTTTAAATTCGGAGTTATTAACTTTTAACACATAAAGACTCTTTATTGATGAAACTTTTTATCATCACACAAACACAACGTTTCAAATATCTTTGTTTCCATTTTTATATTTTTAATTTTTTAAATTATGTCATGTAAATTGGAGCGAATAAAAACTCTCTTCATCAGTGCCAAAACCTTATTCTATCGTTCAGTTTTATGTATGATACTTATAACCCTATATTTTAAAAAGAAGAAGCTCCTCAAATTTTAAATGTGTTGATTGATGTAAGTTAATTCTAATTTAAAAGAGTTTTATATCTTATCCCAATAGATGATACTTCCTCCGTTTTTGAATAAATAAATTATTGAAATATTTAATGATGTTTTAAAATAAATGAATTATTGAATTTTTTTTTAAATTTATCCTTATGATTTGATAATTAATTAACTTTTGAAAAGGTATTACAAGGTCAATTTTTTTAAAAATAAAAATAAAAAATTATGTTAAATTCATATTTTAATACTTTTTTTTAATTTTTATATTAAAATTTAATAATTCATTTATTATGAAACGGAGGAAGTATAAAGGTAAGACAGATAAGAAATAATGTACTGGATGGTAGATAAGAACAGTAATTTAGGAAAATGTGAGGACCAATAAGGAGAGGCAGAAATAATATCTGTACCTGTTTTGAGTATGTTTGGAATCAGATGGATATATATAAACGTGGAGAAAAGTTATCCACGTATGTTATCAATATAGTTGGTTATCGATATAGTTAGTTATCGATACAAATTTTTGAATCTTGTGACCTTAAATTAAAGTAGTGTTAAATATATCAATATATTTTTTAATTTTATGGTCATAAACATATTATGTGGAAAGTTGAAATTAAAGTATTGTCAAAAAAGGAAAGGAATCATTCTTTTTTTAAACAGATTGAAAAGAAAAGTAGGTCATTCTTTTTTAAACAAAGGAAGTACCTTTTATTTGTCACTATTTAAGCGAACATCAAATTTAAGAAATAAGTGAAGAATTTATAAAATTTGTAAAATTATTTTGTTTTAAATTTATTTTAATATTTATTTTTTTATTGTCTTTTCTTTATAAGTGAGACTCACTAGAAATAAAATGAGAATAATAACACTAAAACGTTAACAAATAAAAAAATATGATTTGTTTTGGGACGAAAAAAAAAATACAACACATAAAATGAGAAGAATAAAATATATATATCAATATAGTGCTGTTTATGTTTATTTTAGATGTACTCAAAAAGTTATTAATCATAACTTTTCTCAAAGAAATAAAATAATCACTATACAAATACTTTCTCAGTATGGTTCTTACTTGAACTTATTAAGTCGACTTATTCTTTAAAAACTTTAATTAAAAATATATTTTACTAAATTAGTCTTATTATTAATGATATTTAGAAATTTTAAATTTAAGTATTATTACTTTATATAATTATTTTATATTAAAGAAAGAGAGAAAAATTATAACAAAATTCTCTTTATTTATTATAAATTAAAAAAATAAATTGAAATAATTATTTTTAATATAAAGAATAAGTAAAATAAATAGAGAGAGTACAATTATAGCACCATCCTTGAATATTTATTCGATAGATGTTATGCCTCATTAAATCTTTACTAGGAAAAATTCATTGAGAAAAATGATAGTGAAGGACGAGTAAACATTACTACTATTTAGAAACGCGAAGAAGCAGGTACCTCTTTATCGACGTGCCTGCTTCTTCCGTGATTTTATTATATTATTTTTAAATAATTATTATATGTTATTTATCTATTTAGAAATTAATAATATTTAATAAAAAAGATAAAATAGACAATTATGACATATCTGCTTCAGCTGTTTTAATCGTAATTTTACTATATCACCCCATAATTATTTATTATAAGTCATCTAGGTATTAAAAATTAATAGTATTTAATAAAAAATAAAATGATAAATTAACTGTTGATGTTTAAAATTACTTGACATCTTATATGAGACCACCTAAATTTTTTTTACAGAATTTTTTTATAGCAATTTTGTTATATCACTCCCAATTAGTTATTATGAGTTATTTAATACATGTCTGATTCACCACATCGTGATATTTGATTGGATCTTACGTATTAGAAAATTAATCATGTTTAATAGAAAAAGTAAATTAGACATTTATAACATGTCTGCTTCAACTGCTTCAAACGTAATTTTATTATATCATACCTAATTAATTATTATCTCATCTAAGTATTAAAAAATTAATAATATTAAATAAAAAGGAAAAATAGACACAAATTAACTCTTTTTTTTTTAAATTAACTTGACATCTTATATGAGACTCATTTAAATATTTTTTTGTAGTAATTTTGCTATATCATTTCTAATTAGTTATTATGAGTCATTTAAGAAATGCTTGCTTCGCTACTTCAATAGTGGTATATGATTGACTTTTGAAATTATTTCACTGCCACTTAAATAAGAATAGAAGAAAAGGTATTATAAATCACAATAATTAAAACTTAAACTATTTTAAAAATATAATTGACTATCAATGCCACAAAATTCGAACAAGGAAAGTAACATATATTATTTGAAAATTACATAAATATTATTATAAATTATAATAGTTGACAACTTAAATATCTAAAAATGTATTAAAAATATTATTATCTAAATTCTATCTGTGTCACATAAATTGAAACAAAAAATAATATATATTGGGCTCATGCTGGCACGGGTCTCGACATCTAGTTTATATAATACACATGACTGTCTCATTAAAAATTGATGAAATAACACAAATTTCACTAATTTGCTTTTTAATTATTCTCTTTCTCAATTTTTTTAATAAATTTTGTCTCTTAGGAATTTTAATTATTCATATACATAACCGAATGTTGATATACATAATTATCTTATGTATCAGATATAACTTTCTTAATGATATTTAAGAAAATAAATCAGGTCTAATAAATATCCAAGATTGCACCTTATGAATACGTGATTAATAAATCCCATAAAATCAGTAATAACTTTGAATTTCAAATTGTGAAACACCAAATCAAAGTAGTCGATCAAACAACATCAGATTTTATCTTTTCGATCAAAATTTTGCTATTTTCTAAAGCTTTGCCCTTCAATTTTTTTTCAAGAAGATGAACATTTTAATATCGTTGAGGCATTCTGGTATATTTTATCTCCTATAATACTATACATTGCAAATTATATCAGTTTAATATGCAACAAAATTTAAATAAATTTTTTCAATACTGATAAATATAGATGAGCAATGGCTAAATTTTTACATATACATTAGTATGCTATGTGTATAGGTTGAAATAACACAGTTCAACAAGTTTAACAGAGTCCTATACATAACTATGATATATGTATGTTATGTAAATATAGATGCATGATTGCTTATGTATTTCATATACATAACATACTTATGTATATGGGTTAAAATAAAACAACTCAGCAGTTTGTATGGCCTACATATACATAACTCTATTATATATATAAGTTTAGAATAAAAGAGCCCAACAATGTCTTGGTCAAACATATACATAACAAAGTTATGTATATGATTTAAAATAAAACAACTCAGCAGTTTGTATGGCATACATATACATAACTCTATTATGTATATGGTTTTGAAGTAAACCAACCCAGCAGCGTTATGTCAAACATATACATAACATAGTTATATAGATGCTGCGGCATAAAAATTCTCATCAATATTAAATGTCATATATATACATACTTGCGTTGTGTGTTAAATTATAATGTCTCCACTGTTTTAATCACCCATATACATAACATAGTTATGTATATGGATTGAAATAACAACTTATTTTGATAGCTCATCGCATCCAGTCAGAGAGGAGAAGAAAAAAATGGAGAGACTGCAAGGTCCATCGACTGATGATATTTTTGTGAAAGGGATGAAGAAGGGAGAGGAGGTTTAGGTAGTGATTGAGAGATGGAAGGGATTGGAGAGGGCATCAACGTGGTTCACCGATAGAGGTTGACAGAGATGTGTTTGTTTGTGGTGAATGGAGTTGGTAAAGGGAGTTGCGACACTAGTGGTTCACCGACTAAGATCCGCTGATAAAAGGGTGTTTGTTGCTATTGAGTAATTTGAGAAGAACATATTTCTAAATTCAAAATTTAAAAATTGCTTGATTGAGGTTCCTTGATTTTAGGAACTCATTGAGGATATTAAGCGTAAGAAAGGGATATGTTAGATATGTATATGAAGTTTGGAGAGAGAAAGTGTCAAAAAGAAATTTTTGTAATTACTTTTGGTAGTAGAAATTTTATGTAATAATAGAAACTTAAATTGTAGTTTTAAGTAATTTTAAAAAAAAAGTTACAAGAAAAATCCAGTTGACAAGATCTTATAAGAGAAAAATAGTACTTCGCGTATTAACTCCTCCTGATGAGAATGTCAACTTAAAAAACTTACATTTTCATATAATAATCTTGTACTTCATCTTCTGAAAAGTTGTAGTGAGTAAAGACATGGTGAATTAATCAATCATATTATAACACAAATGAATTCATTGTATGTTGATATCACTACTTTATAGAGATCATGGGTGTTGAAAGGTTTTGGTAAAAATGTCCTTCATTTCATTTCCTTTTGTTAATTCTCTTTTTAATTGTGATGTGTGTGCTGCATTATCTTCATATAAATTGTGAGTATTTTATTACATCTTATACCATATTTTCTTATATGAAATTTATTATTAACTTCAACCAAACATATTCTCGACTTAATTCATGAAAAGTTATTAACTCAACATGATTAGACTAAGTAGCAATGATAGACAACTTTGTAGATCACCAAAATTGCATTATCCCCATATCTGAACACATATTTCAGAAACTGAGCTCTTTATGCATCAGATAAACACCTTGCATCAAAATTGTAATTGTTATAATAAAAAATAAATTCATATTGGTAGTCCTTTTTAGATACCGTATATGTATTTGATTTCGTTTTAGTATCTTTTGATAGGGGTGTTGCTCTATCTGCTAGTAAATTAATTGAAGAATGCTATGTCAAATTTTGTAGTATTGACAAGATATATTAACTGCACTGAAATAAGTACTTAAGACCAAGAATTTTCTTGAGGTCAGAGTGAATCCTCATTCACCTCAAGCGATAGAATAACAATCAAAGTACTTAATGAATGTCCTTCATCCATATAAAATCTTTTCAATACATTTTTTTGTGCAGACATAATAATAGATAAAGATACCATTTGTTAAATGTTCAATTTGTGAATCAAAACATAATTTTTTTTCCAAAGATCTTTCATCTCGTACTCCTTCTTTAAATAATAAATTGCCTTTCGAAGCTCTGCTGGAGGTCCAATAAAGTTTATGTCATCAACATAAATAGAAAATACAACTAATAATGATGCTTCTTTCTTTATAAAAACACAAAATGTAAGCACAATCATTATTGTATATTTCAATGATTATTTAAGGTGATTAACCACATTATTTAATTTTATCTATACAAATATTATGAACAGATCTACAGAAACTTGTAAACGCTTCATTTATTTTGAATTCTTCAAAAAATTTATATAAATTTTTTCAAGTGACAACATTCGTTAATGTTGAAATGTGACATTTTCTAGTGTCTAAAGTAAATGTCCAGTAAGTTATAAACTTATCAAGATGCATCATTTCACTTAGTAATTATTTATATGTCAACAACATTTGATAGAAATAAAATTTAGGTCCTCACAATCTTTTGTTAAACTTCATGTTATATGTATTAAAGATATCGTTGGTGAGATATTATTTGTATTGATTGTCAACAGACAAAAATTACTGAGCTATAATCACTTTATTATTTTTAGGCATTTGAACATTTGAGAAAGTTTCATTAAGTGTTACATTGTAGGTTCTTCAGAAGCACATTGCCTCATTATATGATTATTCCTCTCTTTTCAAGGATTATTACTCTTGGAATCAATTAGTCCACCTGTTACGATTCAAAACTCGACCATTATGACACCCATCACACCCTCCATGATAGATAAGCCAAATCTCACATATACACCTATACTGATCATGATAATAAGCTGAACAAGTAAGAACATTAATAAGTCACAATTGATTTACATAAACTATCTCATAAAGACATTACAGAAAACAACATTCCCAAAACTTGTTAGCCACAATCCAAGCCTCTAAGAAAAAAGTACAATCAAAATATCTGGAATATCAATAATACAAGGAAAATAACACAAAGAAATGTAAAATAAATCTAAGTGTAACAATTATAGTTGTGATTTTCTTATACATTTTAATCATTTTGCACTTTTCCGTAGTTGTTACGTATTATTTGTGAGTTTTGAAAACAGTTGACATGGTCTCCGAAGCATTTAGTAGTGATTTGAGAGAGTTTGAGATCATTTAAGACTTTAAACGTCATTAATTTGACTTCGATCAATATTTTGTGTTTTGAGTGCTGGATGATGATTTGAAAAGTTCTATTAGATTTAGAATGTCGATTTTGAGTTAGTAGTGGGGTTGATTTACGTTTAGAGCCCTTATTTTTCATTTCGATCATTCATTCAAAAACTAGTTAAAATGAGCTTCTAGGAGTCCCGGGGTCTAATTTATTGTAAATGATCTCCTATTAAAAATTCAAAATTGTCATTGAATTTGAAACATTGAAATAGCCTAGTAGCACATATGGTTTACTTCTGTTGCGTTCCAAATAAATTTTGAGGGTCCATTTAGAGAATTTGAAAACATGTAAAATAAAAAAATTACTGATATCTGGTGCATATATACCTTTTTCTTCATAAATGTGGGCCCTTGACTGCAAACACGGAGAAGAAAAATCTCTTTCATTGTGATAACGAGGTGATGGTCACGCTGGTGAAGACTTATTGAGTTTGGTCCCTCTTCATCGCAAATGTGATTGGACCATTGCATTTGCGATGTGTTCGGGTTATCATTCTTTGCAAATGCAAAGGTCTGATCGTGAATGCGAAGACCGTTTAGCTGGTCTGGTCATTGTTGAACCTCTCAAATGTGAGGTATTGACCACATTTGTGAGGTACTATTCATAGAACAGTATAAATACTCCATTTTCACGATTTTTACCATTTTTGGACCTTGGAGATTTAGGAAGACACATTTTTAGGGGTTTTTCACCATCTGAGCCTGCGTAAGCTCCAAACTCTTATTTCCACTAATTTCTATGGATTTCATCTTTAAAGTGTCTTTAAAACCTTGATTTCATATTGGGGTATTTGTCAACAAATTCTTAAAATGGGTTTTCAATGATTTGAACACCGATTTTAACTCATTTTTGTGTGGGTTTTAAACTTTAGAATCCTTTTGACTTGGTGAATATGTTTCTAAAATAAAATTTAAGTTTTACCCCTTTTGTTTTTGAATACATTTTTTGAACTAATATTAGGCCCATTTAAAATATAGATAATATGGGTATCATTAGCTTTCTTTTGATGCGTAGATTATATTTTTGATAATTTTAGCTCGTGTCAAGACCATTTTGAAGGAATAACTCAACGTTGAAGGCTTATCTTGGACTTTTGACTTTTCGAGGTAGGTTATGACTTTACTTTCTTCAGATTGGGTTGGGTAATTAACTTTCTTGTAAAGCAAGCCATGGGTCAGGAATTTAGTCGAGGGTGTAGGATTTCAGAAGTATTATATTATTATCATGTGCCTGTATGAGGCTTAGTTGCATATTGTTGTTTACTTGAGAGAATATATTTGTGGTGATGCCCGAGAGGGAGCTTTTTTTTTTATTTTAGACTTATTTGTGCATTAATTGCCATTGTTATTATTGTGTTGGTTTTGCGGGGGGGGGGGGGGGGGGCTTGGTTCAACATTGTAGGACTTTCTAAACATTATTTACTTTTACATGATAGTAATACCCGAGAGAGGGGATTTTTGAGATGATATTACTGATGTCTACATGATTATTCATTTTAGCGGTGCCGAGGAGGGCTTGTAACATGGACTATTATCATATTGAGGAAATTCAAGCTCATTTATACTATTTTTGGGATGATTCATTATCACCATATTGACTTAGTTATTAGCATGCATCCTCATCTTATTCATTCATATTCATGGAAATTGGTACAGTTGAAAATATTTTATATAATTCTTGATTCATGAAAATTAGCCGAAGAGGCAACTGGGATACTTTATAAAACCCTAGATCTAGGAACACTATCTGGAAAAGTGAATTGAGACATTAAAAGGTATACGAGTTGCGAACCCCTAATGAGAGTTGTCTTGAAGTGCTGAGGCTCAGAAAGTGTATACAAAAAGCCATGTGATGTCTTACATTTATCTTTACCACATCATCATTTCATTTCATTGTATTGCATAAAATTGTTGTCTTTCCCCTTATGTGTTGTTGTTGCGTAGTTAGTTTCCTTTTTATTGTCCTTATATCTTTGAACTATTAATGAAGATGTTGTGAGCTACCGTTTGGGAACTTTTTTATATACAGGTGACGTGCTCATAGTATATTTTTACTGTTATTATTTTCTGCTTTACTCAGTCGGCCTATGATACCTACTAAGTATAAATGGACCATATTCACTCCTACTATGCCTTTTTGGTGTAGATCTTATGACACGACCCAATCCAGGGACCTGTCGTAATAGGCGTCCCAAGTCAGACCGGGACCGGAGACCATCCTCATTACCCAACCCAACCTCCAGCCGCCTGCCCTGAGTTGGCTGAATTTTGAACATTTAACAAGATAGCGTAATTGCATAGTCCAAGACTCTGGGATAGGTCTTTAATCGAGACTGACCCAACTGAGTCTAACCGTTTGAACCCAACCAATATCCAAACCAACCAAACTATACCATCTGAGTTCCGTAATAATTATATATAATTCCAAAATGAAAGAGTATGGAACAACCAACAAACCCGTCAACCAGTGTCAGCCCCAATACCAGTACCAAAACTAAGGCTAACACCAATACTGATCCCGCCCATACAAACCCATAGTAGTTACACAAAAAATGAAAGCTCACCACTTCAATCCAAAATCTGACACCGAATGTCCAAATTCTAAGAAAGAGGAGTAGAACGGCTTGTTTCTGCATCACGTGGGGATACAACTGCCCGAAGATAGTTAGCGGGTGAACGATAGCATGAACTCAGGATAAGGATAAAATAATGCCATTTAACAAAATCAAGTAAACCATACATATGCATACTAACCATACATATATATATATATATAACCATATCGGGAAAGGGAACTGGATTTAGCATGCATTTGAAACTATTTACCTGGGTATGTGTAATACCCCATATTTTCCTAGCTTAAATTCATTCCTAGAATGTTAAGGAATAGCTTCCAAAATGGAGAATATTTATTTCATGTGAAAATTTTCAGATTTAGACTTTCTATTATGTGGAAATTGAATAAGCTTTCCATCGATACCAAATTCGCCTAAATCCGATACGCGGTTGAAAAGTTATGACATTTTTAAGTTGATAGTGTACCACCTGGGCACTTAGTGCATCGATATAAAGTCTTTATCTTTTGATCCTTAAATAAGTTTTGAAATCCACTTTACAAATTTACTACAGATTATATAAAGCAAAATAAATTTATTTACAAATTGATCCAGATAAGTGCATAATTGGTTTCATAATAAACCTTTATGCTAGTTTTTAAGTGGATTTCCAATAAGATGAGTGTAACAAACTAAAGGGAGTAGTATTTAGCACTGAGTTGAGTATGATTCGAAGGTCTTATGCCTCAGAACTATGTGCCACCATAGAATTGAGATTAAAGTACCTATAGTGGGCTGAGATAGTGATCACTTAAGCTGAGGTTATACTCCCTGGCAAGAGTATGACACCTCTCCCCAACATGAGGTTTCTTCCTTAGGAGAGTGAGACGTTGGACTCCATATTTCTCACATGGTTTATGTCGGTTAGAAGTAACTCCCTAAAGCCTTAAGATAAAGTATTTCCTACATCTTAATGGTAATGATTTTTAGAATAGTTTCATCAGAAAAGAATAACAGAAAGCTTTTAGAAAACTAAGTGTAAAGGCTCATAACTTTATTCAGATTATGCTTTTCAAAAAGATATTAGCTATAGATTTCTGCTTTCAGATTTAAGATTTAAGAGTGAGTCCTCTCTACACTTAGACAGTATGATTTAAAGAGAGAATACAAGTACAAGTTTTAGAACTAAATGTTATGACTCATTAGATTTATAAAGTATGATTTGTTCCTTATTATTTCAGTATTTCAGATATTCCAGCTCATGTGAGTCATTTACATTTAGCATGCATTGTTTTATAAATTATGATGATGAGATGATATTTTACTTATGCATTTCATCCCCCACATACTCAGTACATCCTCAAAGTACTGATCCATAAATACGTCTATGTGCTACATTATCTCATAATGTAGGTTCAGGTACTCAGTATCTGTAGCGTGAGTCGTTCGAGCATCTTCATCTACATCCGATAGTTAGTGAGTCCTTATAGTTTGGAGACTTATTCATTCAGATTCTGCAACTTAGTAGTTTTATATAATTCAATATTCTTTTAAAACAGTTCGAGTTAGCTGGGGGTCTGTCCCAGTGACTCTCTAGTAGTAGTAGTAGAGGCTTGTCAGACTACTAGTTTTGATTCAGTTTATTCAGTATTGAGATTTCAGACATTATTTCAGATATTATATTCAGATAGTTTTCCACATTTAGAATGGATCTTATGTCTATATTTTCTTTATTATGAGATACAAATTTAGTAACAGGCAAACAGGGTTAGCTTAAGGCTACTCGTATTCTTGAGCACCGTGTGACATTTCGGGACCAGGTTTTGGGGCATTACAGTATATGTAGCTTAACCATCCTTAACCATCCATGGGCTATATGGGTCTAGTGTAACCCCCTGAACGTGCCCTGATGCGTGTAGCCGCACAAACCAGAGATACTATTAGAGTAGGGGATTCCCATGTACCCTTACCCTCCATGATACATATGTACAGTGTAATTAGAGGATTCCTCTATACCTTATAGTTTTATATATGGTCTCCATGACCTACCCCTCATGTCGGAAAATATGAATTTCCAGTGTTCGTTCATTGAACTTCCACCTTCACGGTTAGCTATCACACCCCCGCTATTATTTCCCAATTTAAACCATTTCAAACGAACCAAACCATTATAGCATTTATCATTTACCAACGCTATTAATAGTGGTATCGTCATACCGACTATAACTTACAAGTATTGTCCTTAGCCAAACCTTTTTACGGTAAAGGGATTCCGGTGTACCTATTTACCAAGTTAACTTGGGGGAGTCCCATGTACCCCACAAATGTTCCATTATTATGGTTATGTGGGGGATTCTACTGTACCCCACAAGAATGATTGTTAAATCCAAAACCATTCTATTTTGACAATTAGAAACTATTTAAACCATTTAGGGTTCCATTACAAAATTTAAACCATGCATAAGTTCCATTAAAATCCAACAATATAGTGAAAACATTCTCATAGGCATTTTATCAAACATATTGGGGGAGTAGTATTTCCCAAACTAAAGCCAATTACAAAATAACTATTCCCATGCAACCAATTTTCTAAAACCATCATTGAAGATTATAAAAGTATAATTAAAACATGGGAAAATCATAACCAAGCATTTATAACCAAAACCGCCATATTATATTTGAAAATTGAAAACCATACAATAATCAAACCATGAAAACATTGTATAAAGCAATGCCTTTAGTTGGAACTAACAATGAGGGAAGAGAACATGCCTTAAACCAAGAAAATAATGGTGAAAAATCACCAACAAGAGCCCCAAATTAATCCTCAAGATGAAACCCTAGCCTTCTTTTACCCAGAGCCTTAGAGAGAACTATAGAGTGTTTAAAAGAAGTTTCTAAGTTTTAATGAATAGAATAATAAAGCAAAGAACCTCCCAATAGGAATATAAGTCATGGGGCCTTATTAGGTTTGTAGGAAAATATCCAGATTAACCTTACTTAAACTCCCCAAAATCCCGTCAGGTGGGTACGACTATCTATACCAATCGTACCCTCCAATACGAATGGTACCACCACTCGTACCTAAGGCCATCTCCCTTGGACCCAATTGTAATACCCCGTACCTTTCTTCGCCCAGTTTAGCTCCAAGAATGTCAAGGGTTAGCATAAAAAATGAATGACTCTTGATACATCTAGAATTTTCAAGCTCTAGACCCACCAACATATAGATAATTGGCTCAGCTTTCCAATAATACCAATTTCACCTCAATCCAATACTCGGTTAAGAAGTTATGACAATTTTACTGAAAATAATAGGGCACCACGATAAGCACTGCATCACGGTGAAGGACAGATTCGTGATTGTCTAATTTCCAGTGGAGAACCGTGATTATCCCGCGTCATAGTGAAGTTATAGTTTCTATTCGTTCAATTCCAGTAGCTCATCGCGATTACCCCGTATCACGTAAAAGATTCCTAATTGGACAGACACCGTATCGCGGTGGAATGCAAAATGGCACTCATCTTTTTACAGTGACACAACACGATTTCACCGCGTCGCGCCAGAGACCAAAATGGAAATTATCACTTTTTTGGTAAGCCACCGCGATAGTGTCGCGTCGCGGTGGGAGACAAAGTCGGGATTTCCAGTTTTGAGTAAAATTTTAAAAGGGCAATTTAGTCTTTTACCAAGCCCCCAAATCATGTAAAACACAGAATTAATCCTATTCTAACCATTATATGTATATTTTCATCAAAATTACTCTCCAAAGAAACCCTAGAACTCAAACCTTCATCCCCAAAAAATCCAAATTCCACCTTTTTTTTCCAAGATAGCTCAAAATTAAAGATTCCCAATTCAAGAACTTCATGAATCTACCTTCAAGAGCACAAATAGGAACTCAAAGTTTAAGTTTCTCCATCTAATTATCAAATAAGGTATGTGGAATTTTCAACAAGGATAATTCTTTCATCCTTTTTCCCAAAACTAGTTTTTAATTACAAAATTACATGAATTTACATGAGAGTTTCAAATTAGGGTTCATACCCAATATTGTTATTTTCAAGATTATGAGATTTCAAATGAATTAGATGTTAAATTGCATGACTACTTTTGTATTTTCATGCGTATTGCAGAAATTTTCAGATTTAGACTTGAATTATCAATATTTTCATTACTTATCATGAGTTTTATGATGATTTGACATGAAATAGATGCATGGGTTACTAGCCCTAGTTTGAATTTTGTTATTTCAAGAAGATTATACTTTTAAGTATCCCATGATTTGTTATATTCAGATTTTGAACAAAGATTTGATCTTTTGATCTCAGCTTAGATATGAAATCCACTTCACAGATTTAGCTACAATTACAGTAAACAGATTTACAAGAAGTTTTCATTGTAAACCCTTATATTAATTTTTAAAAGTGGATTTCCAACTGAATGAGCATACAGATTAAAGGGAGTAGTATTTAGCACCAAGTTGGGTATGTTCACATGCCCCAAAACTACGAGCCAATGTAGGTTCAGATTATTAGATTATTCACATTTCTATATGGATGACAGATACAAATGTGATCACTTAGATTAGGTTATACTCCTTGGCAATAGTAAAGACTTGCAAAATAATTTTTAAAAGTATTTCCCTACAGGTTATAAAAAAGAGTAAAGAATAACAGAAAAATTTTTAGAAACTAAGTGTAAAGGCTCACAAATTTTATTCAGATATTGCTTTATATGAGGCATTAGTTGCAGACGTCAGCTTCTAGATTTCAAATATAAAAGTGAGTCCTTTATACACTTAGACAACATGATATAAAGATGGAAAACGAGTACGATTTTTAGAAACTAAATGTTATGACTCACTAAATCTATGCAACTTATTTGAGTCATCTACATTTAGCATGCATTCTTTTACAAATTCATAATAATATTGAGATATTGATTTACTTTTCCATCCACCCCCATATACTTAGTACAATCCAAAAGTACTGATCCACATATACATCTATGTGCTACATTGTCTCATAATATAGGTTCAGGTGCTCAGTTTCAGCAGCGTGAGTGATTTTGAGCATCTCCATCTACATCCCGACAGTTGGTGAGTCCTCATAGTTCGGGGACCCAGTTATTCAATTTTTTAGCTTATTAGTATAAATGATTCAGTATTTTCAGACAGTTCGAGTTAGCTGGGGGTTTGTCCCAGTGACTCTCTAGTTATTAGTAGTACAGGCTTGTTAGACTGCTAGATATGCTACAGATTTTCAGTATTAATTGATCAGACTCTTGAGTTAGTATTTTCAGATATTATATTCAGATAGTTTTAGCTTAGCTCATATAGAATTCCGCATTTTAGCTTGATTATATATATATATATCCATACTTTTCTATTATGAATTTCAGATTTAGTAGATGGCTTACAGGGTTAGCTTAAGGTTACTTGTAGTCTTGAGCACCGTGTGATCCCCCGGGACCCATTTTCAGGGCGTTACACCAACACTATCCAAGGTATCACTTACCCTAAACCATGTCGTATCTAAGTATACGACTAGTACCCTCGACCTGTACCCCTGGCAGAGTAGAATCCCAAGAGAATTGAATACTATCCACCATACAAGTTTATGGTATGAATAGTACCCTGGCTTACGACTCTTGGTGAGCCACTTGTACTCAGATCCAACTTAAGTTACCAAGTCTATGATTAAGTAAGGTAACGAAACAACTCATATCCATCCGTACAACGCTTACCAAACAAATCGTACCTAATCTAGAAACAAAATCCAACACACCAACCAACACTGGTCATCATACGACTAACCGATATTACCCGTATCCTAGTGTACGAGTCATTTCCCCTAGTCGTATCTTATTTAGTGACCAGAAATCTAAGAAATTTTCTAAGGTAAGGAACCCAGGAATCCAGAGTGTTTAAGTCTCTCCTACTAGGAACATTCATCCCCGAATGGCGGACAAAGTAGTACATGCACCCCATAGATGCCTCTACCCTTACCTTTAAGACAGAAAACAAAGATTTAAGAAAATTAACCTTTTCTTTAACAAACTCAGAAAATAAAATATGTTTAAGAACGAATACCTTATGCATGAATATCCGGAGCAGAGAAAAAACGTGGAAACTTGGAATTCATGTCCACTTCCATTTTCCACTTAGCCTCTTCCGCCTTGTGGTTCCGCCATAGAACCTTTATCGAGGACATACCTTGGTTCGTAATAGATAAACCTGCCAATCTAGTATCTCAACTGGGACTTTTTTCTAAGATAGAGAATCCGAGATACCTAACCCTTCTAAAGGAACAACCAAAGAACGATCACTAATACACTTACCCAATATGGAGACATGAAATACCGAATGAATGGAGCTCAAACTAGAAGGCAACTCTAATTCATAAGCAACATTACCAACCCTCCACAAAATTGCATTAGGACCCAACATACCATGGACTGAGCTTCCCCTTCTTTCCAAACTGTATCACTCCCTTCATGGGAGACACCTTGAGGAACATCCTATCCCCAACCTCAAACTCCAAGTCTCTACGTTTAACATCCGCATAGGACTTTTGGTGACTTTGGGCAGTCTTAAGCCTATCCTGAATTACCTTCACCTTTTCCATAAACTGATGAACTAAATTCGGGCTAAACATATTCGCCTCACTAAGCTCAAACCAAACAATAGGATATCTACACCTCTTACCATACAATGCCTCAAAAGGGGCCATACCAAAACTAGAATGATAGCTATTGTTGCAAGCAAACTCTATCAAAGGTTAGTGCTCCACCCAATTACCACCATAGTCAATCACACATGCCCAAGGCATATCCTCCAATGTCTGAATAGTTCTTTTTGCTTGCCTATCCGTATGCATATGAAAAATAGTACGATGACTCACCATAGTTCCCAATCCCTTCTGAGAAGACCGCCAGAAGTGAGAAAAAAACTGCATATCACGGTTAGAGATAATTGAAATAGGTACCCCATACAACTTTACTATCTTATGAAGATACAACTTTGCATACTCCTCCGCTGAAAAGGTAGTCCTCACTAGCAAGAAATGAATAGACTTCGTCACCCTATCCACGATGACCCAAATCAAATCAAAGTGGTTCCGATACTGAGGAGGACTGGTAATGAAATCCATGTTGATCACCTCTCATTTCCAATTGGGTAAATCAATTTCTTGATACAACCCTCCAGGCCTCATGTGCTTAACTGACTTGTTGGCACACCATGAACTTGTCTATAAAATCAGCCACATCTCTTTTCATATCATTCCACCAATATATCTCCTTGAGATCATGATACATATTCATCAAATCGGTATGAACAACATAGAGCGATTCAAGCGCCTTAGCCAAAACCCTTTATCGCATGACATCAGGAACACACAACCTCCTTTAGTACCATAAAGTACCATCACTACTGATCTCTAATTCCATTACCTTTTGCCCTCCAACATCATTCTTGATTTTTATCAAGATAGGACCTTCTACTTACTTATCCTTAATCTATGCACCAAGAGACGATCGAACCACTTCCTGTATCATCACACCACCATCCTCAGAGTCCAATAGAAGAACTCCAAGATTGGCCAAGCGATGAATATCCTTCACCAATTCTCGCTTTTCCTTCTCCACATGAGCCAAACTCCCCATGGACAACCTGCTAAGAGCATCAATAGCCATGTTAGATTTACCTAAGTGGTAGTTAAGACTCATATCATAGTCCTTAAGAAGCTTCAACCATCTCCTTTGCTTGAGATTTAGCTTCTTCTAAGTGAACACATACTACAGACTCTTATGATTATCAAAGATGTCTACGTGCACTCCATACAAATAATGCTGCCATATTTTTAAAGAAAAAACCACCGGTAAAAGCTCTAAATAATGAGTAGGATAATTCCTCTCATGCACTTTCATACGCCTGGAAGCATAGGAAATCACCTTCCCATGCTGCATTAAAACATATCAAGAGTGCAACTAATCCATCCCTAGAATAACGTCAAAATCCAAGATATCCAGCTTAAACAGATCTATCAAGGTCTACTTTCTACCAATAGATACCACATGCCCCCATAGACTCTTTTAGAAATAACTGAGTTACCTATTAGGGTAGAAATAGAAAAAGAATCCAAAACAACCTCAGAATCAAAACCAAAACATACATCCACATATAGGGTCACATAGGAAAGAGTGGACCCCGGATCAAGCAGACAATATACATCACGAGAAAAGAGTTATAACATACCAGTAACGATATCAGGTGATGCCTTAGATTCCTGCAGAGATGTAAGAGCATACAATCTATTTCGGCCTATGCTGTACCAGAAATAAGAGCAGACACAGAAGTCGCACCACTAGGTGCAAGAGTAGAATATGTAGCAACTGGAGCTTTGACCGCTACCAAAGCACCCTTACCAATTGGACAGTTTCTGAGAATATGGTTTGGTTAACCACATTTAAACTACCTGTCCCTCCCTTTTTAAACAAAAGCCTCAATAAAGACGACCACAAAATCGGCAAGGAGGACACGAAAATGCTAACTGTGCCCCACTCACCTGAGATTTGGTACCTTGTGCTTGAAAAATATCACTACCTTACGGATGCTTGTCACCCGACTGCTTTGGGCAAGGAGCGCTAGTAGTAGAGAAGGAACCCAAACTCCCCTACTTCTTCTTCGGCCATTTACCACCATTCCGACAACCCTGCCGCTGAGCACCAACCCGCTTAGAGAACCTGCTCTTCTTACCTTGCCTTCCCCAAACTTCACCTATTTTCTCTTTTCATCCTCCACCTACTGCATATGGACAACCAACCTTAAAATATCTATATCCTTAATCATCAAAGCAGTCTAGATTTCAAAGATCAAATCCCGAGATGGCCTAGAAGTGAACTTTCTCATCCTCGCTCTCATATCAAACACCAAGTTTGGAGCATACCTTGACAACTAATGGAACTTTAATGCATATTCCTTGACAGACATTCTTCTTTGCTTAAGATTCACACTTCTCCATCTTCTCTTCCCCCAGCTTTAGAGGAAAAAAAAATCTAAAATAGCATTAAAAAAGGCCTCCTATAAGGACAACTCTTCAACATCAGCTCTATATTTATCCCACTCCTCATACCATTGATACGTATTATTCTTGAGCTGATAAGCTACAAAGTTTACCCCTTCTACATTCGTGGCCTGCATCACCCTGAATATTTTCTTCATTTTATCCAAGAAAGCCTGAGAATTCTTCTCCACCTCTACTCTAGTAAAAGTAGGAGCATTCATCTTCATAAAATGGCCAACCCTTGTAGCCTCAGCAGATAAAACAAATAATTTATCCTGCTCATCCTGAGTAACAACCAACTGAGAAATAGTATGAATCGACTAACTAAATTCCACATTAGTCACCTCACCCTGAGGAGGACTAGTAGCAACTGGGGGAACTCTATAACAATCATGGATATGATCCTTAGATCGAGTATAAACTCTAGGTGTAGGGCGTACTCTATCAACATCGTCCTTAAATGGGATACAAGGATTTCCTTATGTTCCAGATTAGAGAGTATTGATATGAAAAGGAAACAAACAAGGATTAAAGAAAATTCCTAGACTTAGACTCCCGCTTGAAAACAGAATACCAAGAAAGTGAAATATTCCTAAATGCCTTATAACCTTTCTCTTATGAGTTTGACGTGCTATACACCCTTAAAAAGACTTTACTAGATATGGATTTGTGGACTCCCAATTGACCATATACCTAAATCTCTGATACTAACATGGCATGACCCGACCCAGGGCCTTATCGTAATGGGCATCCCAAGTGCGACCGAGATCGAAGACCACCCCGTTGCCCAACCCAACCTTCAGACGCCTGCCCTGAGTTGGCTGAATTTTGAACATATAAAAAGATAGCATAATTGTATAGTCCAAGACTCTGGGATAGATCTATAATTGAGATCGACCCAACCAAGTCCAATCATCCGAACCCTAGACAAACCAACCAATCCATAACCATATGAGTTTCATACTAATTATATATAATCCCAAAATGAAAGAGGATAGAACAATAAACAATCCCGTCAACCAGTGTCAGCTCCATTACTAATACCAATACTAAGGCTAATACCAATACCGATCCCACCCATACCAACTCATAGTAGTTCCACAAAAGCCTCTATCCAAAAGAATACCAAAATCTGGTCGGGACATACCCCCAACCAAAGCTAAAACCAATATCTATAAATAA
The DNA here is from genome assembly GCF_002878395.1 of Capsicum annuum. NCBI lineage: Eukaryota > Viridiplantae > Streptophyta > Magnoliopsida > Solanales > Solanaceae > Capsicum > Capsicum annuum. Next base: position 170,408,166 of record NC_061119.1, read on the forward strand.
AACAAAGTATGAAATAACATCCATCAAATGGATCTTTCCATAAAGATGGAAGATCACCACTTCAATCTAAAAACTGACCCCAAATGTCCAAATGCTACCCAGGAGGAGTATAACGACTGATTCCTAAATTACGTTGGGATACAGCTGCCCGAAGATGGGTTAGAGGGTGAACGCTAGCATGCACTCAGGATAAGGGTAAAATAATGCCATTTAAAAAAACCAAGTAAACCATCCATATGCATACCAACCATACATACATATATATATATAACCATGTTAGGAAAGGGAACTGGGTTTAACATGCATTTGAAACCATTTACCTGGGTATGTATAGCTTAACCGTATTTATCCACCCGGGGCTATATGATCCAGTGTAACCCTCTGAATGGGCCCTGATGCGTGTAGCCTCACAAACTGGAGATACTATTAGAGTAGGGGATTCTCAAGTACCTTTACCCTCTATGATACATATGTACAACATACTTAGAGGATTCTTTTGTACCTCATAGTATCATATAAGGTTGCTGTGACCTACCCCTCATGTCGGTAAATATGAGTTTCTAGTGTTCGTTCATTAAACTCTCACCTTCACGGTTAGCTATCATACCCCGCCATTATTGCCAAATTAAAACCATTTCCAACTAACCAAACCATTATACCATTTATCATATTCCAAGGATACTAATAGTCGTATCATCGTATCGACTATAACTTAAAAGTATTGTCCTTAGCAAAACCTTTTTAAGGTAGGGAGATTCCCGTGTACCCATTTACCAAGTTAACTTGGGGGAGTCCCATGTACCCCACAAGTGTTCCATTATTATGATTACTTAGGGGATTCTATTCCACCCTACAAGAATGATTGTTAAGCCTAAAACCATTCCATTTTGATCATTCCAAACCATTTAAACCATTTAAACCATTTAGAGTTCCATTACCAAGTTTAAACCATGCCTAAGTTCCATTAAAATCAAATAATGTAGTGAAAACATTCTCATAGGCATTTTATCAAAC
>NC_061119.1:170412179-170442897 GCF_002878395.1 Capsicum annuum
GACTCAATGGAACTACCAAATTTGTAAAAAGAGGTCGTTTTTAACAAGTTAACTCCTGAGACTCTTTTTAATCTATTTTAAGTAGTTTCTTATCTAAGAGGTCAAAACAAAATATAAAGGTTCGGTACCAACCATGCTATTAACCAAAAATTGATATTTTAGATCTAATTAAATTGACAGAATCAACATTTGACACCCGAATCATAAAACATTGACAAAGTCAAACTAAGCACTTTAAAGGCTTTTCAAAAGCTCAAACTCACCTTACTCACTTTCGAATGCTTCAGGGACCATTCCAAAAAATCCCACAACTCATAAATAACGTATAGCAAATATAAAAGAGGAATAAAAGGTAAAAATACAACAAAAGCGAGATAAACACAATAAGGGTTATCACAGATCGATGAGGGATTCGCGAGGTCCATGTACTGAGTAGACATGCCACACTTTTTCCAATATAATATTGTGTAGGCGTGCAACTTTTAGCTATTTATATTTAAATAATGTACAGGCATGCAACTCTGATCTCAATGAAATGCAATGTACAATAGCAGGCGTGCTACTCTGATGCTTAAATACAAATTACAATATCAAACAAAGCATTACACATCATAAGTCAATTCAATTTTTTCATTTCAATTTATATCTTTTGAATTCTACAACTTGTATAGACTTATTCGTAATACTTAAATAGAAAAATCTGAATATTTCCCCAAATATCACCATAATCAATCTCACACTCTGAAAGAGGGATAAAATCACCAACTAGCATGCACGATAATTCAACTTGTAGGTACAATACACAATAATCATGCAAATCAAGTAGAGAGAAAATAGTTTAACAAATCAATTAATTGCTTTTAGTCTTTGGATGATACCGATACCCACATAGATATTAATTATCTCATTTATACTGGACCACAAAATTTCCATTACTTCCAACCACACTAACACATAATGCTTTGAAAAACGTTTTCAAATGAACCTCATATGCAGAAGATAAACTGATCAAATACTATCTAGATTTATTACTGAAACAATATTTAATATGTCTAAAACTGCCGATAAAACTAAGAAAAAGTATGAATATCTAAATATCTAAAATCCTTAGGGACATAAAGAGTTAATAGGACATGAAACGACCCGAACTCCAGGCCATGTCACATGGGCACCTCAAGCTCACATGAACCGGAGGTCGCCTCGATAACCCACTCTAAATATCTCATAATACCATAGGAGTCAAAGGAACTCCACCTCACAAAGATAAATTAATATCATAAGTTGACATTATATTCATAATAATAATAACAACTATACCCAAGTTCACAGTTATTCCCAACACCTCTATATAGAACCGAAGTCAATAAATGTATGTGTCAGGACAAGCCCCCGACTATAGCCAAATCAAGTCTTAAAAAGACTAAGCCTAAAGATAAGGACTAAGAGATGAAGGTATTCCATATGTAAGGATGATCGCCCCTTAAAGTCTATGTACGGACTGATTGATCATCTAATCACTGTACAGGAAAAGAAGAAGATGCTCCGACGCCTATGATGTGTGGGGACATAGAATCCGGATACGGTTAGCGGTTGGAATGCTAGCATGTAACTCAAGTATAAGTGATAAGATAACATCATTAATCAACAACAAATCAATATATCATATTTCATCTCATTCATACACTTATCCATACATGTACATATATCATATATCAACCAAGATATCAAGGTTCATCAACATTCTCAAACATTCATTCATTAGATGTAAAGTAGAGAACTACCACCTCCAATGCTTATAGATTTATCATGCTTAATATACCAAGGACTTTATCCACATTCACATGATCATTAGATCGGGGACTCCCCCCATGTACACAAGTTCAATATACTAAGAACTTTATCCATACACACCATCACTCAACAAGGGACCTTACCCAAACACTTATGCCATTCAACAAGGGACTTTACCCACACACATAGGTAAATTTTACCACAATCCATGGGTGGACTTTACCTCAAGTCATGAGTGGACTTTACCACAAGCCATAAGTGGACTTTACCACAAGCCATGAGTGGACTTTACTATTAGCCTCTTCATGAGGAGAGGTCATTTGACCTCAAAAGCTCTTTTTAAGCAACAAACTTTACCTTACATTTTCATCGAGCGAGGGACTCTAACTCCAAGCCATATCATGGGCAAGGGACTTTACCCTCAAGCCATCAAAACCATCATTTATTGATATTTGGGACTTTAACCTCCCCTCTATGCATCAACACACATTCAATACAACATTTAGGGACTTTAGTCATTTAGCCAATTTTAACACTATACAAGACCTCATGGTCATCATGGGAGCCTTCATTTCTTAACCATTTCAATAAGCCAATGCCTTCATTTAATTCATCACATAAATCATTCTATGGTCCTCAAAACCTTCACAAGACATTAACATTTCAATAGCATTCTCATGCCACACTCTAGTTTAATACATCATTCAAGTTCATCTTCATATTATAGTAAGAGACTTCACCCTGTTATTAGCCACTAGCTCAAAAAAATCATTAATTAGACATTACATAGCTCACAATACTCTTATCACAAAATTTATCAAACATTCATGCTCATTGGTCCATTGCCCTAGTTCAACACATCATCAATAATTGACTAAATAATTCATTTAGATATTTTTACAAACACCTTTTATGCATACTTACGACAAGGTCATTTTCATGGTAGAAATCATCATGACTAGGGTTAATCAAGACCCTCATGTTAAACAAAATACAACAAGCACCCACATATGCAATCTACCATCAAATACATCTATCAATACAAGTATATACAAACAACATCATCATTCTTTGCTAGGTATCAAAACCGTTTTTATTTGATTCAAAACCACCATGTACACTTACTAATTCAAGTATGAAATACATAGGTTTAGAGTTATTTAAAGTGAGAAATAGATACATTACTTAAACAAATTAAATCACAAACAATCTTTACTCTTCTTTCTTTCCATAAGATGAACACCTTCAAACCCTAGCCTCCAATCTTGTTTCCAAGAGCCTTTAGAGTGTTTAGGATGTTTAAGTCTTGCAAATAAAGACTTGGGAGGATACCAATACTTATATAGGTCAAGGACTTAGGTTTTTAGGCAAGTTACATGACTAAAAGGTCCTTGGTTAAAAGCTGGAAAACACACACTTTCAGGGGTACGACTCCCCCTCACGGTTCACTTGGCAATCGTAACCTAGGGTACGACTGGTACCCTAACTCATACCTTAGCCTTATCCTAGGGCAACAATACTTTTTTGAGTATGAAAAAGGACCTTTGATTCATAACCAAGGAGTACGACTCACCCACTAAGTCGTAAGCTCAACTCATGACCAAAATAGTCTACTTCTAGGTTAGTTTTCCCTCTATACGGTTGAGTAGTTTACGATTAGTAAGCATGGGTATGACCAAGGGATGACATTGTCATCTAGAGGATAATATATTAACCTAACTTACTTCCTAAGATACGAAAGGAGAGGTCATGGTGGGTATGAGTTGTAACCTAGGGTACAACTCAAGTACCTCCAACCGTATCCACTCCAGAGACATTAAAGAGGTTGTTGTCTTCTTCTAGAGTTCAATTCTAAGTTCTTCAACTCTCTTCCACTATGATAGGTAAGTATAGATACAAGTTAACACCCTAATATGAACCTAAGAAGTCTTTAACCAAGTTGGAAATAACACACAACAAGGATACAACACAACACACATATCATGATCATTGCTATCCAACCAAAAATTTTGCAAGGTCACATTCTTGGGTGTTTTAGGAAAAGCTCCCAACTAACTCCAACGAACTAAATTAAAGAAAAGACTAAAAATAATTGTAAATATTTGTGCTTAATGGATCAGAACTCACTCCAACTACTGCTGAGTGGTACTGAGCTGACTAAGGGCCATCGAGGAACTGAGCATCTGAACCTATATTGTGAAATCAATATAGCACAAAAAAGAGTAAACGGTCAGTACTTTGAATGTAATCGTACGTGAGATAGGGAATAACTGAAATGCATATGGATATTTAACATGAATGCATGAACACAAAAAATAAATGCAAGACTAAGCATAAACATGTGCTGACATAATCTGTGAAATAGAGTAACTGAATAGCTGATAACCTGAACATTTGGTCATGAAAATGTGAACAGATATAATCTATATACTGGACTGAAAATATGGCAACTATCATATAATTGACATACCCTAGTGCAAGCTAATTTGGGTCCAACCTGTAAACCCAGTTAGAAGGGTGTTAGTACCTTGCCACGGGCACTGACACTGGCTGTGTAGATCCACTAATATGATGTTCCCAAGGACTAGGATGTCACCCTCTACTGAAAGGTTCCCCTAAGAGAGTTTCAACCTTCAACTAGTAGGAATACCTCTCAAAACTTACACCGGCTACATAGATTTGGAACTCAAGGACAATTACTAAAGGTCACAACCTCAACTGGCAGGTGAGCCCATATTCCTAGGTTTACTCGGTGCTAAATCCTACTCCCAACTGAACTGACACTGGTTCTGATTAAAGTTAACTGGACATCACAATTGATAAGTTCTCAACATAGGTATAATAATTTGGATATAATGATAAGAATCATGATCTGACTGACTTGTTACTTGAAAATAAAAATATGCATAAACAAATAGGTATCGAGTGTTTAAACACCATACATCATCAAAGTCTTGTAAGAAAATTCATGATTTGTAGACCCAAAACATAGTATATCTCTCACTAAACCAGTAAAGTCCATGAATTTGAATATGGGGATGGGTTAAATTTGGAAGGACAACATGCTTATGTGTTTTAGTTTATAACTTGATAACTGAACATGATATGGATGAATAAGATTATATGTCATGTAAGATTATAGTTCACATGGGAAGCACAATTTCATTGTTTGTATTCAAAACTATTAAAAGAGAATTAAGTAAATTCATGCTTCACATTGAAATTTTCATAGCAGGAGGAATGAAGATTTACACTTGAATAAAAGGGATTTTTGAAACCCAATAGGTAAAAGAAGTCCATTAATGAATACCCCACATACCCGAGTTGCTTGAATTTGAGAAGAAAAGCTTGGAATTGAGACCTTGAATGATTAAATCCTTGGGAGAAACTTGAAATATGTGTTCATAAGAATAAAGATGATTTTTACGTGGGTTACTGATGGGGAATGGGGCAAATAATGCCCTTTTTTGGTAGGAAAAACCAGCCTCCATGGCACAGAGGCTATGGAAGAGACTATGCTCTGTGACACAATATGTATCACAAAGTCTAACCTCTATGACATGCCATGTATCATGGAGATCAAGCCTTCATGACATGCCTAAATCGCGGAGGCATTCTGCCTCTATGGTCCAAAATCACCCCAAACCTATTTGAAAAATTCCAAAACTCTTCTTGATGACCATTTTAATATCCCTAACATATTTTGACTCAAAAATTAATATTTCAAACTCAGGAAGGTCAAACACAAAATGTTCACATTCTTGGGGTCTTAAAATTGCTAAGTACTCGAACTTCGTGTAAAATAAATGCCTTGGACTCCTTTAAATATGTAACTAATAGGTGGAACTTGACTAGGATATTGCGGTTTATTACAATACCTCCCCCTTGGGTTCATTCATCCCTGTATGAAACTGGTTCAACTGAAATAATAAGAAGACTGAGATTATGTACTGAATAATCATAAGCAGAATCATTGTTAAATAACTAAAATTTAAACATGATACATGAACTGAGCTGAATTCTTCTATAACATGAGGATGTTTATATAGCTGAGATAGAAAATAAAAGAATCACTTAAGAAAAACCATTACCTCAAGCTGTATCTGAATGCGTAGAGAAGAGATGGGGATACTTTGCTCACATTTATGCTTCTGCTTCCCAAGTAGATCCCCCATGGAATGATTTTGTGATACAACCTTAACCAAGGGAATTTCTTTATTCCTTAGTCTATGAATCCGATGATCAAGGATCTGAACTGGGGCTTCTTTATAAGAGAGAAAATCTTTCAAATCCACATTCTCTAAAGAAATAACAGAATCTAAGTCACCAATACATTTCTTTATGAAAGAGACATGACACATCGAATGCACTGATACCAAATCTGTAGGCAACTCTAACTCATATGCTACCTTCCTAAAACTACTTAAAATCCTGTATGGGCTAGCACAGTGGGGACTGAGCTTTCCCTTCTTATCAAACCTCTTCATTTTTTTCATAGGTAAAATTTTTAGATAAACTAAGTCACCAACATCAAACTCAAGATCTCTTCTCCTCACATTCACATAATATTTCTGATGACTTTGGGCTGTCTTCAACCTTTCTTGGATCGACTAAACTTTGTCCATGGCCTCATAAACTGAGTTTGACCCTATCAAAGTAGCCTCACCTACTTCAAACCAACCAATAGGATATCTACATCTCCTTCTATAGAGAGCCTCAAATGGAGCCATCTAAATACTAGAGTGATAGCTGTTCTTGTAGGCAAACTCAATCAAAGGAAAGTGGTCATCCCAACTACCCTAAAAGTCAATAACAAAAGCCCTCAACATATCTTCTAAAGTCAGAATTATCTGCTCTGCCTGGCCATCTATCTTAGAATAAAAAGCCATACTGAGATAAACTTGGGTACCAAGACCCTTCTGGAAAGCTTTCCAAAAGTGAGAAGTAAATTGGGTAACTCTATCTGAAATGATAGCTAATGGAACCCCATGCTACTTTAACAACTCTTTGATATAGAATCTAGCATAATCCCTGACTAAATATAAAGTATGAAATGAAAAGAAATGGGCTGACTAGGTTATTCTATCCACAATAACCCAAATCAAATCATGCTGACCACGCGTACGAGGTAACTTTTTTACAAAGTCCATGTTCACTACTTCCCACTTTTATGTGGGGATGCTAAACTCCTGAAGTGTAAAAACAGGCCTTTGATGATCAACCTTAACCTATTGATAGTTTGAACACTTAGCCACAAACTCCGCAATATCTTTCCTTATAACACTCCACCAATAGATTTCCAACAAATCACTGCATATCTTAGTGGCTCCTAAATGAATAGAAAATCACACACCAAGCACTTTAGCTAATATTTATTGTCTCAAAACCATCAACACACAAAACACATAACCTGCCCTAACAATGAAGCACACTATGTACCCTTTAGGAGAAAACCTCAACCTTCTAATCCATAACTGTCTCCTTCAGCTTGACTAAAATAGGATCCCTATCATGCTTTTCTTTCACTTTGGCAACCAGTGAAGATTTCGAGTCATTTTGAACCCATATACTACCTTCAACACCTAACCTAGCAAGCTGATGAACCTTACTGACTAACTCTTTTTTATCTTCTTCAACATGCACAATACTCCCACAGACATTCTACTAAGGGCATCAACCACTACATTAGCCTTACGTAACACACTCATATCATAGTCTTTTAGTATTTCCAGCCACCTTCTCTGATAAAGATTTAGGTATTTTTACCTGAATACATACTATAAACTTTTTTGATATGTAAACACATCTACTTGAACCCTATAAAGGTAATGTCTCTAAATGTTTAGGGCAAAGACAACTGCTGCCAACTCAAGGTCTGGGTTGGGTAATTCTTCTCATTGGGTTTAAGCTGTCTAGAGGCATAGGTAATGAACTTACCTAGATATATTAACACATAACTAATACCAACTCTAGAAGCATCAAAAAAACCTCTAAACCCATCTTAACCCTCTGGTAAAGTCAAGACTAGAGCAGAAGTAAGTCGAGTCTTAAACTCCTAAAAACTCTTTTCGCAGGAATCTGACCACTGAAATTTGAATTTCTTTAGGGTTAGTCGAGACCTGGGATAAGCAATAGAAGAAGAACCTTCAACAAACCATCTGTAGTAACTAGTTAAACCCAAGAAACTCTTGAAGTCTAATGGAGAGATGAGATTTGGCCAATTTCTTACTGCTTCTATGTTTTGTTGATCAACTCAAATGCCATCACCAGAAATGATGTGACCAAGGAAGGCTACTGATCTCAACCAGAATTCGCACTCACTGAAGTTAGCAACTAACTAGTTATCCTTAAGGGTCTATAATACAACCCTTAAATGGTTTTCATGATCACTTTTACTATAGGAATAAAAGAGGATATAATCTATGAAGACTATAACGAACATATCCAAGTACTGCTTGAATACCCTATTCACCAAGTCCATAAAAGCCACAGGAGAATTCGTTAGTCCAAAAGACATAGCTAGGAATTTAAAGTTACCATACCTAGTTCTAAAGGCTGTCTTTAGGATGTCACATTCTCTGACTCTAAGATGATAATAGGTAGATTTGAGGTCTATCATAGAGAAATAGCTTGCACCATTAAGTTTGTCGAACAAGTATCAATTCTAGGCAGAGGATACTTTATTCTTGATGGTGAATTTTTTCAATTGACAGTAGTCGATGCAGATTCTAAGTGAATCATCTTTCTTGCGCAAGAACAGAACTAGAGCACCCCATAGAGAAATACTAGGACTAATAAAACCCTTATCTAAGAGGTCTTTTAATTAATCCTTTAGTTTCTTAAGCTCAGTTGCAGCCATTCTGCAAGGTTGAATTAAGATAGGTTGGGTATTTAGGAGGAGATCTATTCCAAAGTCAATATCCATTTGTGGAGGAACTCTGGGAAGATCTTCAGGGAACACTTCTAAAAACTCATTCACTACAGGAACTGACTCAAGACTCAGAGTTTTAGGATTTGAGTCCTTGACTCAGATTAGATGATATATACATCCTTTGGATATCATCTTTCTTTCCTTAAGATAGGAGATAAACTAACCCTTAGGCACTGAAGTACTACCCCCGCATTCAATAATGGGCTCATTAGGAAACTGGAACTAGATAATTCTATTTCTACAATTAACTAAGGCATAGCACGAGTGAAGCCAATCTATACTGAGAATGATATTAAAATCTGTCATTTCTAACTCGATATGGTAAACTGAAGTAACTCTCTGAGACACTAGGATCGGACAAGTTTTGTATACTCTTCTGGCTACAATAAAATTACCCACTGGGGTAGACACTGAGAAAGGCTCTGCTAATTTGTCAGTACTGACATCGAAGTCTATAGATATATAAGGAGTCATAAATAAAAGTGAATCTCTAAGGTCTAATAATGCATAAAAATAAAGATGAAAGACTTGTAACATACCTATAGCCACATTAGGAGAACTCTCCTAATTATGTCAATTCTGGAAAGTTTAAAGTCGATTCTGATGATGCCCACTAGTAGCACTAGAGGTGGGTCCCTATTGAGTTGGGAGACCTACTCGAGATGTTGAAAAGTTGGAATGAACCTGTTGACGAACATCCTTTTCATTTTGGCCAACCACTGGGCAATCCCTGATCTTGTGGCCTGGCTTGCTATATCTAAAATACATATCACTGCCTTCTGTTCACTCTCTCTGATGATTCTTACTATATTTCATGCAAAATGGATTGGTACGACCATTGTTTGTACTCCCATAAGACTTAGAGCTTGGTGCTCTATCCCGACTACCCTGCCTGAACTTAGGCATTGGTGCACTGGCTGAAGATGGGGTTGGCATTGAAAATTTCTGGTGGAACTAAGAATGATTTCCACTATCCGACCTCTGCTATAAGAAGTTAAAGCTACCAATTCTTGCCCTCTTATTCTCTCTTTTCTTCTCCTTTTCAATCCGCTGAGCATGAACCATTAGCCTAGAAAGACTTATCTCCTTAATCAACATGGCCGTTCTAGACTCTTTGAATACACCATCAAATACACTAGACATAAACTTATTCATTCTATCCCTAGAATCAGCCACCATAGTTGGAGCAGGCCTCGCCAACTGAGTAAACTTGAGGGAGTTCTCCTTCAAACCCATGTTACCTTGCTTTAAATTGATAGACTCCTGAACCTCAACCTCCCTCAACTCTAGCGGGAAGAACCTGTTTAAGAAAGCCATGGAAAACTCTTCTCACTCTATAGGTCTTGCCTTAACACCTCTGTCCTCTTTTCACTATTTGAACTAAGTCTAAGCTACTCCCCGAAATTGGTAAGAAGACAAATTATCACTCTCACTAGAAGTGATACCCATAATGTTTCTCACATTCTGTACACCATAAAAAAACTCCTTCAGATCCTTCCAGACTTAGATTTGGAGAATAATGACAAATTCATCTGAATGAAGTCTCGGATCCTAGCTTTAACTATGTCATTACTAGATTGGCTGGGGATACGGCCTACTGGTTATTCTTGGCAGCCACTAAATGGGCCAAACCTTTGAAAGTGGCTCTGAATTCGGCATGAGAAACAGATTTGTTTAGGTGATATTTCTGAATAGGTAGTGCAGGATGATCCCCATTTCTCCTTTCGTTGTTTCTTTTGGGAGACATTTTCTATAAACAAAAGAAGAATGGGTTGAAAAAAAAGAAGTTCAATAGAGCTCATGCTCTTTCGCATGATATAAACACATAAAGAAAGAAATCCATCCTAAATGTCTTGTAGCCTCTTGACCATAAGTGTGGCATGCTTCATACCCATGCACAAGACTCTACTCAACGAGCTTTTAGATACCCTCGAACATTTTAAAACCTTACGCTCTGATCCTAAGTTTTTTCATGACCCAAGTCTACCTCCTAGTCGTGACACGATGCGTAAGGCTACAAGTGACCCCAAGCTAGCGCATGATCTGGTGCCTGCCGTGAACACTATACAAAATGAAACTAAGACATCATGTGCAGAAGATAAACTGATCAAACACTGTCAATATATATTACTGAAATAATATTTAGCATGTCTGAAACTACTGATAAAACTAAAAAGTTATCTGAATATTTGAATATCTAAATATTTGTAAGCCTATAGGACATGAGGAGTTGATAGGATAAGCCCCCAACTAACTCTAATTGACTGAAATAATGGAAATACGGAACATAACTATAAATACTTGTCTTCTATGGATGAGGACTCACCATAACTACTATTGAGTGGTACTGAGCTGACTAAGGGTAATCGAGGAACAAAGCATCCCAACCTATATTGTGAAATAAATATAGCACAAAAGAGATATGTGGTCAGTACTTTGAATGTAATGGTTGTAAGATAGGTACTAACTGAAATGTATATTGATACTGAACATGAATGCATGAATATAAAAAATGAATGCAATCTGATAAGCTGAACATTTGGTCATGCAAACTTGAACTGATATAATCTTGATACTGGACTGAAATAGTGGGAGCTATTATGTAACCGACATACCCTAATCTGAGCTAATTGAGGTTCTACTTGTAACCCCAGTTGGAAGGGCGTCAATACCTTACCACCAGCACTGAAACTAGCTTTGTAGATTAATTAATATGATGTTCCAAAAGACTAGGGAGCCGCCCTCTACTGGTAGGTTCCCTTAAGAGAGTGTCAACCCTCAACTGGAAGGAAGACCTCTCAAAAACCTACGCTGGCTAAGTAGTTCTAGAACTCAGGGACTACTACTAAAGGTCACACCCTTGAGAGAAAGTTGAGCCCCCATCCCTGGGTTTATTTGGTGCTAAATTTACTGGACATCACAACTGATAAGTGCTCAACATAACTATAACATTCTGGATATGATGATAAGAATCATGATCTGACTAACTTTATACTTGAAAATAGAAATATATATAAACAAATAGGTATCGGGTGTTGATAACTCTCTATCACAAAATAATGATATTTTAAATACAATGACATCATCAAAATCTAGTAAGAAAATTCATGATCATAGACCAAAAACATAGTACATCTCACTAAACTAGTGAAATCCATGAATTTGAATATGGGGATGGGTTAAACTTGGGAGGACAACATGCTCATGTAGTTTAGTTTATAACTTGATAAATTGACATGGAATCAATGAACATGATATGGATGACTAAGATTATAAGACATGTAAGAGTATAGCTCACATGGGCAACACAATTTCATAGTTTGTATTCAAAACTGTTAAAAGAGAATCAAGTAAATTCATGCTTAACATTGGAATTTTCATAACAAGAGAAATAAAGATTTACACTTAAGTAAAAGGGATTTTTGGGACTCAATGGGAGGATGGAACCTATTGATGGATACTACACATACCTGAGTTGCTTGAATTCTAGAAGAAAGGCTTGGAATTAAGACCTTGAATGATTGAATCCTTGGGAGAAACTTGAAATTTGTGTTATTTGGGATTGGGGATGAGTTTTACGTGGGTTACTGATGGGGAATAGGGCAAATAATGCCCCTCTTGGGCTTTTAATTCATCAGTTGGGTGATTTAGGAGAGAGAAAATGACCAAAATGCCCCCGTGGATGTTTAATAATAAGGCAGGAAAAACCAACCTCGTGGAGGCATTCTGCCTTCGTGGTCCAAAACACCCTGAACCTATTCCAAAATTTCTAAAATCTACCGAATGACCCTTTTAATATTTGTAAACACATTTTAACTTAAAAATCAATGTTTCAGACTCGAGAAGGTAGAAAATAAAATGTACGCATTCTTGGGGTCTTAAAATGGCTAATTCCTTGTATTTACTGTAAAATAAATGCCTTGCACCCCTTTAAACATGTAAATAATAGCTAGAAATTTACTAGGATCTTGCGGGGTATTACAAATGGAGAATCCCAAAGTAAAACCGAAGTCTTGGCCTTACGAAAAATCTATAAATGAGCCAAATCTTGTAAAATATAAATTTTACGTAGAAGGATAAATATATAAACACCCATATTGCTATAGTAAAATTTAAGGGTCAAAAAAGTCAACCAAAAAGTTAATCCCGAGTTTCCAAGGACAAAATTGGAGTTTTATTGAAATTAATTTTCCCATGATTTAAGGAGTTCAAATCTAAATCTCTTCAAAAATAGAGTTGGAATCAATTTAAAAATCCTCAAAATACCATTTCCTAACTTTATGGGAAAATACCAAATTCTAAAGTTGAAAGACCAACATTTGAAGATAAAATCATGAAATAATTATTTAAAAATTTTAGCAAATTGGTTTAGAAACTTACCCAACTAATGCATTTCGAACATCTCCTGTTGAATCTCCCAAAATGAGTTCCCAAGCTTAAAAAATTGAATTACAGGGTCTTTGTTTGGAAAAGGAAATTTAAAAATAGTGACATCGATCTTCCTTCGTAAATGCATGCCCTCCATCATATTTGTAATGCTTTTTGAACCAAACTCATCATAATCACAAAGAAGCGATTATATTTCGACATAAGAAAATGGACCAACCTAATTAGATACAATTCCTCCTTCATGATCGTGATCAAGCCCCCTGTGATCACGATGCATTCATGAATTGCTCTTCCTTGGTCCATGATCCCGAAATATCATCGTACTATCAAAAAAATCATCTAGATGTTAATATGAGTAAAATAATACCCATATTGAAATTCAAAAATTCAGACCTAAAATCGGGTAAAAAATAGCCCATGGAGCCCGCTAACAGAATTCCAAAATTTAATTTGTCATGAGGATGTGAGCTCAAAAGTTGAGCATGAGTGGATCGCAAATCAGGTCCAAATCATCCCCATAAGCTCAAGGAAACTAACCCTAAAATCAAGATTTAAATTAATTTTAAAGATGAAATAACACAAAAATAATATAAATTGAACAAGGGATGATAGGCTAACATACCTAAGCTCAACAAGATAAAATCCTAATAATTTCCAAACTGTAAGGGCCACTAATGTTGGAAAAAGGGTTGGAAATGAATGAAAAATAAGAAAAGAGGGAGTTATATAGCTAAAAAAATGCCCTTTGTGAACGTGTGCATGATTTTTGGAGGATATGCCAGCCCAAATTAGGCCTTTGTGATCGTGGCTGGTCCAGTGTGAACACAATGAGTAAAAGTCGAGCTAGACAGACTGTCTTACTCCCTGCAAACGTGAAAGCAAGCTCACTAATGCAATGTTCAAAATTTCTTGACCTTCACAAATACGACCAAGTCTCATGAACATGTAGGAAAAAACTTGTCTACACTAGATGCTGGTAAACTAGTAAGGAGCCAAGTCCTTGTGGACTGCGATTGGGTGCTCAGGATTTATTTGGAACCTTATGTTTGCAAATGAACTATGCTACCATAAAAAATTTGACATTTCCGACTCAATGGAATCATTAAAATTTCCATTCGAGTTCCTTCTGATCTAATATAGGTCCCACACTTACTGTTCCTTTCTCATCTAAGTCACGCAATAGCCTAAAATGAGTTTAGAAGCCTCTAGACCTAGACTAAGGGTTCCCTATACTAAAATAAACATTCCAGGGCTAACGACGCTAACAAAATTCTCATCCGAGGTTGTTTACTAAAAGTGTTGGTCTGAGACCAATTTCTTAACTTCAAAAGCTCTAAAATAAGGAATGGGCCTAAACCCAAGCAAACTACTCGAAAGTTGAACCGGTGTTTTTGGAAAGTCATAAATGACCTATAGCCTCTGTGAGAAGGTACAAAACAAAAAAACATGTGGAAATCAAGAAGATGGCCTAGAGGGTCATTATAATATCCACTACTAAAAGGATATTTGTCCTAGAAAGTCAAAGGATAAAAAAGCTCAAAATCTCAAAAAAAATAAGGTATTAGGACTGCATGCCCCGAGCAAGACTCCGTAGATAACCTCTATGGCTATCTAAAACTTCCAAGGGATTTTGCTAAAGGTATTCCTTTTTCCTTCATAACCTAATTTCACTTCCCAAACAACTAAAAACTCAACCTTAAGTCAACTAACTAGCGTCGAACTGAATTGAGCATGATTGAAGCAGGTAAACATAAATCACACCATGCTAAAATCACACTAATACTAGCATAACCAAGTGATAACGTAACAAAGCTAAAGAAAATCCAGAATATGAACCGTTCATCCAACTCCGAATCTTGCATTCTCTTATCCTTCCATCTGATATCTACTCTAAACTACACAGAATCTCTCCTGCACGTCCGAGTCCTGACCATGTAATCACATTGCATTAATGTTTAAAAACTAAAGCTGACCCACAAAAAGTCCAGATGGGCTATAATAGGATCAATGCCTAATAGGTCTACCTAAATACTCAAATGGTGATGACCAATGTCTATGATCTCTACCAAGCCACTAACTGGTCTAGATGACCTTTAGCATCATTGGTCATGAGTTCTATGCAAAATATCTCAACACTAAATGATTCTCTCTCTAATTTTCCACAAATTATAGGTGAAACCATGCTAACCAAACTTGGTTACACATCTTCCACCGAGAAGGTTTCCAAAATTCCAACAAAAACTGAGAACCAAATTCAAAAACAAAAAAAACCAATACCATGTGCCAACAGACCATCTTTCAAACATCTATGAAGTACAACCAATCTGGACTTAAAAAACTGAGCTGGTAGCTAACAAGTAGGCCTACTCAAGTTTTTAGTGAACTTCCAACTAAATCAAAACCTAAAAAATAAGTTTCAACCAAGCTGCACAACTCATTGCTATAATCTTAACACCGAAGCTGAACTACTTGACCTTAGCCACCCAAATTGATCCTTTTGGCGAGCAAGCATCCCTATACCAAAATCAATCGCCAGTCCCAAGTTGTTATTCAAGATTAAAAAAACATAACTGGAGTTAAGAAATATTTAGGAATATCAAATATCAAAATCAATCTCACTTTAGAGACTAAGCATATATCTAATAGTTCCTGCAAGGGCTGAAACTGAAATATTATCCAAGAATGTAATCACCATAGAGCAAACCACCAACTAAAGATACAAGTTATCAAATACGTATCTTTTAGAAAAGTATAATACATCAGGGCACAACTAAGAACTTAGTAAGGTCGGAAGGAGTACTAGTGGTAGCCAAACCTTGGGCACCTTAGAAAAGTATGATTTAAGTCTGAATCTGGTAAACCAACACTCAATCTATGGAAATAAATACTCACTCTATAAACCCGCTTTGGATACCAAAAACTAATACTATAACATGACCTAAACCAGGGCCTTATCGTAATGGGCATCTCAAGTTCAACAAAAATTAGACACGACCCTCGATACCCAATCCAATCAAACAACATATACCCTGAGTCGAATAAATTCCGAACATATAACAAGTTGTGTAATTCAAATTGTAATGACTTTAGGATAAGTCTATATCTGAGACCAACCTAACCAAGTCAAACCATCCAAACAAAACCAACAACTATACAAAATCATTCCATTCCATAACATACCTAAGTCCACAGTTTGTCCATTTAAAGCCTCTAAAAAAATCCAAGATAATCTGATCGGGACATGCCTCCAACCATAGCCAAAGTCAATATCCAAGTCTAACCAATAAAGACAAAAGGAAACACAAAGCAAAAATAGAGCCTTTTAAAGTAAGGATGCTCACTACTTTTAGTCAATACAAGCCATCCCCGAATCCAAGTCACTGAGTAGGAGGTGTGATAGTATGACTAGTCCTTGCATTGTGTGGAGATACAACATCCAAAGACAGTTAGCGGTTGGAGCGCAAATATGTAACTCAGAGATAAAAATAGAGTAATGACATTATTCAAAACCAATTAACAAATGCATGTAACCAATGCAATACATACATATATATATATATATATCATGCTGGGATAGGGAACAAGATTAACATAAACTTTGAAAATATTAACCTAGGCTATTTAGCATAACCATTATATACCAAGTCACCCACGAGCTATATGAGCCCAGCTCTCCCCTAGCTGGAAGGGCCCCAGTGTGTGTAGCCACACGAACCAAAGAGTATCCATAATCGTATATACCTATATAGGGGACTTGAACCTCCTGGCATAGTCAAAGTGAGTTAAGCACCAATACATGTACTAAGGGGGGCGTGAACCTCCCATTTATATATTCATTCGGGGGACTCAAACCGCCCGGTCATAAAGACAGCCACACCGGCTAGCGCAGTTTCTAGTGTTAGTCCTTCGGACACCACTTTCATGGCCTGGCTACATATCCCACTTTAAAGCCCAACTAAAACATCCATTCAACATAGACAACCATTAAACCAACACCACTTGCAAGCATACCATATGACATTACCTTTATTAGTCAATTGTTTTTTTGGGGCTCAAACCCGTTGTCTAACAAGGATATAAATTTGATTCAATGTGTTGGGACTCAAACCCATTTAGCCAATTAAACCACTAAGGTTACAGTTTAGATCAACATATCGCCAATATGGCCTTCACAAAACCATTTACTAATGATTCAAAATCTTTAGGCCAACGCCTTGGTTAAAATCATGATTCAATATGTGACTAGTATGTTCTCTTAGACATTTTCAAAAACAGGTTGAGGGCATACCATTACCAAAACCAAAACCATCAATTTTAGGGTTAAACATGACCCAATTGTTAAACCACAATTACCAAGCACCCATATGTGCAAAACCATCATTAAAACATATATATAAACAATTTAAACCAAGAGTGATAATACCCAACAATTACTCAACAAGAGTAATAACATGCTGAGAATGGGAATCGGGTTTAGCATTCATTTAAAACCATTAACCTGGGTTGTGTAGCTTGACCATCCTAAAACCCCCCACAAGCTATATGGGTCCAGTGTTACCCTCTAAATAGGCCTCAGTATGTGTAGCCGCACAAACTAGAGATATACTAGGGGCAGGGGATTCTCATGTACCCTTCGCCCTCCATGATAGATATATACAAGTATAAACTTAGGGGATTCTCGTTTACCCCACAAATATATAGTCACCATGACCAACACTCATGTTGGCAAAAATGAGTTTCTAGTGTTCGTCCATTGGACTCACACCTTTATGGTTAGGAATCACAACCCACCATTATTGCTCAATTTAAACCTTTAATAAACCACCAATTCTAGAGTTAATTACTAAGACATCATGAACTAGTATCGTCATACCGATTATAGCTTGCAAGCAATGTGATTAGCCAATCCTTAGGGGATTACCATGTACTCCACACGATTTCTAATTTACTAAAACCATGGCCACTAAGGCATTACTAAATTATTTAAAATCATTTAAACCAATTTAGCTTCCATTACCAAATTATACAATGCAATAGTTTTCATAAAAGTCAAACTAGGTGGAAAAACCATTCTCATTGACATTTTATCAAACATGTTGAGGGTGTACAATTTCCAAAACCAAAACCAAATACCAATTGACCATTCCCATGGAACCACATGTTCAATTACATATCTTTAATATGAAAACCATAAGAAAACATGGAAAAACAATATTCATCCATTAACAACCAAAACCCCTAACATACAATTCAAAACCAACAATACCCATAAATAAATCATGCCTTAGATACCAAAGAAGACGGTGACAAACCACCCTTGAAAGCCCTAATTAACCTCCTTGAGGAAACCCTAGCCTTTTCTTTAAACCAAAATCTTGAGAGAGATTTGAGAGAGTTTAAAGTGTTTTTGATTGAGAATAATAGGTTAAATAAAGTTCCAATATTGTTTTAAGTCATGGAGTCAAAAAAATTTAAGAGAGGAAATATCTAAAATACACTCAGCTAAAAATCTAAAAAATAAACGTAGGTGGGTACGGTTTGGGCACCTCACTCGTGCCCCATCATACGAGTAGTACCTCTAACTCATACCCAGGATAGTAGATTGTACTTCACACTCCCCTTGCCTAAGCGTACCCATTCTATACGACTAGTACCCTCAAATCGTATTCAAGATAGAATCAAAGGGGTTGGACACTAGACAACATATGAATAGGACTATACCACTCATACCATCTCCATATGACCCTTATGATGTATATTCGTACCTTGAATAGAAACTAACCAAAACCACACTGAGCAACATATGACCAAGACCCCCTAAATCGTACGCACATTATATGACTAATAACCTTGAGTCGTATGATGGACAGAGAGTTCAATGTTAGCCTTCTAATATTATGTTTTATATTTTAATAATGACAAACTAATGATTATAAATTTGTAGGATATTTAAGGATCTTCACTGATGGACATAAGGCAAGGAGATATGCTAAAGATTGAAAAAATCTTTGAGGAATCAATTAGAAGATCCAAAAAAGGAAGAAAGGAAAAGAGAATCAATCAAATCACCAACTTCCCAGATTCATGGAAAATGGATCAAAGGCAAAAGGAAAGAATATCACACAAAGATTAAAGTAACTGTCATCACGGACCATCAATTTCCTAGATTTATGGCAAATAAATAAATCAAGACTATTATAAAGGAAAGAAGATCACACCCTCTACATGGACATATCTGATATAGATATGCACCACTGTGAAGGGTGCACCATGTATGGACATATCTGGTTTGGACATACTCTATTGTGCAATCCCTTAATCAAGGAATCACACACAAATCCTTGATTAAGAAAAAATCTCTTGGGTTTTGTTTTGAAGTGTAGCAGCTAAAGCCTATAAAAGAAGAAGAATAAAGATAGACATAGGTTATACAATTTCAAGAAGAAATCTCAAAGTGTCTCAATCTTAGTCTCACAAAGCTTTATGATCTTTAGCTTACAATTGTTATATAAAGAATTGCATCAAGTCAACTTTGTAATACAAACTGAAACTATGTCACAAAATCTGAAGAACAAAATAAGTCTTCAAAACTTGTTTCTCATCATTGTACTCGATACCAACATTGAGAGATCTAAGGAAACATTGAAACCCAAGGGAACTAGAAGTAGGCACCACATTGGTGTTCCGAACCAGGATAAGTTTTGTGTTCCATACTTTAAAGTCAGTTATTTATTTATATGTTTGTTTAAAATCTAATATGTTTTGAAGTATACTGATCTACAGGCAAGTCGACTGTGAGGAGTCAATAGTCAACTCACAGAAATTTTTAATTTACCCCCTCTTAAATTTTATTCAAAACCCAGGAAATTTCAGAACCAAGGGTGTTTCAATCAAGGAGACAATTTACATTACAAGAGAATAGTTTCCAAATACCAGTAACAACATCAAGAGATGCCTCAAATTCCCAATTGGTAAAAAAAGTATAAAGATGATTTTGATTAGTGCTAGTACAAAAAGCAACACCCGTTGGTGAAGGAGCTGATGAAACAGCAACTAGAACTTTATTAACCTAATGGCTACCTTCGCTGAAGGATAATACCTCTGAATATGACCTGGCTGGAAATATTTAAAATGCAAGTTCCTCCCCCAACATAATAACCACGATAAAGATAACTGCAAAATCGATAAGGAGGATAGGGTAGGGCTGACTAAACTCTACTAGCTTGAGACTGGGCACCTTGTTCCTTAAAAGCACTGCCATCCTAAAAGGGACAATCACCAGATGACTTAAGATATAGAGAAATAACCGTTGAATATGAGCTAATATTTTCCCAAGTCCTCTTCTTACCCCACTAGCTACCATCTTTACCATTATTCTGTTGGCCTTTACCCAACTCTAAATATCTGAACTTTTTATTCCACTTCTCTCCTATTTCTACTTTTTTCTTATTTTTATTTTCAACCTGCTATATATACACCACAAGCCTAGAGATATCTATGTCATTATTCAATATAGCGTCCTTACACTCTAGTACCAAGTCTTGAGACAAACCCAAAGAAAAATTCATCATTCTCGCTCTCATACTAGCCATAATCTCTAGGGCATAATGAGATGGATGGTAGAATGTCAAAGCATACTCCTTCACAGTCATCCTTTCTTGCTTCTAGTTCACAAACTCCTCATCTTTAGCTTTCCTTAACTACTAAGAAAAGAAATGATCCAAACAGGAACCCAAAAACTTATCCCATATAGCTGATTCTGCATCATCATCCCTTAACTACTCCTAATCTTCGTACCTTTGATATGCCATATCTTTTAGCTGATATGCAACAAATTTCTCATATTTAGAGTTAGAAGCATGCATCACTCAAAAAATATTTTCCATCTCATTAATGAACCCTTGAGGATCCTCCTCAACCCTAGAGCTAGTAAAGTTTAGAAGATTCAACCTTAAACTATCCAACTCTAGTGACCTCAAATAATGGAGCAACAAAACCAATATGGTCAGGCTGACAAGACTAAGAAGTCACCAACTGAGTTAACTGATGAATAGATCGCCAAAACTAAAAATCAAAAATATCTCCTTAGGGCAGTGGTTGAAGGAACATTATCAGTGTATGAAGCTGAGGAAGATTGGTAGGGACCAATGGAACTCCATGAGAGGCAGTACAGTCAGGAGCAGGAACCCTAGACTAGGTATGAACTCTGTAAATAGGGTGAGTTCCATCCACATTATACTCCCGGGGTATAGAGGTGTTTCCATGAGTATAAGATCTTCGAGGAGGCTTGATCTAAAATTCTAGGAAAAGAAAATTAGTGGAATTTTTAAAGCCGTAGACTGTATGGCAAAAAAAAATAGATCACAAGAAAGGTAAACATTCCTAAATGCCTCGTATCATCTTCCTTATAAGTGTGGTATGTTACGTATTCCTAATAAAGACTCTACTTAACATGACTTTGGGGACACCCAATGACCATGAACCTAGGATCTGATAGTAAGCTTGTCATAACCTAAACCAGGGCGTAGTCGTGATGGGTATCTCAAGTCGGCGAAGATCAAAGACCACCCTTATTAGCCTAGCCAACCAAAAAATAATATATCTAGTGGTGGATGAGTTCCAAATATACGACAAGATAATAAGTTTCAGACATATAACAATATATGGATAAGTTTTGAACTTATAACAAGATAGATAAATCAATAATAAGAGGGATCTAAGAATCTATAGCACAATCCACTGACACTTTGTCCACAGAAGCCTCTAAGAAATCAAAAATCAACCTAAGTTAGGATATGCCCCCAACCATAGACATAAAAACCCACCAAAATAGTCTAAGACATAAGCAAATATACTATGAAATAAGGGCCTTTTGAAGAATGGAAGCTCACTACTTCAAAGCTAACTCATAGTTAATTCAAAAATCACCTATAACTGCACAAGGAAATTGAAGTGTATTTGGACCCTTCATCGCGCGGGGATACTATATTTGAGGACGGTTTGCGGGGTAAGCTTGAGCGTGTCACTCAGAGAAGGGAAAAATAATGCGAAGTTCCATATCATAGTAAAATTACATGCACACAGTGTACGTACATGTATATATGAAATGACGGGACAAAGAACAAGGTTTAGCATGAGATTTAAAATCTTAACCTGGACTGTGTAGCTTTAACTGTCATAAAGGAACCCACAGACTATATGGGCCCGACTCCTTCACCAGAAGGGACCCATTGTGTGTTAGCCGCATGAACTAGAGGTACCAAGGAAAACCTGGGAATACACAATACTTTGACAATCTATGATATATATATGGTGTGATATAAGCACACAAATATTAAGACTAACCCCCATATCAAAAAATGTTAGTTTCTAGTATCGATCCCTCGGAACCTCCATTTTAATGGCCAGCTATACAACCCCCTTTTAAGCCCAATTAAAATAATTATTCAATCCTATTTATTAAACCAAGGACCATACATTAAGGCACCTACTATTGGTATTGCCATGCTAATTATAATTGCAAGATAATATCATTATGCCACTTCCATTAACCATCAACTTAGGGGAATCTATGACCTACATGGTCTAATTATTCACTAACTTGGGGTAATCCATGACCCCCATGGTCCTATTAGCCATTAACATAGGGGAATTCATGACCCCCAAGGTTCAATTAAAACTATGTAATAGCCATAAAGGCCTTTCAAAGCTATTTGTATTTCATTATCCTTTTATGCAATGTAATAGTTTCAAATTTGGTTTTAATATGCATATATCCATATTTCAAAGTCAATTTGTTAAGGTTGGGTTGAAGTTATTACCAATTCAATTATAAAAATCCATTAAGTTTGGGGTATCCAAAACCTCTGAAAGTTTATCCAATCAATTTGGGGGATTCCTCGAACACCTATTCCTATTTACCATGTCCGTGCACCCAATTAGTTCAAATCCACCAATTCAAAACATAAATGATTCATAAAAGACATGAGAAATGCAATTCAATCAATAGTACCCAAAAGCCCTCAAGCCAATTTCCAAATCAACAATTTAATCACATGGGTAATAATCTTAAACACATAATTTTAATAAAATAAGCTTTAGGGAAGAGATAGATGCCTGGGATACCAATAAAATTAAAGAGAAACTATAAATTAAAAGGTTGAATGCCTAATCCCTAGAAAACCCTGGTTGTTCATAACTTGGGAATTTTGAGAGAAAAATAATGTTTATGCTATGAAATTTAATGATATTAGGGATACAAGAGTGTTTTATGTCATGGAAAATAAGTTTGATGGAAGAAAATACCAATTTGCTCTTAATGAGAACGTGTAGAAAAACTATCCCCAGTCGCTATAGTCACGTCACAACTCGTGACATCTAGTTACAAGCATTTCCTAGAAAACCCTACTGGTTTGTGCACGAGTTATTCCTTATGACTCATGACCTCACCTTATAACTCGTAAGGGACCAATCATGACATCAATAGAAACTTTGGCATTCCTCACTGGTTTACCTGCAATTTGAGCCCTTTGACTCATAATGAGTCTTCACAACTTAATAGGTGAGTCATTACCTGGGCAGTGAGCACATAAGTCAAGAAGTTTTCAGAGGACAAGAATCTAGGTCATTATACTTGTATGTTGTACTAGGTAGATTAGAGGATTACGCTTTAGATGCTATAACCACAGGTTGATTTCCATATGCCATTAGCTAGCTTCTACTTTATTTGATTTTAGTTCCATATTTTTATATGTTTTTGCTTATTTTGCCTTGCAGTTGGGTTTATGTTTGGAGTCTTTATCTTTGCCATTGTATATACCTACCCCTGTGGGTGATTCTTAAGTAATGGATCGGTTATATAGATCTTTTTTGGTGATCATTTGAGATTTTAATACTCAGATTGATCTATTTTTCTAGATATAGTAGATTTTGAAGAGATTCTAAGCATGGATGGGTTATCTTCTTACTATGCAATCTTAGATTATTTTTCTAAGATCGTTACTTTAGCCTTACCTAGCATACCCCAGTTGTGTGGTAGGGTTCTGTTAGCCATACGTCTGTGGAGATTATTTCTTATATTTGGGCTAGGATACTGATATTGAGGGATTGTAAGTCATTTCTTGCTTATGTTCAAGATGTTAATTCTGACAGTCCATCGCTTGACTCTATCCCTATTGTTTGTGAGTTTCTTGATGTGTTTTTGACCGACCTAACTGGCTTTCTTCCTGAGCGTGATATAGAGTTTATTATTTACCTTGAGCCACGAACTTAACCTATTTCTGTGGCTCCTTATCATATGGCTTCTGCCAAGTTAAAAGAGCTGAATTGTCATATTTAAAATCTTCTCAATAAGGGTTTTATCAGACTTAGTGTATTGACATAGGGTTCTCCAATTCTATTTTTATAAAGAAAGACAAATCTATGTATTTGTGTATCGACTACTGGCAATTAAAAAAGGTGACTATGAAGAATAAGTACCCTATACCTTGTATCAAAGATTTGTTTAACTAGATTTAGGGTAAAAGAGTTCTTTATAAGATAGATTTAAGGTATGGTTAGCATCAGTTAAGTGTTAGGGCTATGGACATTCTTAAGACAACCCTTAGGACTCATTACAGACATTATAAGTTCCTTGTGATGTCTTTTGGGTTGAAAAATACCCCAACAACTCTTATGGATCTGATGAATTATGTGTTCAGGTCGTATTTGGACTCCATTATGATAGTATTTATTGATGACATTCTAACATATTTGAGGAGTAGGGAGAAATACGAGCAATTTTTGAGAAATGTGCTCCATACTTTGAGGGATCACCTGATTTATGCCAAGTTCTCAAAGTTTGAGTTTTTGCTTGAATCTGTTGCTTTATTAGGGTATGTGATATCCAAGGACACTATTATGGTGGACCCGACAAGGATTGGGGTTATTCATAGTTGGGTGAGGCCTACGACACCTTCTAAGGTTCGTAGTTTTGTTGGGTTGGCAGGTTTCTCTCTCCGACTTATTTAGGTCTTTTCTTCTATTGTAGTCCCTATGACCAGATTGACCAGGAAAGAGGTTTTGTCTTAGTGGTCTGCAAATTATGAGGTGAGCTTTCTAAAACTTATAGATTTACTTATTTAGCTCTTGTTCTCACTCTTCTAATTAAAGGCAAAGTATTTACTATTTATTTTGATGCATCTGGTGTTGGTATGGGGTGTGTTATGATGTAGTAGGGCCGTGTAATTGAATATGAATTAAGGCAGCTGAAGGTGCATGAACACAACTACCCTACCCATAACTTAGAGTTGGCAGCGGTAATGTTTGGGCTTATAATTTGGAGGCATTCTTTGAATGGGATTTGGTGTGAGATATTTACTAATCACCACAGTATTCAATATATTATAACCCATAAGGAGCTTAATTCAAGGTAGAGTAGGTGGATTAAATTGCTGAAGGACTATGATATCTCAATTCTCCACCATCTGTGCAAGGCAAAATGATAGTAGGTGCCTTATGTCAAAAGTTAATGAGTATAGGTAGCTTGGCCTTCATTTTAGTTTCGCAGCCACCGTTGGCTTTGGACATCTAGTCCTTAGCTAACTTGATAGTTCAATTGGATATTTTTGACCCTCGGAGGATTATTTGTAGCGTTAAGGCTATATCTACCTTGGTGGAGTAGATTAAGGGTCATTAGTTTAAGGATAGCAAGCTTCGTAGTGTGTAAGAAAAGGTGCTTAGAGGTGAGCCTCAGAGGGATATCCTAGATTTTGAGGGTGTCCTAAGGTTTGATAGTCCTATTTGTGTTCAAAGGGTTGGAGATTTAATTCAGTTAAGACGCTTATAGCTCCAGATACTTGACTTAACTTGGGAAAGCTAAGATGTATAGGGAGTTGAGTCAACATTACTGGTGGAGTGGTATGTAGAGAGATATAGCAGGGTTTGTGGATCGATGCCTTTGTTGTCAGTAGGTAAAGATCAAGCATTAAAGACGTGGTGGATTGATTCATTAACTACCTATTATCCAGTGGAAGTAAGAGTGAGTTATGATGGATTTCATAGGTGGATTACCTCGCACTTCTTGTAGTGTTGATAACATTTGGGTCATCGTGGATTAATTGGCCAAGTCTTCTAATTTTATCCCTATTCGAGTTTCCTACAGTGCTGAGAGGTTACACATGTTTATATTCAGGAGGTGGTGCGACTGCATGGGGTCCCTGTGTCGATTATTTTAGACCGAGGCTCTCAGTTTATTTCTAATTTCTAGAGGATGTTTCTGGAGGATTTGGGTAACTAGGTTGACCTTATCATTGCATTTCACCCCCAGACTGATGGGCAGTTTGAACGGACTATTTAGGTCTTGGAGGACATGCTCCATACTTGTGTGTTGGATTTTAGGGGTCAGTTGGACCAGTTTCTACCTTTTTGTGGAGTTTGGATATAATAATAGATTTTATTAGAGTATTCTGATGGCGTAATTTGAGGCATTATAAGGTAGACAATGTCGATCTCCCATTGTCTGGTTTAAGACTTTGGAGTGTAAGCCTTGTGTCATAGATCTACTTCATGAGTCATTAGATCGAGTTCGGGTGATTCAGGATAGGCTTTGAGCAACCTAGAGTAGACAAAAGGGTTATACTGATTGTAGACATCATCCATTAAGTTTCAGAGTTGGTGACAGGGTCTTCCTATGAGTATCTTCCATGAAAGGTGTGATGAGGTTTAGGAGGAAGGGCAAGCTTATCCCTAGGTATATTAGACCCTTTGAGATTCTACGGACAGTTGGGGAGGTAGCTTATGTGTTGGCATTACTTCCTTTCTTCTGAGCCATTAACCTAGTGATCCCTGTATCTATGTTATGAAAGTATATTCCAAATGAGCTGCACGTGCTGCGTAGGACTCGGTTCAGTTGGATGAGAGGTTGGCTTTTGTAGAGAAGCCAACATCCATTTTGGCCTAAGATGTCAAATTGTTGTTCCCCAAGGACATTATAGTGTTTAAGGTTCAGTGGCATCACGGTCTAGTGGAGGAGGTTATTTTTGAGATCGATAGTGATATGCACACCTAATATCCCTACTTATTTGGGCGCTCATGTATGTCCTTATGCTTTACTTTCGTAGACGAAAGTCCTTTTAGTAGTGGATGTTATACTGAACCTCACAGTCATTTTGTTGTATTTTCATAAATTTTTCGATGTCTAGAACTTTTGTATAACTGTCTCAAGTTATTTATCACTTGTTGGGACTGATAGTTCAGTTCCCAGGCAGTTTGTTTGATTAAATTTAGTGATATCTAGTATATTGTGGAATATTTAATTTAAAATGATATTTTGTAGAAATATAATTTATTACCCTTCTAAAATATTTTTGATATTGACAAAATTCTCTAAGTTATGGTATGTTTATGTTATTTTATAATAGCTTTTCTATAGTATATTAATATTTTAAGCAGAGATAGTAAATCTAAATATGTCAAAATATTATTATTATATAATAGAGGGCTTATTAAAAATAATTTTCTACTAATTATGATATATTTAAATTTTATGTTTATTTTACCACGAACCTATGCAATCTTGAATATATATATAATGGGATTAAATTTATTAATAAATATGTATTAATATGTATGTATACGTGACAAATGTCACATTAGGTGTCAAAACCTTTTAAGTGTCAAAACATAAATGCTAGTAAAAGTTACTGGTTAGGCCACTTCTAGTTAGTATCTATCTTTTATATATATATATATATATATATATATATATATAACCTATACTCATTATATATCATTGTTCTTTAAAGAAAGGCTTGCAAACATTCAACACTCTTCATATCTTCTTAGAAAAATATGTACTTTAACATTATATTTGATTTCCAAAAGAAATCAAGTTATTCAAGCCCGATTTCTAGTGACATTATTTGGAGGCTTCGTGGAAAGACATTTTAGTTTTGACGTTCAGGTAGGCTACACTTAATATATCTTTATATTGAACTTATTTATGTAAATTGTGTACTATTATGTTGGTTTTAGAAAAGTACTTATACTTGTACACCATATTATATATATATATATATATACCTTATTTATCCAGATAGAACACCATTCTAGTATATTTTGATATCTTACCTTTAATTATGATATAACATCTATCATGTTAGGGTGTGAAATTAGGTTATGAAACCTAGAATTTGTCCCTTTTTAATCAAGAAATGCGACTGGCTGATTAAATGTATTTTAGTTTTTGTATAGGTTCAGCAGGTACTTTATTTCTTCATTATTTGCAAATTTTTGTACCACTTTGACATTTGTTATGGTATGGTTTGAATTTTAATATTACAGTTGGGTATGGTTAGTATAAGTTCTGGTTCGAGTCCGACATCTAGTTATATGATTTGGGAGTTTTGGTACGGATTATGATTTTCTGTGAGTTGTTGTTTCTCTGAGTTCTGTTTTGAGTTTGATATTTGATTATGAGTTCCGTTGTATATTATATATGTGGCCTCTCATTATTACCCACTATTTATGATATGAATCCAATATGTGTGCTATCGTTATTATCCACCACTACCGGTTCAGGCCCGGCGTCTGGCCTCTCATGACTACCCATTGGTGTTGGTTCAAACTCGGTGCACCTGTGGATAGATACTATGATTTCATGGGATGAGATTTGTTTAAGGATTATTTATGTTTATTTTCATTAATAACTCCTTGTGTGTCCCACCGACTTATAGGGGTACGATTAGTTAATTATCTTCTTCAGTGTTCCTAGCTGGCTTATTGGGGGCCAGTTAGGTTATATTTGATTTGTCTATCATTGGTGAGTTATTTATTTTATGTGTCATTTATAATTATTACTTTACCACATGTGTGTAGCTTCCTTTATCAGAAGAAATTTCCATTTGTACAGGAAGACAGTGTGAAGAGAGGTTCCAAAAGCTCAAAACCTTGTTTACTTTAGCCCCAATACCAACCCTGCCTATTAAGGTAAGGAGTTCATTGCATATTTGATACATCACAGTTGGGTTTAGGTGCTTTTTTGATGTAGTATCAGAACATGATTTCTTATGCTTGAGACAACTGAATTGTTGTGAGAAAACCTATCCCATGCATGGCTTAGAATTGGCAACGGTAGTGTTTTATTTGAAAATTTAGAGATATTATCTCTATAGGGTGAAGCGTGGAATGTTCACCAACCATCGTAGCTTGCAACACATGCTCACTCTCAGGGATCTAAATCTAAGATAGAGAAAATGGATGGAGTTTATCAAATACTATGACATCTCAATTCTATATCCCCCAAATAGCCCATATAGTGTTAGACTCAATGAGTCAGAAACTAGTAAGCATGGAAAGTTTAGCATTGCTGGAGGTGTTCAGGCACACATTGGCAAGAGAGGTGAAGTTTTTGGCTAACAGTTCTTTGAGATTGTAGGAGATTGGTGAAGGAAGGGTGTTAGCAAATATATGGGTTCGGTCCACATTCTATGATCCAATAAAAAAATAGGCAATTTAGGGACAAGAATCTAAGCAAACTCAGGGAAAAAGTATTCCTAGGGGAGGCAGGAGAGGCCATTCTTGATAATGAGGGGGCATTGAAGATTTTGGGAGTGCTTGTACGTACCCTAGGTAGGCAATTTAATTCCAATTATTATGGTGGAGGCTCATAATTCTGAGTAGTTTATACATCGAGATGCCAACAAGATATATGGTGACTTAAAGAAACCTTATTGGTGGCAAAAAATTAAGCATGGCATTGTGGATTTTGTAACCAAGTGTCAAAACTGTCAACTAGTTAAGTGTGAACACCAAAAGATTGGTGGTACATTTTGGAGAATGCCCATTCTAGAATGGAAGTGGGTTTGACAAAACCTTGGAGGAAGTCTAATTCTATATGGTTCATTATGGGTCAGTTATGTATGTAGACTCATTTCATTTTGTTGAGAGTAGATTACAACGCGGCAAAGTTGGCCAAGATTTTTGTAAAAGATAAGGCTACACAGACTGCCCGTTTCTATTTTGTTAGATATAGGTACTCAATTTACTTTCAATTTTTGGAAGAAATTCTAGTCAGATTAGGAAGTCTAGATTTGATTTAAGTACAAATTTCCATCCACAGACCGATGACCACTCAGAGCAAACTATATATGTGTTTAAGGATATGCTTTGGACTTGTGTTATGGACTTTGGGGGTCAACAGGACCAATACTTACTATTTTGTGAATTTTTCTACAATAATAGCTATCGATCTAGTATCGATTGGACCCTTTGGAGGCCTTATATGGTAGGAGATATATGTCTCTAATTTGGTGATTTGATGAATTTGAGATGAGTTCTTAGGGCACCAAGATGCTTACGGACTTGATGGAAAAAGTTAGATTCATATAGGAAAAGCTCGTAGCGACTCAAAGATAGTAAAAAAAATATGCAGACAACGAGGTGAGAGATGTGAAGTTTGAGAACAGAGAGAAGGTACTCTTAAAGGTATTGCCTATGAAGGGTTTATTATGGCTGTGCAAGATACACAAGTTGATCTAAAGATACATTGGACCCTTTGATGTTTTGAAGAGAGTGGTTGGTTTCATACAGACTAGCTTTACCTCCTAGTATGTTTGGGGTTCACTTAGT
>NC_061119.1:170445897-170552942 GCF_002878395.1 Capsicum annuum
CGATGCCGTAATTTATGAAGTAAGTTATAAAATGAGCATATCTGAAGAGAGGTCCTAAGTTTTTCCTTAAACCACTATAATAGAAAAAGGTATCGCTGTAGTATACCTAGTTTTATGGTGCAAACCACTGCATCGATAAACTAACTTATGCATCGGCAAATCAACTACTGTATCGGTAAATTAACCATTGTAGCGGTAATATGTAGAATTTGATAGATTTAAAAGCCCAAACATTTTTCATTCTTCAATTTTTAAGTAATTCAAAGGATCTCTAGGGAATGCAATTTCTTGTGGAAATTTTGAGTTTTTCATCAATGGAGGTAAGTTATTACACCTTAGGCTTGAAATTACTTTTATAACCGTAGAAAATCATTAGAAACGAATTCATGGTTGAATTTGGGGTTTATCCCTAGTTTATAAAATTAGGGTAAAGTGGTGAGAATGAGTATAAATTCAGTAAATAATGATCCAAAGTTTTTAGAAAATACCAATACTACTTGTAGAATTATAGTTGTTTATGTAAATTCAAATAAGGTTCACGACGTTTAAAAATAGAAAACTCTAAGATGATGAAATAGAGATATTTCATGGTTAAAATTAGTCGACATTGATACCTAGTAGTTAAAAGGAAATGAATTATTGAAATGGGTGTTCTTGTTGTTGTAGATAGGTAACAAGTTAAACGAGAAGAAAAAGGAAAAAGTTTTTCTTAAAGGTGTATTTGAGCAAGTATTTGAGGTGGGTTATGGTTTATTGTAGAAATTACACTTTCCTAACTCTATTCTTATTTGTGAATTGAAGTCCTTTAAGAACTACTTATTGTTATTAACTGCATTGCATATTCATTCATACTGATATGGTTGAGTTGAAAGAGATAGTGATGATATTGATATGCACCCCATGATGTTCACGAGGTTTGGAATGATTATGATGTTGATGCAAGGGTGTTGATGTTGATGAGAATGACAAGAGCAAGTAATGACGTGTATATCTTGCATTTATACATTCATTCATATGTTTTGAATGTTTATTTATGATCATATGTTGTAAAGTACTTGATGACCAATTATGACTAAGAGTAAATGTACATGATTGTGAGATTATATTCTCCTTAAGTGTTTTGCATACTTGATTGTCAATCATTGATTATAAGTTCTGTAATGATCGCCTTATATCTATTTTATTTACTTAATTGTATGGTGTCTGGTCGAGTCGGCCTATGATGCCTACCGGTATGTGTTGTTGTGAAAATGCTACCAGTGCTCTTATTTAATGCTACCAGTGGTCTTATCTTTGTTGAGTGTAGAGAATGTTGCGGCATCTGAGAAAAAAACCTCTCCTTTAGTTACTAGTTCCAAATTCAGCTTCAAAAGTGAGTAATTTGACCGGGAAACCTTTGGACCTTTAATTTATCATTCTCGTCCCTTGTGTTTGGACTAAGACATTCGTATTGGTTTCTTGTTTTGGACAGTCATTTATCCTTTAGACTTCTTTTTTCTCTTAGATATTCTTTCACGGTGACTTTAGGTCCTAGGGATGTAATAAATAAAGGTTTGTGCACTCCATTAGTTTTTGAATATTGATACTGGTTTTAAGATATGGAATGAACACCCTTTTACACTTCTTTAAAGCTAAGATTTAATAAAGGTGAATGCTAAAGTAACACTTGAGTTGGTGAAAGTTGAGATTAGTATGGTTCTCCAACTATGGGTTAGGGTGGGTCTAAATCATGATCACTATCTAGTTTTACCAAATTCCACTCAATAGCCAAAAATGAGATTGGGAGCCTCGAGACCCAGCCAGGGGTCCCTCAATCCTAAAATCCACATTGTAGAGTTTACGGGGCTATTAAAATTTTCATCCAAGGTCGTTTACTAGAAGTTTTTGCCAAAGCCCAATTTCTCAACTTCAAAAGATACAAAATAGGAAAATGGGCTTAAACCTAAATGGACTACCTAAGAACCAAATCAACGGTCATAGCAAGTCAAATGATTTGCAGCTATTATGGAAATGCTTGAAATGCAGAAAATGCACAGAAATAGAGAGAATGATCTAGATAGTTTTACAACATCCATTACTAAAAAGACTTTCTTCCTCAAAGTCAAGGATTATATTAGCCCATAATCTTGAAAGGATGAGATTCTAGGCCCACATGCCACACCAAGGCCCCCGGATAACCTCCAATGCCAAATAATGCTTACAAAGGATTCCACTCAACATATCTCTTTAACAATCACTTACTTACTTCACTTTTCCATATAACCATGAACTCATCCTCAAAAGTCTACCTCCCTCCAGCTTAACTGAGCTCGACTAAAGTATGAAAGACCAAAACTAAAGCATACTGGCATCATACCTATAAGAGCACAACCAAGTGAATACTCAACCAGGCTACTGACAACCCAATGCATAAGCTATACAACCAACTCGAAACTCTAAATCTTTTATTCTCCTATTTTTTCAAACGTGTTGTCTACTCTAAACTACATAGAATGTCTCCAACATCATCCAAGTACTTTCCACAAACAACACCACTCTATCCTTGAAAGAATAATGTTTTCCCATGGAAGAACCAAATGGACTAGTATATGAATAATGCCTCAAAAGGCTTCATTTGTAATTAATTATTAGTGGCTAACGAATTCAACTTCTTCTACAATCGATATCACAACCTAAACTAGGCCTATCCGTGATGGGCATCTCAAGTCCCACATGGATCAGAGACCACCCCCTACACCCAACTAAATGAACACAACACCCCAGGGTCGGGCAAATTTCGAACATATAACAAGATATTATAAAAATAAACTTAATGATATTTAAATCATGTATATAACGAAAAATCCGTAACCAGCCAAACAACCTACCAACATCACCCAAGTCCACAGTAAGCCAAAAAACCCTCTATGAAAAGAAAACCATAACAAGTCTTGGTCGGGACATGTCCCAGATTCTGACAATGATAATGATAATGCTGATGATAATGAAAACTCTTAATGCTAATCTATGATAATAACAAATGAAATGTCTAAGTCTTCCGGACAATGTAAGTTCACCACTTTACCATAACGAATCAATGAACCGAGCCGATCCAGCTAACTCTGCGTAGGAAAAGTAGAGGTATCTCCGGTGCCTATATCGCATAGGGATATAACGTCCGTAGATGGTTAGTGGGGTTAACACTAGGATATAACTCACAGATAAAGATAACATAATGTCGTGATGAACCATTCAAATCATTCAAATCTAATGCACATAATCAAATGCATATACAAATAAATATCGCATGCCAGGATAGGAAACAAGGCTTAACATGGATTTTAGTACTTTTAGCTTGGATTGTGTAGCTTAGCCATCATAACATAAGAAGGCATCCACAGGATATATGGGCCCAACACTGCCCCAGCTGGTAGGGCCTTAGTACGTATGGCCGCACCAACTAGAGGGTATACATATGCACTACAGGAGACTCGAACCTCTTGGCATATAGAGGTGACACAAACGCCCAATCATTTAACATAATATGGGGGGCTCAAACATCCCAATCATATGCTAATAATAATGGGGACTCGGACCACCCGATAATTTAGACTCCTACATCGGCAATCTTGGTTTCTAGTATTGGTCCTTTGATACCTCAACTTTCACAAATCAACTACACAACCCTCATTAAAGTCCAATTAAATGATTTATCAGACAATCCCTTCATCGAACCACATTACACATTAAGGCATACATTGTTGGTATCGTCATACTAAGTACATTTGCTAAGGTAACATCAACATGCCAAAACAACTACATCACTAGGGGGAATTCACAATCTCCTTGGTTAAATAATACATTATCTTGGGGAATTACACAACCACTTAAGGTTCAGTTTGAAAATCATTATGCTTCATTAACTAATAACATTATGAAATAGTTTAAGAGTAGTTTAATATGAATTCTTTTCATATTCAAAACCACTTACACATTATGGAGTTAAGATCATAACCACTTAAAAAGTCACAATTTTTGGAAAATCACAATCTCCTTGTTCATTCACCATACCCCTACATCAAGTCGATTTTAAAACCACCATTTAAACATAACCCATGTATGGACAAACATGAAATACCACATAAACATCAACTATTCAAAACCCTCAACCCATGCTTCAAACTAACATCAATAACATACTAAAAACACTTTAAAACATATGCTCTTAACAAATTAGTAATTTGGGAAGAGTAACTTGCCTGAAATATCCAAGTTTGTGGAGAGAATTCCATTCTTTAGTCCTTTGATGATCTACCTTTTGGAAACCCTAAGTTTGGCTGCTTGAGAGACTTGAGAGAGTTTTTGGAAGTATTTGACTATGTTATAAATGAGAAATAACCCTCTTAAGTGCTTTATGAACATGGGGTTTTAATTGGGTAAGAAGGAAATTGTTCAAAGGCCCATAATTTAAAAATTGGAATTTAGTCATTAGTGACTACGGGTCACTATACAATTCATAACCACAAGTCATTACCAAGTCAGTTTCTAGGGCACCCATACACTGTTGATTGTACGAATCAACTGGTACAACTCATAATAGGACACTACGACTCGTAGGTCCTGTCGTAGTTAATATAGAACTTATTTGGGATAAACACTGGACATCATACAATTTGCACCCAACGACTTATAACAAGTCCTTACGACTCTTAGTGAGCCACTCGTACTCAGAGAAGAACTTAGCCATATGCACACTATTTAGGATATGATTGGGTCCCTAGGATCCATCAAGACTCCCTATGAATCATAAGGGTAATTCGTAGTCAAGATTGTGAGGATGAAATTTTAGAAATTTTCAAGGACCAAAACCTTGGTTGTTACATACTCCCCCCTTAGTATCATGCTTCCTTGAATGATAGGTCAAGGCATTTATTAGCACGTTTTGAATCCAAAATGAAACACACTTACCTTTAAAGACTTAATAAAGACTGAAAACAAAGATACCAAGGAAATGACAACTTCCTTTAAAAATTCAAAAAACAAGGATGTTAAGGAATACACATACCTCAATCACAATTTTTTCAGGCGGGCAACAAGAACGAATATTTGGACTTCATGTCCTACTCGGCTTCCCAAGTAGCTTCCTTAACCTTTTGGTTCCTACAAAGAACTTTTACCAAAGCCAGATCCTTGGTTTGCAACCGATGGACTTGTCAATTCAAAATCTCGACTTGGACTTCCTCATAAGACATGGAATCTGAAATTCCCACATTTTCCAAAGGAATGACCATCAAAGGATCCCCCACGTATTTTCTCTACATTGAAACATGATACATCGGATGAATGGAGCTAAAAATAGAAGGTAAATCCAATTCATATGCAACATTACCAGCCCTTTTCAAAACCAAACACAGACTAATATAATAGGGATGAAGCTTTTCCCTCTTACCAAATTGCATCACTCTCTTCATGGGAGACACATTCAAGAACACCCAATCACTAAGACTGAATTCCAAATCCCTTCGCCTCACATTCGCGTAGAACTTTTGGCAGCCTCAAGTCTATCCCAAATCACCTTCACCTTCTCCATGGCTTGGTAAACCAAATCAGGGCCAAATAACTTATTTTCACAAACCTAAAACACCTAATAGGATACCTATAACTCCTACAAATAAGGCCTCAAACAGAGCCATACCAATGCTAGAGTGATAACTATTTTTGTAGGAAAATTCTATGAGAGGAAAATAGTGAATCTAACTTCCACCAAAATCAAATAAACAAGCACCAAACATATTTTTCAAGGCTTGAATGGTCCTTTCCGCTTGTCCTTACCTTAGTCCTCAAACCTCTATGGACCTCCAAAAGTGAGATGAGAACTGGGTACCTCAACTAGATATGATGAAAACTGGAGCACCATGCAACTTCACGATTTCCTAAATGAACAACTTGGCATAATCCTCAGAAGTGAAATTTGTCCTAATTGGCAAGAAGTGAGCAGACTTAGTCATCCTATCCACAATGACCTAAATCTAATTAAATTGCTAGCGAGATCGTAGAAGACTGATAATAAAATCCATATTAATTATTTCCCATTTCTGTATCGGTAGTTCAATTTCTTAAGTCAACCTATCAAGCCACAAGTGCTCCACCTTCACTTACTAACACATCATGCACTTAGCAATAAAATTGGCCACATTCTCTTCATATTATACAACTAATAAATCTTGTTGAGATCTTGATACATTTTTGGTTGAACCAAGATTAATAGTATATTGTGACTCATGAGCTTCGACCAAAATTCATCCTCGTAACCCATCAACATGTGGAGAACATAATCTACCTTAGTACCTCAAGATGCCATCACCACTAATCTCGAAAATCATTACCTTTTGCCTACCCACATAATTCTTGATTTGCATCAAGATAGGGTCCAACACTTGCTTCTGTTTCACCTAAGCACCCAAAGATACCTTCGTTACATCTTGAACAATCATACCACCATATTTGGAATCCAAGAGATGAACTCCTAGATTAGCTAAATGGTGAATATCCTTTACTAAATCTCACTTCTCCTCGTCCACATAAAATAAGCTTCCCATGGACAGCCTGGTAAGAGCACAACAACCACGTTAGCCTTACTTGGGTGGTAGTGGAGACTCATGTCGTAGTCCTTAAGCAACCCAAACTATTTCCTTTGCTTGAGATTTGCTGTTTCCGCGTGAAGACACATTGTAGGCTCTTATAATTAAAATAAATATCAATGTAGATCCCATAAAAATAATGTCATTAGATCTTTAATGCAAACACCATAACCAACAATTTTAAATCATGAGTTGAGTAATTTTTCTTATGGACTTTTAACTACCTAGATGCATAAGAAACCACATTTTCATACTGCATCACCACACATCTCAATCCCACGTGAAACACATCAAAATAGACAACAAAACCCTCAATGCCCTCAAGTAGAGTGAAGACCTAAACCGGAGTTAAATAATTCTTTAACTTCTTGAAAATACCCTCACAAGCATCAGACCATAAGAACTTTACTGTTTTCTGAGTTAGCTTAGTCAATGGGGAAACAATAGAAGGAAAACTTTCCACAAACTTTTTATAATAACAAACTAAACCCAAGAAGCACCGAATGTCGATTGGAGTCGTGGATTAGGCCACTTTTTAACCACCACCACCTTTTGTGGATCTACCATAATACTTTCACCAGAAACAACATGTCCCAGATAACTCACAAAATTCATTCAAAACTCACACTTATAGAATTTAGCATACAAATGCTTATCCTTTAGGGTCTGCAACACAAGGAGGAAGTGATCAACATAATCTGCCTCACTCTTAGAATACACCAAAACATCATCAACAAAGACAATATAAATAAGTCAAGAAAATGAAGAAAAACCTAATTTATATGATCCATAAATACCACTGGGGCATTTGTCAAACCAAAGGACATCACTAAAAATTCAAAATAACCATACCGAGTGTGGAAAGCAGTCTTAGGTATATCCACCTTCCTAATCTTCAACTGATGGTACCCAGTCCAAAGATCAATATTAGAAAAATACTTAGCGCCCTAAAGCTGATCAAATAGATCATCAATCCTCGGATGTGGATTGTTATTCTTTATAGTCACCTCATTTAATTGGCGGTAGTCAATACACATCTGAAGGAAACCATCCTTCTTATGCATGAAGAGCATAGAATCATACCACATAGACACACTTGGGTAGATAAAACCCTTATCAAGAAGATCTTTTAATTAACTCTTGAGTTCTTTCAACTAAGCTGGAGCTATTTTGTAAAGAGGGATAAAAATAGGATGAGTGTCTGGAAGAAGATTAATCCCAAAATCAATTTCTCTATCGGGAGGAATACCAGGAAGATCGTTAGGGAACACCTTGGGAAATTCACAAACCACAGGGACAGTTGACAAAGAAGTACCTTTAGATCTAGAATCCTTAACATGCACTAAGTGATAGAGGCACCCTTTAGAAACTAATTTCTGGGCTCTAAGATATAAAATGAACCTTTCATTAGGTACTAGGGAACTACCTTCCTATTCAATCATTGGATTATTAAGGAAATGGAAACTGACCCTTCAGGTCCGACAATCAAGAAACACATAACATGAATACAACAAAGCCATTCTTAAAATAATATCAAAGTCTAGCATATTTAGCTATATCAGATCCAACAAGGTTTCCCTACCATGGAGCGACCTCACACAACCCCTATAGACTCTTCTATCCATAATGGAGTCACTCACTAGGGTGGATACAGAAAAGGGATAAGAAATACACTCGGTATTAAAACCTTAATTAATTTCCATATATGGAGTCACATAAGAGAGGGTAGACTCAGGATCTAGTTGATAATTCACCTCATGAGAGAATAGTTTGAGCATACCAATAACAACAATGGGGGATGCCTCAGAATCTTGGTTGGTAGCAAGAGTATACAGACGGTTTCGTCTGATGCTGAAGCCAGAAGTAGTAGTAGTTCCCTTGGGTGCAGGAGCTGATAGTAGCGACAGGAATCTTATTTTCCCAGAAGAAAACCTAGAAGGAAAATCCTTCTGCATATGACCAATCTAACAATAATTAAAGTACTTGTTCCTCCCATCTTCACAAATGCCATGATGAACCTGGCCACATAGTTTACAAGGAGGATATACCGGAGCTGGCTGAGACTCACTAGACTGAGGTTGGGCTCCTGGTGATCTAAACTCACTATAATACTGAGAACGAAAATCACCTGACATCTTTGGATAAGGAGCACTAGCCGTAGAGTAGGAGTAAGAGTTGCCCTAGTTATTCTTAGAACACTTTCCACCTTCTCTACTACTCTGCTGCTGACCTTTATCCTAATTTGAATATCAAAACCTCTTACTCTATCTTTTAGTTATCTTTGCTTGCTTCTTCTTTTTTGCTTCCTCTTGTTGCTTATACACCACAAGTCTAGGGATATCCATATCCTGGTTCAACAAGGAAACCTTTCTTTTTAAAATCAACTCATAGGATACCCCAAAAGCAAACTTCCTTATTATAGCCCTAATGCTAGACACCAACTTAGGAGCATAATATGATATCTGATAAAACTTCAAGGCATACTCCTTTATTTTCATCTTGCCTTACTTTAAATTGATAACGCTCAAACTACACCTCTCAATGAGAATGCAAGCAATCGTTGTCAATATAAAACCCAACTAGGTTAGGGTTGAATCTCTCAGGGAATATGGTGTGAACGTAAGTTGTTTGCAAATTAATCAAATGATAGTTGGATGTTTCCAGAAATAGGGGGTTTTAGCTTAACAAGCAATTTTTGATTATATCTGTTTTAGTGTTTGTAATCAAGAGTTTCTGAAAAACCAGAATTATGTTCACTAGGGCTTTTGGTACTTGAAAAATGCTAACGGTGGTTCAAGATTCTCATGGTAGGTAGGACAACAAGTTATCTTTATCAACATTATGCATAAATGTCTCTCGACCTACTTAAGCATTTAATTACCTAATCCTCTCAGACTTAGGGAATTTATATTCACTGCCCAGATTTTACCTCAAGTTAACCAACCTTGTTATAGTGCTGATTATTAACCGGAGTATTTTCAAGTCCCTGTTGATAACTCACTTCCTACTATATTTGATTTCTTTCTCAAGCAAACCAAAAAAGGTGTCATTTACTGTTTACAACCAATAGACGTTAATTTAAACCTTAGAATTATTAAGAAATCCTACCACCTTTTGAATCTTGAACACTTAGCACCTTATCAAGACCTAACCCTAGATCCCATAATTTAAGTTAAAGAAATTTAGCCACTCATAATGCTAAAATCAAAACAACAAGTTGTATTCATGCTTTGAAAGTTAAACTTACCACAAGAAGAATAATACTTAGTGAATCCTAGATTAGATCACGAAGAAAAATCCCAAAATAATGATAATAATCTCTTTAAAGTATTTACTTTTTCAAGTCAAGAAATTAGAGAGAAAATATCAAAAGTATTGTCAAAACTCAATGTACGACACTCTTAAGGAAACCCTAAACAAGGCTTTAAATAGTTCACCCTTATTATGGAAACAAAAGAATAGAATTTAGAAATCTTGAGTTAGGTGACGACATTTGTTATAGCCTATCAGGAGGCTGATGACTTATCACAAATGTCGTCAGCTCCTTCTTCAGTTTTGGCTCTTCTATTTAAGGCTGATGACAAACTTGACAACCTATCATCTTCATGATGGCCTATCATAAAATATCATCAAAGCTCTGCTTTAGTTCTTCTATGCTGCCTTAGGCTGACGATATTCTTGACAGCTTATCAGACCTTTGATGACTTATCACAAAATGTCGTGACATCTTTCAACTTAGGCCAATACTCTATTTACTACTGATGATGAACTTGATAACTTATCACCAGTCTAAAAACTTATCACAAATGTCGACAGGCACCCTTTTCTTCAAATTTCTTTAGATTTTAACTTCTTTGCTCCTATTCTTGTTGGTTCTCTATCATATCAGCTCAAACTACAAAATCAAACATAAACCAATTAAAAATGACAAAAGTTGCTTAAGACTTCGCAATTATTCTTAAAACAATTGCTTGTCCTCAAGCAAATCAACACACCTAAGAGAATGCAAGGCACATTTGGCAGTCAATCATCCACATTATCTCAAAACACTTTCACTATCTCCAAGGTCGCTCACTTCAAGAATAATGAATAACATCAATGCAACACACATGAATCAAGATATGAAATTAATTCAGTTATAACAACCATGCATAGACCATTATTACACTACCCGAACAAGTCACTAACTAGCAATGTAACCAGTGTGCCCTCACAGCAAAGGCATCCCCCTCATCTCATATTAGGAATTATATATGTAACCATGGGGACAATAAAAAAACTCACTCTCAGAATAAAGTTCCAATCAGTGTATGCCAAGTACCATAGGCTTGCCCTTATATACATTACCCAGATCTTCAGATAGGTTAGCTAAGATCGCTATAGGACTTCTCTTAGACTTGTAATGTAGGCTAGAGGATGGTATGATACTCGATGGTATTTAAAGTGACTAAGCCTCCTTGACACTACAATAGCTTTTTGGGGTTTCACTTATTAGCCTTTTTCGCTCTTCTCATTTCTTGATCACACTTATTTAGGATGGGTGCTGTCTTTTCTCAATTACTTAATCTTTTTTATAATTTTTCTTTTTCTTGCTCTTTTCCTCTGCACCCAACTTTTTATTCTTTTCTTTTATCCTACCTTTCTTCATACTCATTTTATATCACACACCCCTATGATAGTCACCCTCAACTTAGGCCATTTGCCTTTGTCAAGGTGCATAGTGTCCAAGAAGGACTAGGGCCAAACAAGGTTTATTATGATTTAAATAGGAAGGTGACAGGTGGCATACAAAAAAATAGGCTAATTAGGCTCAAAACAGCGATCAAGGGCTATTATACACATAGGAAAGGTCATTTAGGTTTAAAGTGAGATAAAATCAAAATGGCCTATGATGCTTTCCTAATCCTTATCCTTCAACCTAGGTAAGACTAACCGAGCAAGTTTTGGCTTCAGCATATAAAGGGAACTAAGTAGTTTCTCACACATACATGGACACACGTATATCACAAGCTATGACTCATTCAGTTTATCCAGCTGTTTAGTAATCATTATTATGTTACTAGAACTAATGCCATACAAAGATGCACAATGGTCACACTTGAATGCAAAGCACACAGTTAAAGGAGTAGACCACTTGAAGAGGTGTACAAAAATCACAAAACAATTCAACTGCCTCAAGTACAAGTATTTCTCCTAATCGGCTACAAAATTTTACAACAATAATTTACTCTACCCCCTCAACTTAAAATCAAAGAAAATCTGAACTACGAGTTATAGTATACCTGGAATGTATCAATCCAGGGGGTTATAGGTTCCTGACCCTATTGCTGCATCTCCATCAGGAGCCTCAAACTGTTCAGGTGCAGCTGGCCTATCAATCTTTGAAGGCCTACTAGTGGAGACACCTACTGCTCTCGCTCAGATGGCTGCCTCCCATCTCTCATTGTCCTTCAAGGACTCAATCTTTTTCTTTTTTATCTCCTTATTTTTAGACTTCTTTCTTGCCCTCTTCTCTATTTTTCTTTCTTTATCACTGTCAGGCCTCTCTCTCTCGTCTTT
Organism: Capsicum annuum; assembly: GCF_002878395.1. NCBI lineage: Eukaryota > Viridiplantae > Streptophyta > Magnoliopsida > Solanales > Solanaceae > Capsicum > Capsicum annuum. The sequence continues at coordinate 170,458,077 of NC_061119.1, forward strand.
GCCTTTCTTATTACTTTTTCTTTTCTTTTTCTTTATTGGCTCCTCTGTAATATCAAGCATTAGGATTTCTCTCTTAGACTTCTCAGCTATCGGGTCTACTGACACCATAAAGTGGTGCTGCTATAGCTTTCCAACCTACGCCTTTACTTTATTTAGTTTTGATCTAAATAATGCCATCTCTGGAGTAGACTCTCTCTCAACTGAGCATTAAAGTAATTCTACAATTCGTTAATCCGACCCGGTAAAGCCTTGTAAGGATTGAGTGTAGCCTTAACCCTCTTGTCCATTGTATTTGCAAATTACTTGGTAAGGAGTTTAAGATGAGCCTCGCACCACTTGGACTATTTTGCTACTCTTCTGAAATTCATAAGGTTGAAGGCAAATTCTGTTATAGGCACTGCAGCTGGAGGAATTATTGCAAATGTTGGAGGTACAACTGCCATTGATAATTCTACCATTGTTGCAGATGTTGGAGGTACAGCTGCAGAATCAGGCATCTCTGCACTAGGCACTGAACTAGTACTTATGACCGGTGGGTCAGTAGGAATCTTTGCACCCCTATCAAACATTATCCTTGACTGATTTTCCTCATTTTTGATAGGATTATGGCATTTATTGGCAAGGAGTTCTTCTTCTAGCCCCACAATATTTGGCACATTAGCTGCCCTGCATAACCTTTTAATTAAACAAGGGAAGGGATATGCTGTATCAGACCTCGAGACATAAATTTTTATCTCTTCGACAATAATCTCTCCAAAATTCAATTTGAGGTTAGCCACAAAACTTACAACTAATATTGCTATATCATCCCCAAGAATATTATCACCATCTGTGGGCATCAACCAAGTATGAACAATACCTCACCAAAATCTTACCTATGAATTCAGGGAGGCCTTGAAGATTCTTTCACTCAGATTTGTTAGCCATTTTAATTCTCCATCATCTATGAGTGTGGCTAACCAATTTTGCTAATTTTCCCGATGCTTCAACTGGTCATAGAAAGTAGGTGAAGTGGCCTGAGGAGTGAAGTTTGGGCCATGAAGGAATCTATTGATTATTTCTTCAGAAATATCTACCATTACACCCCATACCAGAACTTTGTCAAACAAAGGTTGGTCAACTAATTTCTTTCCTTCTCTACATATGTTATCCATGCGAGCTTGGTAGTTTGCATAGAACTCCCTAACTAGTGTAGGGCAAAATAAATTTCCTTCTCGTGTAGTCCATCCCAAATCATAGCCATGAAATTTCTGCTCTACTTTCGGGTACCTGCTCAATGCCTTAGTGTTGATTCTCTTCTCTTCAAAGATTGGCCTCTTGATAGCTCTCCTATTAGTTCTATGACGCCCATCAAAGAAGATTTTTTGAGCTTTGGGAATCTTCTATCTAGTGCTATCTCGGGCTTTATGATTCTTATATTTGACCATAGTTCCCTGAATTGGAGAGTCTTCATCATCTTGTGGCTCAGCTGAAGGGGATTCAATCGATGGTCCCTCAGATTCAGGTTGCCCAGACTCATGTTCCTTAAACTCAGGCTGATCTGAATCATGCTCTTCAGATGCAGCATGTTCAGACTCTTGTTGCTCTGAGGCTGACTACTCAGAAGCTGTATGCTCGGATGTTGTTGGCTTAGTGTCACTTTCTTCACTCTCCTCCACCTCAACTGGTGGGGTTGGTGGAGTATTTTAGATCTTTGCTTCTTCTTTTGCTTCCATAGTAGAGGCTCTTCCTTTTTATAATCAGACTCTTCATTGAAGAGTCTCTGAGATACACTTCCTTTGGTCACTTTCTGTATAGATTTTGAGTTCTTTCCTTTGGGTGCTATTTCAAGACCTGTAGCAAAAGAAAAACCATTAGTTGACCCTTAAGAGTACAAAAACAAACACATCGATCATTTAAATTCCATACCCCTTGAAAGGGTTTATAATGCTTCAGGTCCTAGGTGTGACGACATTTCTTGATAAGCCATAACAAATGTGATAGCCTATCATAAATGTCATCAGCTGTAAACAGAACTCATAAGATTTTATCAACTTCTGACGATATTTCTAATAAGCCGGCAAAAACATGATAGCCTATCGCAAATGTCATCAGCTCTAAATAGAACCTACATCATTCTTAGCAGCATTTGATGACATTTCTGATAAGCCATCACATTTATGATAGCTCATCATGAAAGTCATCAGCTCTTACAGAACTTTACTTTGAATTTGACTCAATTTTTAGTCCCATTTTTCCTTAAAATCCACTCGAGTTTCATTTTTGAGCTGAGCTTATAAGCCTTAGGCTTGCACAACAAACCCTAGTTATCCCTTTTTGTAAGTTGAACTTGGTTCAAGATTCTTGGGAACTTAGGCTGTCATCAATCTATCACTTACTATTAGAAAAGAAAAGTTAAATTTTAAGCAAACCTGATGGGAGCCTTCAATGTGATTACATGAGCAAGAGGAAGTAAGAAGAAGTTCTTGATTAAATTGCAAACCCACACACATAAGGAACTTGCTTCTTGTTTTACTTGGAAGGAGTTCAAAGAAGGGAAGAAAATATTCTAGGTATGAAAGAAAAATAACTTAAAGGAATTAAAAACTAAGTGGGAAGGTGGAAAGGCCAAGCTGTGGGCCGAGCTGGGTCTTTTTAATTTGGCCCACAGTTTTAACTAATGTTGGGGTTTTTATGACGACATTTTTGATAAGCCATCACAATTGTGATAACTTATCACAAATGTCGTCAGCCTTGGCAGACCCTTCTTCAGAGCTGATGTCTCTGATGACAAATCTAACAGCTTATCACAATCGTGATATCCCGTGAAAAATGTAGTCAGAGGAACTTAGCTGAATACATCGATTCCACCTTCTTTGAGCTATAACCTACTACAAAAATAAATAATTTACTGGAGTATAAAATTTTTGGGTTTCCTTCCAATAACGCCTGATTTAATGTCACGGCACGACTTGGTTATCTTGACTACTCAAACTTCATCAAGACAACCTGTTGATACCCCTTACCATCTTCATAGAATACATCAATGATTGAGAAAACACTCATCTCTTTTTGCTGAGTCATGGATGAGTGTATTTCGAAGCGTGCTTCTTTGTTATTGAACCTGAACTTCAGATCATTTAGCTCCATGTTTACTATCACTCACCCAGTTACAAGGAATGGTCTACCTAAGATGACGGGCACTTCAAACTCCACTTCGCAATCCAGGACTACAAAATCAGCAAGCAGAATAAAATCGGCCACCTTAACCAAAACATGATGTAATATGCCCACAGGCCACTTCATAGACCTATCTGCCATCACTAACCGCATGTTTATCGGAGTAGGATCCCCCATCACTAACCGCATGTTTATCGGAGTAGGATCCCCTAAACCTAGTTTCTTGTACACAGCAAGTGGCATTACGTTTATACTGGCCCACAAATTGCATAGTGTTTTTTTGAAATTTAGGGAACCAATAGTGCACAGGATGGTAAACGCTCCCGGATCTTCCTTTGTCTGCACTAAAGACCTTGTAGAGATAGCACCATAATGAACGAGATTGTCCTTCGATTTATGGCTAACCTTCCATTTCTTAGTCACAAGGTCTTTTATGAACTTTGCATATTGTGGCATTTTCTCAAGTGCCTCAACCAAACACACATTTATTGTCAATTGCTTGAGTATTGCCATGAATTTGCTGAATTTTGCCTCATCCATTTTCTTCTTCAATCATTGAGGAAAGGGAGGTGGTGGTCTTGGAATAATTTTCACCTCGACCTCCTTCTCCTTCTCTTTACCTTTCTCTGGAGCATCATCAAAATTATCCAGCTTCTCAGACTCCACTGGACCTCCGTTTTCTGGTTCATCAACAATTACCTTATCAACAACAGGTTTTCCCATTGAAGGGCAAGGTAATATCTTACCACTTCTAATGGTATTGGCCATGCATGATCCATCATTCCATGGATTCTAGACCATATCACTTGGTTACATTTTGCTCTTCCTCTGGTTGAATGCTATGGAGAGTTGGCTCATCTGCTACTCTAATTGCTTAATTGTGGTAGAGTGTGAGTGCTTTAATTGACTGATGGATGTCAGATCGGTCTTCATGGTGATTACACCAGAGTTGGTATCCTCCACTCTCTTTAACAACTTAACCATCATGTCCTCCATGAATATCTTTTTAGAACTTGTTAAAGCAGCCTCACCATTTCCAGGAGGAACATATAGCCCGCTCCTATCATTGTTCTTCCTCCAATTTCCCTGCTCTCTCTCTTTATAACCAGGCTTATCATAAAAGTTTAAACCTTGATTCCCTTGGCAATTTCCTCGGAAACCCCCTGATTATTAATATAGTTAGTCTCTTCTTCTGCATCAGCCTCAATTCTATCCTGATATCCCACAACTTTCACCTTCTCAACCTTGCCTGATAGTAAGTACTTAGTTAACAAGTCCATTTGTGTTTTCTGGTAAGCCATGTCTTGGTCACGCTTCTCTAGTATACCATGTGTTGTTCCACAGTAATACCTACAGAAGCAGTGGGGCTGGCCACCACAGAGTCTCTGGTATACCATGCTTGACTCTGTTTGGTCATTCTATCCTGTATCTCTGAAGCCTCTGGTAATGTAAGATCAACAAATGAACCACCAGCAACATTGTCTATAATTGTCTTTGTAACAAAGTTAAGAGCCCTGTACAAAGTCTCCATCAAATGTATGTCCATCATGTTGTGGTACGGACACTGTGTCAGCTTCTTCTTAAATCATTCCTAGGTTTCATGCAAGGCTTCAGTCGGGAGCTACCTAAAGTTGCTGATCTCATCCCTCAACTGTACCCTCCTGGAAGACACAGAGAACCTTTCTAAGAAAGCTCCTTTCAACTGCCTCCAGTTGGTTATAGAATCGGGCGTCAGCTCATTTAGCCACAAAGTTGCCTCCCCAAACAGAGACAATGGGAACAATCTCAACCAGATAGCATTTTCGCGCACTCCTAACTTATCAAAAGATTTACTGATGGTGACAAAATTCACCAGATACAGGTTTGGGTCATCTCTAGGAAGGCCACCAAACAACCCTTTTAGATTGAGGAGTTGGATCATAGTACTCGTAATGTTGAACTTTGCCCCGGTACCAATGGTAGAGGAATGAATGCACTCGTTGCACCTTCTCCGTCCATTCCATCATCATCATCATCATTGAGATCATACTGGACCAGCTGGTACTCTTATCTTTCTCAGAAAGGAAGGGTCCTATTAATATTATGCCATACTGATGCAGCTACTTACTCTGCACCCCTTTGAATACCAGGATTCAGCAACTCCTCGTCTCCCAAATCTTTGTCCTCAGGGTTTGGATGTCGTTCTTGTTGCCTGATATTTTGCACATTTACCTGAGCTCAAGCTAAGGCTTCCAGTCTGTCAGCCTTTTACTGTTCTACCATTCTTCCAATTCGTTGCGGTTTCAGATTATATGGTAATAATGGTTCACCAGAACTTCTGGTTCTTGGCATACACTAAAAAGATCCTGCAAATAAACAAAAACAACAAATAAATGTAAAACTAGGAAACTTAACTAACAGTCAATTTGCGCACACAAACTTCAGTTTACAACCGTATTGCCCGACAACGGCGCATTTTTGATAATGCTCAAACTACACCTCTCAATGAGAATGTAAGCTATCGTTGTCAATATAAAACCCAACTAGGTTGGGGTCGAATCCCACAGGGAATTTGGTGTGAATGTAAGTCGTTTGCAAATTAATCAACTGATAGTTGGATGTTTCCAGAAATAGGGGGTTTTTAGTTTAAAAAGCAATTTTTGGTTACATCAGTTTCAGTGTTCGTAATCAAGAGTTTCTGAAAAACCAGAATTACGTTTACTAGGGCTTTCGGTACTTGACTGATGCTAACAGTGGTTCAAGATTCTCATGGTAGGTAGGACAACAAGTTATCTTTATCGACGTTATGCTTAAATGTCTCTCGACCTACTTAAGCATTTAATTACCTAATCCTCTCAGACCTAGGGAATTTATATTCACTGCCCATGTATTACCTCAGGTTAACCAACCTTGTTACAACGCTGATTATTAAATGGAGTATTTCCAACTCCCTATCGATAACTTACTTCCCACTATATTTGATTTCTTTCTCAAGAAAACCAAAGTAGGTGTTATCTATTGTTTGCAACCAACAGACGTTAATTTAAACCTTAAAATTATCAAGAAATCCTACCACCTTTTGAATTTTGAACACTTAGCACCTTATCAAGACCTAACCCTAGATCCCGTAATTCAGGTTAAAGGAATTTAGCCACTCATAATGCTAAAATCAAAACAACAAGTTGTATTTATGCTTTGAAAGTTAAACTTACCACAAGAAGAATAATACTTAGTGCAATTAGATCATGAAGGAAAATACCAGAATAGTGGTAATAATCTCTTCAAAGTATTTGATTTTTCAAGCCAAGAAATTATAGAGAAAATATCAAAAGTATTGTCAAAACTCAATGTGCGGCACTCTTAAGAAAACCCTAAACAAGGCTTTAAATAGTTCACCCTAATTATGGAAACAAAATAATAGAATTCATAAATCCCTCGAATTAGGTAACAACATTTGTGATAGCCTATTAGGAGGCTGACGACTTATCATAAATGTTATCAGATCCGCCTTTAGTTTTGGCCCTTCCTGTTTAAGGATGACGACAAACTTAACAACTTATCAGCTTTGTGATGGCCTATCACAAAAAGTCGTCAAAGCTCTGCTTCAGTTCTCCTGTGCTGCCTCTGGCTGACGACATTCTTGATAGCTTATCAGACCCTTGATGACTTATCACAAAATGTCATCATATCTTTCAACTTAGGCCAATTCTCTGTTTACTGCTGATGACAAACTTGATAACTTATCATTAGGTGGACGACTTATCACAAATGTCGTTAGCCACCCTTTTCTTCCGAATTCTTCTGATTTCAACTTCTTTGCTCCCATTCTTGTTGGTTTTCTATCATACTAGCTCAAACTGCAAAATCAAACACAAACCAATCAAAAACAACAAAAGTTACCAAAGACTTCACAATTATTCTTACTTAAAAGCCTCAAATGTGTTAGCATTAGCTCACATATCACAAATGCACGAATTCCTCAGCCTTCACCTTCCTTAACTCCTGAGGAAAGAAACGATCAAGGAAAGCACTAGAAAAATCATCCCACAAAGAGGACTCACCATCATCGCCTCTAAGCTGTGCCTGCCCTTTATACCATTGGTATGCTATGTCCTTCAACTGATAAGTTGCGAACTCTACGCCCCCACAATAGTATAATGCATCACACGAAAGACCTTTTCCATCTCATCAATGTAATTTTAAGGATATCCCTCAACTTTAAAACTAGTGAAAATAGAAGGACTCAACCTCATAAATTGGCAAGCTCTAGAGGCCTCAAAGGATTGAGAAACAGAAGCAACCCACTAAGTCTGGGAGGCCACCAACGGGGTAAGCCAATGAATAGACTAGTGATACTCAACATTAGATATATTAGCTTGAGGTACCTGAGGAGGGATAAGGGGAACCGATGGAGCACCATCAGGGCAATCCGATGCAACTACCTTAGATCGGGTTTGAACTCCTGGAGAGACGATCTCCATGCACATTGTTCTCAGATGAGATAAAAGAGTTTACACGAGCATCAGATCTTCTAGGAGGCCTGATCTAAAAAGCGAACATACGGGAATTAGAGAAGATTGAAGACCTTAGACTCTATAGTTTGAATTAGAACATCGAGAAAGGGAAACATTCCTAAATACCTCGTAGCCTCTCCCTTATAAGTGTGATGAAATACACACCCATAAAAGACACTTTACTTGACAAGGATTTGTTGGACACCCAATGAAACCAAACCTAGGCTCTGATACCATCTTTTCTATAACACAAACTACCGCCTGACCATGACGGGTATCTCAAGTACTACTTGAATCGGAGATCACCCCCTACACCTAACCATATGAACACAACATCCCCAAGGTCGGACGAATTCCAATCATATAAGAAAATAGCATAAGAATATGTATAATGAATTTTAAATCATATCTATAACCAACAACCGGTAACCGACCAAACAACCTACCAGCATAGCCAAGACCATAGTAATCCAACAAAGCCTCTATGTAAAGAAAACAGAAACCAGTCTTAGTCAGGATATGTCCCCGACTCTGACAATGACATAGATAATGTTAATTATAATAAAAACTCTTAATTCTAATCAACGATAATAATAGATAAAATATATAAGTCTTTAAGAGAATGGAAACTCATCACTTCATCTCAATGAATCGATGAACTGAGCTAATCTACCTAACTTTGTTCAGAAAAAGTAGGGGTATCTCTAGAGCCTGAATCGAATGGGGAGACAACGTGCCAATAAAGTTAGTGGGGTGACACTAGTATGTAACTTAGGGTTAAGGATAACATATATGCCATGATCATATATATATCGCATAGCGGGATAGGGAACAAGGGAGAACATGTACTTTAAAACTTGTAGCCTAGATTGTATAGCTCAACCGTCATCACATAAGATGGCACCCACGGGCTAGATGGGTCCAACTTGTCCCAAGATGGTAGTGCCCCAGTGCATGTGGCTATACAAACCAAAGGGTATAGATATGCACTATAGGGGTCACGAACCTCCCTGCATATTAGGTGACATAAGCACCCAATGATATAATATAATATGCTGGACATAAACATCCTAATCATATGATAATAATAAGGGGGACTCAAACCACCTAGTCATTTAGACCACGTATCGGCAACCATGGTTTCTGGTGTTGGTGAACACCTTCAGTACCTTAACTTTCACGACTCAGCTACATATCCCTCATTAAATCTTAATTAAATTATTTATCATACAATCCCATTCATTGAAACACATTACAAATTAAGGCATACATTATTAGTATCGTCATACTAACTATACTTGAAAAGTAATATTAACATGCCAAACCAATTATATCACTTGGGTGAATTCACAACCCCCTTGGTTCAATTATACATTAGCTTAGGGAATTACACAACCACTCAGGTTCAATTCAAAAATTATTATGCTTCATTGATTTTTCACAATGTGCAATAGTTCAAGAGTAGTTTAATATGCATACTATTCTATTTTAAAATTACTTTTACAATATGGGGTTGAGGTTATAACCACTTCAAAAGTCAACAGTTTGGTGAAATCATAATCTCCTTGTTCATTCACCATGCCCATGTATCAAATTGGATTTTAAACCATAATTTAAACATAACCCATGCAGGGACAAATATGAAACGTCACATAAACAACAGTTATTCAAAACCCTCAAACCATGGTCCAAACCAACATAAATACCATACGAACAACACTTTTAAACATATGCTTTTAACAAATTAGCAATTAGGGAAGAATAACATGCTTGAAATATCCAAGTTTATTGAGAGAATCCCACTCTTGAGTCCTTATATAACTACCTCTTGGAAACTATAAGTATGGCTAATTGAGAGACTTGGGAGAGTTTTTTGAAGTGTTTGATAGTGTTATGAATAAGCAATAACCCCTTGAGTGCTTTATGAACACGGGGTTTTCATTGGATAAGAAGGAAATTATCCAGAGTGCCCTTAATTTAAAAACTAAAATTTAGTCATCACTGACTACAGGTCACTATACGAATCATAAGGTTTTATTATGAATCATCACCATGAGTCGTAGCTAACAACGCCCAAGCACATAAGCAAATGTAAGTGCTCTTATCAAGTAGTAAAGTGGCCTAATGAGTAGCCAAGTATCAATCCCACAGAGACTTGATTTAACAATAATTCTATTTTATTTTACAATTTAGATTAAGTTGGTGCAAGAGTAATCAAAAAGAGAGTTTGAAAATTTTACAAGTAAAGTAAACAATGCGTAATGTAAAGATCTAGAAAAAATCAATAAGAGAAAATCCAGGGTTAAAGCACTTTCGACGATCATACTATGTTATTGAATTTCATTCGTTAAATTGCTTATGTTGGTTGTAGATTCGTAGAGTTAATTGCATGATTATGGTTTTCCAACCTCTAATCCTTTACCTATGTTGAACCTTACACCTACATCGTTGAGCAAGGATAAAATAGATTAATTAAGTTCATTTAGCTATCTTCCTACAAGTGAATAAACTAAGGTATCTAAGTATATCTCTATCCTAGATACTAATTTGAATTCCTTATTTCAAAAATAAATTCAAACCATAATTTGTCATCTCCATGTTCTATCCCCTATTCCCTCTCCCGAAACCAAAAGGTAGACAATTGATGTATTCTAAGGGTCAAGAATTCTTAAAGTAGTTAAATCAAAGATGAACACACAACCAATAATAATTAGAGAACTAAACAAACTTATTTCAAAATAATAGTACTCATGTCTTTGGCTTTAACCCCAGAAAAAGGGCGTTTAGCCACGCATAGTCATAATCGTAATGACAAAGTTGTAACTAACAACTAAAACATGTATGAACTAAATAAAAATAATAAAAACCTAAGTATGAAGTTGTAGCAGCCCCTCTTAATGCTCCAATACATTCCAAGATGAATAATAACAAGTACAAAGATGTATTTATAGTGGATAATAAGTCACAATCTGTCTAGGATTAAATATGTACTCTTTCTACCCAAGTATTTGTGGTGTCTTTCCAATGGTTTTTAAGATTCCAAATCATATATATATCATCATATTTTGCTCATAAAACATCCTACAAGAACACACCACACGAATTAGATGTTTAAACAACACAATATCCTTCACGACAACTTAAAAACATGAACTTAGACTAGGTTGATCTCCATAATCTTCCACTACATGTTTTGACTCTTTATTTAGCTCACTTGAACTTTGTACACTACTAAAAAGTTGTTCCATATATAACAACGGCCTTAAAACAATTTAGAACACATTAGACGCAATAGAATCTAGCAAAAGAGACTAGACAAGCACTTAGCTTAAGCTAGTAACACTAGTTTCATCGATTGAACTCTATGTGATTAATTAACCCAAACTTGTTTAGAATACACTTTTTACATTGAAAACATACGCTTTAACACTTAGATGCTTATTTATATCAATATTAACACCTTAAGACTCAAGTTATCCTTAAAACAAGGCTAAATAGGCTAGAATAATGACACTAGAATGTATAAACATACCTGACATCACCACCCCACACTTAAAGCCTTGTTCGTTCTCGAATAATTATGCTGAAGAGACTCCACACTTCTACTAAATGCAAGAAACTCAAGCTAGTACTATAATGACTACACAGAATGCAAGTTTCTCAACGAAGCATGTTATATACACAAGCTCATGAACACTACTCTAAAACATCCTAGCCTCAAGGATTGACTCACCTAAATGGAAAACTCATGCTTATCATTCAATCAAGGAAATCATACAAATCACCCATATTCATCAAACATATGCCTCTCACAATAAAGAGAGTTCCCCAAAATCACTCACAATAAGGCAATGAATAACACAATGGGTACAAGAATCAAATTACGTTCACTTTCACAAAGAATTAACAAGTAAAAATAATGAACCATAAGCTTTCCCTTAGTGTTATGCTCTACTAATATTAAAATGTCAAGTATATGATTAAATAGGTCTTTTCTGAGTTGTAATGTAGGCTAAGGGATGGGTAGGAACTATTTAGGAATAGTGACTAACCTCTCTAAGCACTTTAATACACTACATTATACATTTAAAACTAATCTCCAATAACCAATTTACACCATATTTGTCTACCCCATTCTTTTGTTTCCCCCCATCTATTTTAAGCATTTTCACAAGCATATGGTGGGTGTATTACTTATTCCTTCAAGATTTAATTTTTCTTTTTTCTACAATCATGGGAATATTTATAACACCATTTTTATCACTCCCAACCACTACACATCAAATATAAAGACCAATAACTCTTACCTTGGGGCATCAATTTCATCCTTTTCTTCTTCTATTTCTCAAACTCCTTACTAAATCAAATTTTCATTAAAGCACTTAGGAGCTTTTAGGATCAAATTATGGTCTACCAAAAAAGGGGATTAGGCAACATATGAGGCTACCAAAGAAAAGGCTAAACGCTCAATAGTTGTTAACTAGGATAATGCAATAAGGGTAGGACAAATAGAAGGTCTAGAGTAAGGCTAGCAAAGAAATGCCTAAATCATCTCCTAAACCCACACTCTTTATTTTTCCTTACACACACCGGGAAAGTTCTAGACATCACATGCAATAAGAATTATACAAAAATCTCAGCCGCACATGGAACATTCTCAACTCAATAAGATCATCATAGACTCTTAACCAAACAATTGCATGAATTCAAATTTAAGCCAAAAGTACAAAAGTATAAAAAATGAGCCTAAGAGTCTTAAAAAAAGTAATTCACTCATTCAACATGCTTTTATCAAACAAAATACTCACACCATGTAATAAAAATAGCACCAACAAGAATATCTTACACCAAAAATTTTAAATTGAGCCAAAATTTGGGAATTTCCCCACCCCACACTTAAAAATCTACTTTGTCCCCAAAGTGAATTTAAAAGTAAGAGATAGAAATACTCCCTGAGGCCTCTAAGCCTAGGTAGTAGCATCTTTAAATATCAAGAAGGTCCATGGACCCCATACTCAGTTTTTGCCATGCTTCTTAGCTTTAGTTTATGGTACTCAGCCTTTCCATAAACCTTACCTCAACCAAAACCAAAACTACACGAAATAAAAACTAAAAACAGAAATTAAAACATACCTAATTAACTTGAGTTGCCTCCAAAGTAGCACCTGATTTAGTGTCACGACACAACCTAGCTAACGACTTAGTCATTTTTATTCCTTCTTTTTTCTCACGCTTCATCTTCATCTTCTTATTCTTTTCACCCTCCTTGGGTGTTAATTTTTAATGGAAGCTAGTTTTTCAACTTTATCCTTTTCAGGATCATCAATTAGCATTAAATCAGGCTTAGGTGATAGAATCTTAGGCTGCTCAATCCGGTAGACCAAAGAGGTCTTTGGTGTATTTGCCACCCCACACTCGTCCATATTGATCATAAATAAATATTTATTTTGGAATGTTACATTGGGTATTTTGTAAACATCTAATACCACCTCTTCATCCTCTACCCTCATTTTGAGCCTGCCTTCTCTAACATCAATCAATGCTCCTCCAGTTGCTAAAATAGACGCCCTAAGATAATTGGCACCTATTCATATGCCTCAAAATCAAGAAAAATAAAGTCAACAGGAATAACAAATTTACTAACCTCTATGAGGACAACCTCAATTATTCCTTATGGATGTATTATGGATCCGTCTCCCAGCTGCAAAACAACCTTGGACGATTTTAGATTTCTCAAGCCCAATTTGTCAAACAAAGATAGGGGAATCAGATTTATACTTGCCCCTAAGTCACTCAATGCATTGACCACTTTACTTCCAATTTGGATAGAGAGAGTAAATTTCCCCAGATCTCTCAATATCTTGGGGATTTTCTGTGTCATCACTGTGCTACATTCTTTAGTGAGTGTTTTTGCACCCACATCCTAAAATTTTATGTTATTGGCAACTATATCCCTCAAGTACTTCGCATAATTAGGAATACCCTTCAAAACATCTAACAAAGGTAAATTAATGTGAAGTTCTCTGAATATATCAAAGAACTTCTTGAGCATAGCGTCCTCCTTTTCTTTAATTTACCTCTGAGGGAAGGCTAATGGAAGTGTCTTCGTCAGTTCTGGTTCAATAACTTTTTCTTTCAACTACTCAGACTTTCTTGATTTTTTAGAACCTTGTTCATTTACCTGTTCAGCCACCACATCAGCATCTACCTCCTTGGTTGCCTTTGGATGTTCTCCTTGAAGAGCTTTACCATTCCTCAGGTTGATTTCCATACCCTACTTTGGATTTTCTGTATCTGCTGGCAGACTACCTTGAGGCCTACTATTCCATGCTTGCTGTAACTGTCCAATTTGAAACTCTAAGATTCTCTGGGCCGCTTGCAAATTTTTCAAGTCTGCAGCAAACTATGTCTGGTTATCTAAGAGTTGTTTCATCATCCCTTCTATATTGTTTGTTGACTGATTCCCTTGTGCCTGTGGTTGCTGAATTTGTTATTGTTGGGTGTTCCATGGCTGAGTCTGCAACTTTATGTTGTAAGCATTACCATAATGCGGGCTTTAAGCGTTACCTACGTACATTATGAATTCCAGATTTGAATCACACATGGCCGCAACATAGCCACTATTTTTGCATACTTTATACCAACCTGCAGCTTATTGGATGGCATTAATTGTGGTTGCAGGTTATGGAGATCCCAATTTTAGGCTGCTGAACTAAGTGTTTATCATATTCTGTAATGCTACAACCTGAGCTGATAAGGATATAAATTTGTCCACTTCCAATACACTCGCAATTCTTTTTGTGGAACTTCTAGAATCTGAATGCCACTCTTGATTTCCTTGTGCTATGTGGTTCAAAAATGTGTACAAGTCATCATAAGTCAACTCCAGCACTTGACCGCCTACGGCTGAATCTAGTATAATCTTCATATTGTGATCAAGTGCTTCTACAAAAGTATGAGCAAGTACCTCATTGGATTGTTAGTTATGTGGAAAATTCTGAAGAAGGGTCTTGAAGAGTTCCCAAGTGTGATATAGATTTTCATCATGATTTTATTTTAAGCTTACTATCTCACTGTGAAGTATCACATTCTTGCTTGATGGAAAGAATTCGATGAGGAACTTTCTGGCTAAGTCATCCCATGAAGTGATCGAATTAGCCGGCACCGCATTCAACCACCTTTTATCTTTTCCACAAAGTGAATGGGGAAACAATGTCAGCCTCACAGTCTAAACTCACCCCCACCAGAATGAATGTATCAGTAAGCTCAATGAACGTCTGTAAGTGGACTTGTGGATCCTCGTGAGAAAGCCTTGCAAACTATCCACTACTGATGAGAAGCTACACCATATTGTACTTTTAACTCGAAATTCCCTCCAGCAGCTGGTCATTGAATTGGGGAAGTCAAGTTCGTTGGAAGTGGAACTGCCACCTCTCTAATTATCCTTCGTGCTTGTTGTTATGCAACCATTATAGAAGGATTCTCTTGGTCTTCTTAGATTTGAGTAATTCGGGGGAAAAGGATTACTTCTCTCCTTGATTGATGGTAAAGTTGCTTTAGTTCTGGGCTGGGTTGAACCAACTCCTTATCCCTTTCCATCTTACAAACCTAAAAATCTATTTCCTGAAATCACAAAACCAACACTAAGCATACAAACACCAAATAAATCTAAAAGTTAAACTAAAATAAATAATTTTAAAATAACAAGTCCCCAACAATGACACCTAAAACTTGACAGCGCCCAAGCGCACATGCAAGTGTACGTGTTCTTATCAAGTAGTAAAGTGACCTAATGATTAGCCAAGTATCGATCCCAGAGAGACTTGATTGAACAAAAATTCTATTTAGTTCATGATTTAGATTAAGTAGGTGTAAAAGTAACCAAAAAGGGAGCTTGGAATTTTTGCAAGTAAAGTAAACAATGCGTAATGTAAAGATCTAGAAACAATCAATAAGAGAAAACCCAGGGTTAAAGCACTTTCGACAATCATACTATGTTATTGAATTTCATTTGTTAACTTTATTATCTTGGTTGTAGGTTCATAGGGTTAATTGCATGATTATGGCTTCCCAATCTCTAATTCTTTACCTAAGTGGAACCTTACATCTACATTGTTGAGCAGGAATGTAATCGTTCAATTAAGATCATTTAGCTATTATCCTACGTGTTATTCAAGTAAGGTATCTAAGTACATCCCTATCCTAGATACTAATTTGAATTCCTTATTTCATAAAGAAATACAAACCTTACTTTGTCATCTCCATGTTCTATCCCCTATTCCCTTTCCCGAGAGTAAAAGGTAGACAATTCATGAATTCTAAGGGTCACAAATCCTTAAAATAGTTAAATAAAAGATGAATACATAACCAATAATGATAATAGAACTAAACGAACTTAATTCAAAACAATGGTACTCATGTCTTTGGCTTAGCGTAATCACAAAGTTGTGATTACCGACTAAAACATGTATGAACTAAATGAAAATTATAAAAACATAAGTATGAAGTTGTAGAATCCCCTCTTAATGCTCCAATACGTTCCAAGATAAATAATAACAAGTACAAAGATGTATTTATAGTGGACAACAAGTCCCAAGCCATCTAGGATTCAATATGCACTCTTTGGCCATGTCCTAAGTGGACCCTGCGATGCACCATCTGGAGACGTTAATAGAAGTCGTCTCGTGAGCCTTGGATAAATGTGCAGAAGTTGCATCATGATCCTTGGAGACAACTGTGGGAGCCGGATCGCGAGCCCATCATGATAGCTCTCTGGAATTTGCATCTGGAAATTTGGTTGTGTTGAGCATTTCTCCTTCTACCCAAGTATTTGTGGTGTATTTCCAATGGTTTTCCAGCATCCAAATCTTCTATATATCATCATATTATTCTCATAAAACATCCTAAAAGAACACACCACAAGAATTAGATGTTCAAACAACACAATATCTATCATGACGACTCAAAAACACAAGCTTAGACTAGGTTGATTTCCATAATCTTGCACTATATGTTCCAACTCATTATTTGGTTCACTTAAACTTTGTACACTACCAAAAATTTGTTACATATATAATAACACCCTTAAAACCATTTATAATACATTAGAAACAATAGAATCAGGCAAAAGAGACTAGACAAGAACCTAGCTCAAGCCAGTAACTCTAGTTTCATCAATTGAACTCTAGGTAATCTAATTAACCCAAACTTGTTTAGAGTACACGCTGCACATTGCAAACATATGCTTTAACACCTAGATGCTTATTTACATCTATATTAACTCCTTAAGCACTAAATTTACCCACAAAACAAGGCTAAATAGGCTAGAAAAATGACACTAGAATGCATAAATACACCCAACATCAGTAGCCAAGACAGTTTCCAGGGCACCCATACACTATTGAACCTATGACTCAACTGGTATGACTCGTAATGGGACCCTGCAACTCATGGGTCCATTCGTAGCAAATATAGAACCCGTTTAGGGTAAACACTGGACAATCTACGATTTGCACCTAATAACTCATAAGAAGTCTTTGTGACTCTTAATGAGCTATTTGTACTCAGAGTAGAATTTACTCAAACTCACACTGTTTTTGAAATGATTGGGTCCCAAGGAACAGTCAAGACTCCCTACGACTCATAAAAGTAAGTCCTAATCAATACAGTGAGGATAAAATTTCAGAAATTTTCAAAGACCAAAAACTCGGGGTATTACAGCCAACAACTGGTCCCAACAACCGTTGAAATTGAAATCATAAGTTCAAAGCTTTGCCTTGAAAACCTAAAATATCCGCTCTAACAGAATGTAAATAAAAGGAGTGGAAAACGACCCTAAACTCATCTCAAATGCCCATCTCCGTTTGACCAGACTTCAAAAAATCTAGATATAAATTGAGAACCATGGTCAGAAGTAGTAGAAATTATACCATGTGTCCACAAACATCCATCTCAGTCAATTTCTCTGAATTAATTAAAATTAAACCGATTGGTAGTGAGTAGGACTTGTCAACCTATCAACAGTGTCTCAACTGAATCAAACCTTGAAAGCTAGGCTATAATCAAGTTACATAATCCATAGTTATAAGTTTGATACCAAAGGTAATCTACTCAGCCTAAGTTTCCCAAATCAATCTCACCGGTGGACAAGCATCCAAACACAAGACTACTACAACACATAGGCCTTTATCTAAAAAATTCAAAATCACAACTAGAGCTGATAAGTCCGAGAGAATGTGATAAAACAAAGATAATCTCACAAATAGAAACTATGCATATAGATGTCATATTGTACAGGCTGAAACTAAGGTGTTGTCGATGAACAATACCATAAATGGGTAAAACTATGGGCTAAATGCAGAAAAATCAAGTTTGCCCTTGCTATGAGACACAACCTACCAAGGCATAACTAAGAACTTTTGGGGATATCAAGAATTTTAAATATAGCCAAATCTCGAGCAACTTAAGGAACATGAACATACCTTTAATCTAACACCCAATACCTAGCGACAAGTACCCACCCCAAATAGACACCTGCTTTAGTAATCAAAAATTGATATACAAGTATAGTTGTGTCCAAATGCATGATACACCCAAATTACAACTCTCATACAAGAGTGTAAGCGGTCGCTGTCAAATATAGAAACCAACTGGGTTGGGTGTTGAATCCCACAGGGAATATCGTGTTTACCAAGTATTGTGGCTGTTATTAGACTATTGATCAAAGTTTCCAAAATAAAGGGTTTTTTGATTTAAGTATGAAATAGTAATTTCAGTGTAACAATAAAGCAATATGTGTAATAGTAGTTGAATATAGAGAAGAACAAGCTAGGGTTACGTCCTCCTTGTAGTTTTTAACATCTTCTACCTATGGGTGTTATGAATTCATACATGCATGTACTTATAGAGAAACGTATTCTAATTCTTAATCCTAGTGTTTCTCAACCATCAAGGATTAATTCACTTTAGTTCTCTTGACTCAAAAGAAACTCTCCAAACTGTTAATCCTGTTAAGGCATTAACGTGTGAAATAGAGGTTGAAAACCCTATTTTCTTTTCACTTCTTTATTTTCCAAACATTAACCTTTCTGTCGAACAAGTTATGTTTCAATGGCACATTCTCTTTGTCTGCAACCATGAAAATTCAAGTATAATGAAGAAAGTATGATATAAGTAAATCAATGCATAATGAATTCAAAACCCATAGAAATAAATAATATGCTACAAGGTTTCCATAACCATAACCAATGAGCTTATCTACCCATGAACAATATGTAAATCATCATAGAAATATTCATCCTACCAAGCTAAAAGATGATCTTGATGTGCTAATAGTGAAAACAAGAGAAAAAACATTTTTCCCTTTCCTCCCAAGCTAAGCCGCCCTTTCCTTGTTCAAAAACTAATACAGAATAATGAATAATGATAAAAATTCAGCATCAAGTGTTTTTAATAATCTTTTTTCTCATATTTGCCTTCTAAGTGCCTGAGCTAATTATAAATGATAAATTAGTCTTGGACATAGTTTCTAGGTGCCACTTTGGTCCAAACTGCTACTCTCTCTTGTGTCATAGGCCATCCGTATTCCATAGTCCCGTTATGTCTCCATCTACCTCCTTAATACCCAAAATCATGCTAATCACATCGGTTAGCTCAATCACATAGAAGTAGAGTTAAAAAATAAGAAACTAGGCACATTGTTCTCCAAACTTAGCTAAAATATGGGTAAGTTATGGTGCTTAGGCGTATAAATACACCCAAGATCACCACCCCACACTTAAAGCTTTGTTCATCCTCGAACAACTTATCCATTTATGCATACTACACAAGTCTTAACACCCACGAAGGAAAAACAAGATGCTCAAATAGGCTCACACAATAATTATGAACAAAAAGTAGATTAATGAATCATTACTAGAGACTACCTACCCTCAAGAATAGACTCATTAAGTTGGCAAATTCATGTATACCATTTAAGCAAAGAAATCATATAAATTACCCAACCTTCATCAACCATGTGCCCTCACAATAAGAAAGTTACCCATAATCACTCACTATTATGCAATTTCAAACAATATGGGTATAAGAATCAAGTTGCACTCACTCTCACAAAGAATTCTCAAATTACAACTGATGACCATATGCTTGCCCTTAGTGTAATGCTCCACCAATATCAGAATGCTAAGATTAGGATCAAATAGGTCTTTTACGGGTTGTAATGCAGGCTAAAGGATGGGTAGTAACTATTTTGGCCAGAAATAATGACTATCTTCCCTTAGCGCTTTAATACACTACATTATGCAACTAAAACCAATTTCTAACAACTAATTTACACCACTTTCATCAATCCATATCTTTTGTTTTCACCCCATCCCAATAAACTCAATTAACAACACTATAGTGGGAGTATGAAACCCTTTTAAATATTTTTTTTGGCACCTTTTTTCATATGCACCCCTATGACAGCCACCCTCAACTTAAGCGATTTGCCTTAGTTGTGGTGCACAATGTCCAAGAAGGAACAGGGCCAAAATAGGTTCATTGTAACATGTCCGGGATAAAATTTAGAACTTTTTCAATAATTTTTGCTACTCCCAACCACATCAATTTTACACATTAATAACTAGACTTTGGGGCATCAATTTCACATTTTTCCTTCTATTGTCATACTCCTAACTCAAATTGATTTTACATTAAATCGCTTAGGAGATTTTGGATCAAATTACGGTCTATTAAAGAATGGGTTAGGCTACATATGAGGCTAGCAAAAGAACAAGCTTAAGGCTCAATGGGGATAGCTAAGATAATGTGCAAAGGTAGGTCAAAAGAAGGCTTGAACAATGGCTGACAAAGAAATGCCTAAATCATCTCCTAAACTGACAATCTTTATTTAGCTTTGCACACACACCAGACAAGTTCTAGCAGCAGTTGTAATAAGAAATATACAACAGTCTTACACACTCATGGCACATGGTCAACTCAATTAGGAGCATCATAGATTCTCGACCCAATAATTAAATAAATTCAACTAAAACTAAAAATCACAACAAGAGTCACAACTAGAGCCTAGGTATTTCAAATGTAATGATCCATCGCATACTCATGCTATAATGCCATGTGATCCACAAGAACATTTACATGCAACAAATGACTAATTTTATCTTAGGAAGGTCGTCATCCATCCATCATCAAGAAAAGTACCTAATTATGACTAAATCAAACAAATAACTAGCAAGAAACAAAATAAACAAAATGTTAATCCTATAAGGTACTAATTTCTTACAAAACAAGCAGCAAAGTAACCAGCCACCCCACACTTAATCTAGGCATTATCCCCAGTGCAAATAACAAGCTAAAGAACCGGGATAGTAGTACTTTTCATCTACCTTAAAAGTTATGCCACCTGTATGGAGATCATCATCGCAACCATTTTCCTGTATTCATCATACACCCATGCCAGCCACATATAATGAAATTAACTATAATTTAGATGAAGGTGGTGAAGTCACCACCCTACACTTAATTTTTTAGTATAAACCAATTAAGTGTTATTGTCGGGTACTCAGACTTCACCGACATACACTTTGATATGGTGCACCAACATTAGTTGCAATACAATTCACTCACTTTAATTTCCCCAATTCTATTTCATTGAAGCACTTTTTGAACAAAATCATGCCCTACAACTTCAACCATATAAAGATATGTAGAACACTATTACTTTCACATGATTTTCTCAACATTATGTTCATCACAATAAGATGGAAACTAACGGTTACACAACTACCATGTTGGTTGTGAACAATTCACTTACATGTACAAGCTCAAGTACTACAACAATGGTGCTTATCTTCCCAAGATGTTCAAAATCCTTCTTTGACATAGACATGGCAATAATTTAATTCATAATCCTCAAGAAATAAATTAACTATAACAAAAAGTCACAATAACTAAGGGTGAAGAAAGTAAAACTTACCTTGAAGATGGAAGATTGAGAAAGGAAGGGGGAAATTCTTAAGATTGTTAAGCAAAGAGTAATCTTAAAGGAAAAAGAGAATGGTGACGGAGAAATCTTATATGGCTTGGGGGTGAAATAAGGATGAATTTGGGCATTTAGGGCTGGAGTCTATTGAAAGAATGAAATTGGGGTCGAGTTGACCCAAGTTAAAGTCGGATTCATATTGAAATTTGAAGGGTGTACGCCGCATATGTTATCATACATCATTAAGTATGCGTCGCATAGCCTATTGCTTAACCAAAATAGTGAGCATGTGCGTTGGTCTAGGCAGCACATAAGTAATTGCACAGCCTCAAGAATACATCGCACAACCTACTGCATAAGGTGAGTTAGGCGCCACATTTATTATCGCACAAGTGAGACAGTAGGTGTTGGCGATAGGTTAGGCACTGCACACCTGATTGCCTAAAGGTATGTGTGCACCGCATAGGTGATCGTGTAGATTGAGGTAGGGGTCACACAAGGTAAAGCAACCCAAGACAGTAGGCTTAGCTATGTTTTAGGCGATGCTCTACTATGGCCTATGTAACTTAGGCTCCTCACACCCTATAGACATTTAAACTTGAACTCCATGAACTCCATTTTCCATATGAGGCATTGAGAAAGGTCCGTACGACGGGGGCGAACCCCCACACCCCTATCGAGGTCAGTGGTGGGCTCTAGGATTGGGCCTATCAGCCTGATCCCTATGCTACCACCACAGACCTCCTACAAAATCACAAAATAAATTCACACCGTGAAACTTTGGGGGGCGAATTAACATAATTTAGGTCACAAATCTAACGTGAGTCATGATGCAAGCCTTAACATTTGACCACTCCAACTTACTTGTAATGTCACTGTTAATCCTACCTTACCACCATTGATATGCCTTAATTCCAAACCAAATTTGGTACCTATCACCTCCTTAGAACTTCATACAGCTTCACTTAATAAAAGTAACAAAAAATGATTAGAAGGATGGGTTGCCTCCCACTAAGCGTGATAGTTTTAGTCATGGATCGACTCTTATTTTTGTATTTTTATTTAACATGATAAAATAAAAATAAAATCATGGGTTGTCTCCTATGAAGTGCCTGATTTAACATCGCATCACAACTCGATTATCTTGACTACTCAGACTTTGTCAAGATACATCGATGATACCATTTGTACCTTATTTGTTGGATTAAGAAAATGCTTTGTTCCAAGTCCAGCCACTTTGAATTCACTCACATCCTTGCTTTTAAGTTTAACTAAACCAGCTATGGTCTCCACAGTAGGACTATCCTTAACTGGTACATCTCGCTCATCTTTGTAGAATACTTCAATAATTGAAAAAACACCCATCTTCTTTTGTTTTCTCATGGATTGGCATACTTCAAAACTAACCTCTTTCCCGTTTAGCCTAAATTTTAGCTCATTCAACTATAGGTCAACTAACACTCTCCCAATTGCTAAGAATGGTCTCTCCAAAATTATGGGTACTTCAAAGTCTACTTCGCAATCAAGAATTATAAAGTCGGTAGGAAATATAAAATTAGCCACCTTTATAAGTACATTATGTAAAATCCTAACTGATATTTTCACCAATCTATCCACCATTACAATTTGCATGTTTAATGATGTGGGGTCTCCAAAACCCAACTTCTTATAAAAATATAGTGACATCAGATTGATGCTAGCTCCCAGGTCGCATAAGGCCATAGCAAAATATAGAGACCCAATCGTACAACGGATGGTGAATGCTCCTGGGTCTACCTTCTTCTACACCAGTGACCTTTCAGAAATAACACTATAATGATGGAAATTATCCACCAGTTCATAGCTTGCCGCTCTTTTCTTCGTCATAAGATCTTTCATAAATTTAGCATATCCTAGTATCTGCTCAAGTGCTTCAACTAAATGAATGTTCACTGTCAATTACTTCAACATAGCCATGAATTTGTTAAACTTGCCTTCATCTTCTTTCTTCTTTAATTATTATGGAAATGGGGGTGGTGGCCTTGATATTTTAACTAGAGCAATTTTTACCTTCTTTCTTATGCCTTGCTCCATATCACTAACATGCTTCGGCTTAGGTGGTTGTTCCACTTCCGCACTCTTCTTTTCTGAAATTTTCAACTCCACAAGAACCACTGAAGATTCATCAACCATCTCCCAATCCATTTCGTCCATATTAGTATGAGAGGATGCTCCTAATCTTGAACTAGATAACATCTTACCACTCCTAGTGGTAATAGCCATACACGATCCATCAGTCCTTGGATTCTGAACTGTATCACTTGGTAGAGTCCCATTCTGTCTTTAGTTGAATGCTGTGAATAATTAGCTTATCTGCTACTCCATTCGTTTAATAGCAATTGAGTATGAATTTACTTGTTGACTCATGGAAGATATGTTACTCTTCATCATAGTCTCCCCAGAATTTTTTGCCTCAACTCCCTTTAATAGTTTCTCTATCATGTCCTCTATAGACATTTTGCCTGAACTAGTGGCAGCATTATTATGTCTTCCAGGAGGTACATACAGTCCACTCCTGTCACTTTTATTTTTCCAATCTCTTTAATGGTTCCAACCTTGGTTTCCTTGATCACCGGTCCGAAAACCCCCTGGTTATGCAAGTAGTTAGCCTCTTCTTTAGTGTTTGATTCAAATCCCTTACCATAGAACCCCATATCTTTTACCTTTTCTACATTCTCTAATAGTAATTTTTTCATGAGCAGATCCATCTGGGTTTTCATGTGAGCCATATCCTAATTATGCTTCTCTTCTCTCCTACGCTACTCTGCTGATATTACACTAGACCCAGTATTGCTTGCTACCAAAAAATCTCTGGTATGCCAACCTCTTCTTGTCTTAGTCATTCTTTTTAACATGTCCACAGCCTCAGTAAAGGTGAGATCCATAAATGCTCCTCCTGCAGCATTATCCACTATTGGCTTTGTAAGTGAGTTCAAAGCTCTATAGGATATTTCCATCAAGTTTTCATCAGTCATCTTATGGTTTAGGCATTGAGTCAACTTCTTTTTATACCTTACCCAAGTCTCATTCAAAGCTTCATTAGCCTATTGCCTAAATTTGATGATCTCATCCCTCAACTGTAACATTCTGGAGGGTGGAAAGAACCTTTCTAGGAAATCTTCTTTCAATTGCCTCCAGTTTGTTATAGAATGAAGAGTCAGCTAATTCAACCACAAATACTGATGAAATTCACCAAATGTAGATTTGGATCATCACCAGGTAATCCATCGAATATTTCTTTTAGATTTAGTAACTAGATCATAGTACTTCTGATGTTGAATTTTACCCCAGAGATAGTAGTGGTAGAATGATTGCCCCTGTAGATCTGATTCCATCTAAATCGTCCTTATCATTATGAATATCAAACTACACAGCATAGCGGTATAGTCTTCCTCTAAATGGACGATTTTAATTTATAGGTGCAACTACCCCTACTGCACGCCTCCTATTAGTCGGGTCAATTAAATTATCATCTCCTTGGTCCCCTTCATCTAGATAGGTACCTGACCTGGGTTATCTGCATTCTATTGATTTAATTGAGAATTAGCCAAAATGGTTAATCTTTCAGCTTCCTATTGGTTAGCCATTCTTTCAATGAGATGAGGTTCAAGATTGAAGGGTAATAATGGTTCTCTTGAACTTCTGGTTCATGGCATAAACAACAATGAGTCTGTAACGAACAAAAACAACAAATAAATGTAAAATAAGGAAACTTGACTAACAGTCAACTAACACACATAAAATCAAATGACAAAAGTATTCCCCAACAACGACGCCAAAATTTGATATGCCTAAATTAAAACTCTCTTACAAGAGTGTAAGCGGTCACTGTCAAATATAAAACCCAACTGGGTTGGGTGTCGAATCCCACAGGAAATACTGTGTTCACCAAGTATTGTTGCTGTTATTAGACTATTGATCAAAGGTTCCAGAATAAAGGGGTTTTTCAACTAAGTATGAAATAGTACTTTCAGTGTAACAATGAAGCAATATGTGTAATAGAAGTTGAATATAGAGAAGAACAAGCTAGGGTTATGTCCACCTTGTAGTTTTTAATATCTTCTAACTATGGGTGTTAAGAATTCATACATGCATTCACTTCTAGAGAAACGTATTATAATTCTTAACTCAA
Source organism: Capsicum annuum (assembly GCF_002878395.1). NCBI lineage: Eukaryota > Viridiplantae > Streptophyta > Magnoliopsida > Solanales > Solanaceae > Capsicum > Capsicum annuum. The sequence continues at coordinate 170,483,881 of NC_061119.1, forward strand.
AAGTGTGTGCTCAATTATACGAACTCTCCAAATTGTTAATCCTGTTAAGGCATTAACATGTGAAATAGAGGTTGAAAACCCTATTTTCTTGTCACTACTTTATTTTGCAAACATTGACCTTTCTGTCGAACAAGTTATGTTTCAATGGCATATTCTCTATGTTTTCAACCACGAGAATTCAAGCATAATGAAAAAAGTATGATATAAGTAAATCAATGCATAATGAATGCAAAACCCATAGAAATATGCTACAAGGTTTCCATAACCCTAACTAATGAACTTATCTATTCATGAACAAAATATAAATCATCACAGAAATATTCATCATACCAAGCTAGAAGATGATCTTGATGTGCTAATAGTGAAAATAAGAGAAAAAATATTTTTGATTTTCCTCCCAAGCTAATCCACCCTTCCCTTGTTCAAAAACTAATACAAAATAATGAATAATGATAAAAATTCAGCATCAAGTCTTTTTAATAATCTTTTCTCTCATATTTGCCTTCTAAGTCCCTGAACTAATTATAAATGATAAATTAGTCTTGGACATAGTTTCTAGGTGCCATATTTGGTCCAGACTGCTACTCTCTCTTGTGTCATATGCCATCCGTATTCCATAGTCCCATTATGTCTCCATCTACCTCCTTAATACCTGAAATCATGCCAATCACATCGGTTAGCTCAATCACATAGAAGTAGAGTAAAAACATAAGAAACTAGGCATATTGTTCTCCAAACTTAGCTAAAATATGGGTAAGTTATGGTGCTTAGGCGTATAAATACACCTAAGATCAATGCACATACAAGTCTACATGATCATTCAAGCAGTAAAGTGGCCCTTGAAAGCGAAATATCGATCCCATATGTACCTATGATCAGCTATAGTCTAATTCTAGTGTAACTAAAAGAATTAAACAAGTGTGAGATTAACCAATAATGTTTAAGATTTTAGAATTAAAAGTAACCATAAACAATGCGATATTATAAAGCATTGGAGACAATATTGGGGGAGAATCCAGGGTCAAGGTACTACAAACAATCCTACTAAGCTACACAATTGTGTTAGTTTAGTTAATTATCTTTGTTGTTGATACACGAGGTTGATAACATAATTGGGGAATGATCATGCTTTAATAGTCTATCTAACTTTGTCCCACAAGTGCATTATTGAGCGGGGACATGAGAACTAAGTTAGAAGTATTTTTATTTTATCTCATATATGAACAACCAAACATGATAATCCACTTAAAAAAACTCAACTGAAAGCGTAAGTATTCATGTTCTTATCCTCAACCCTTGAACGAGGGTGTTTAGTCACTCATCGTCTTACAACAAATCACAAAAATGAAATTCATGCCTAAAAAACAAAAAGTAAGCTACACTAAAGATTAAGAACCTTAATTTCAGTCTCCTCAAGTGTATTTCCATCCCCAAAAGTCTTTCGAGGTGCTTACACCAAGACCCAATGTTCGATTTATAATATGAGTAAGTTGGGACCTTTTTTGCCATTGGGTGTGTAATGCCCTTGAATTGGTGCGATTAGGGGTGTGGCACACCGTACTCATAGATGCAAACTATTTTGGAAATGTTTCATTGTGTATTGGGGCATCTCACACCTATATCTTAGAGGTTTAAGGCTGTGGCATGCCCATGGCTTAAAAATTCTAGATTTTGCCATCTTAAACACCTTCTTTTTGCTTTGATTCCCTCATTTGGTGGATTTATTTCCAACACCATTTGACTTTGTTATTCCTTAAAACATTGCTACTATCATCTCACATGGTCTCCTATAACATCAAACACCATAAATTAGTGCACACTACATAAGATAATTTGTCGAGATACACTGGAACAACACAAAGCTCAAGCCATTTACACTAGTTTTCTTGTCAAAAATCTATGTGGAAAATTTGATTCCAAACTTATTTTGGACACACCTTAAACCCTATAACCATGTTTTATAACGCATAGATGGTAAATAAACTCATAACCAACTCATTATGAAAACAAAAAGACCTCAAAACTAGGCTTAACATACATAGATAATAACTCTTAGGTGCATAAATCTATCTAAGATTATCACCCCACGCTTAAAGACTTGTTTGTGCTTGAACAACTCTTTCTATTAAGAATGAAACAAGGAAGACTCCAAAATTAATACCACAATAAAGACACTCTAACTAGCATTACAATGACTACATGAATAGAAAGTTCCATACCAAGGATTCCTTATTACAATTGAAAACTCATAAGCGCTATTTAAAAATATCCAAACCTCAAGAACTGACTCTACTAAGTTGGAAAACTCATGCCTATTACTTAATCAAAGAGATCATACAAGTGACCTAAGTATCCTCAAGTATGCCCCCTTACTACAAGTGAGTACCCATAGTCACTCACAGATAAGTAATTCATTATAAGAATTGATATAATAATCAAATATTGCTCACTCTCACAAAGAATTAACTTGCCACATAATATGAACCATGTTCTTAACCTTAGTATAGTACTCCACTAATATTAGAATATCATGGCCCAAGATCAAATAGGACTTTAAGGGTTGTAATATAGGCCAATGGATGGGTCGGAACTATCTTGGCCAGTAATGATGACTATTTTTCCCTAAGCATTTTAACATATCACACTATACATTCTGTTCCTCTATAAACAACCAATTTATCCACTTATATATTCCCACTTCACTTTAGTTTTCCCCCATCTCTTTAAGCTAGTTTACCTATAGTATGGTGGGAGTATTTTCTATCAACACATGATTTTATTTTGATCAATTTTTCTCTTTTCATTTCACCCCTCCCAACCCTATCACCTAAACATTTCACACTAATAGGTACTATTTTCTTAGGGCTTTACTTTCACCAATTTCTTTCTTAAATTTCACACTCCTTAATCATATTAATTTTTCAACTAAAGTGCTTAGAAGCTTTGGATTAAATTCAGATTAATAAAAAAAAGGGTATAGGCTATATATGAGGCTACCAAAGTGCAAGCTAAAGGTTAGACAGGGATAACTAAGATCATGCAACAAAGGAATACAAAGAGGGTATGAAACATGGCCATCAAAGAAATGTCTATCATCTTCTAGACCCAACATTCTTTATTTCGCTGTGCACATATACCCAACAAGTTCTAGACATCAAGATACAAAAAGGAATACAAAAAATAGCCTTACTAACACATGGAACATGATAAAATAAAGTAGGACCACTATAGACTCTAAACCAAGCAATAACAAGATTTCAATATTAAGCCAACATTGCACCAGAGTCATAAAAATGAGCCTAAATTTCTCAAAAGTAGTCATTCATTACAATCAACATACCTTTTACACTAAAATCCATTTGCATCATGTAATTATATATAGCAACTGGCAAGAGCATCTCACTTATTCCTAATACAATTAAAATTTACTCCTAAAAATGAAAAAGGGATACTGGGATCAAAAAGAAAAAAGCAAGGGATGGTTGAAGTACGCTCCTAAAAGTTTGACACCAACAACAAAAGCTAAAAATAAACAAAGAGAATCAATTTGTAATTTTTTAAATTTAGTCAAAAACGAGAAAATAAATAAAATAGAAATCCTATAAAAACACTTCACTCTAACCAATCGGAAAATTCTCCTACCCCACACTTAAAATCACACTTTGTCACCAAAGTATATCCTTAATTAAAGGATAGAAATACTCCCTAAGGCATCCATGCCTAGATAGCAACATCTTAATTATCAAAGAGGTCTGGGTATCTCATTCTCAGTTTTTCATACTCAGAGTTCCTGTAAACCTATGACTCAAAAAAAAAAAAAACAATGATATAAATGAAAAACAATAAAAACAAAATGCGTACCTTAACAACGCCTGATTTAGTTTTACGGTATGACCTACATCACTTCTCTTTATTCATATTCCTTCAACCTTTTTCTTCTACTCGGAGACCATCTTCCACTCCTTTTTGACAACTTGAGTATTTACTTTCAAGGTCTGCATCTTTTCAAAACTAACCTTTTAGGCTCCTCTTTTAGCTTTTTAACCTCGGCTCACTTGGTGGCTTGGGCAATTCCATGAGATAGTTTAAAGAGGTTATTAGTGGTTTACACTCCACCAGCACACAGTGATAAACTTCCATTATTATGATCATGTAAAAATCCTTATAGTGTGAAGTGGGGTGAGTGTTTTTTATACCCTGAAGACTACTTCTTCATCATTCAATCTCATTATTAGATTGCCCTCTCTAACATCAATCAATGCACTTTTGATCACTAAGAATAGACACCTCAATATGATAGGTACCCTATCATATACATCATAATCAAGCGTAATAAAATCACATGAATAATGAACTTACCAACCTTAATTAGGACGTCCTCAAGGATTTCTTTTGCCTGCATTCTTGTTCCATCCACCATTTAGAGCATCACAGATTATGGCCTTAGTTTCCCTATCCCAAGAGTATTAAAATGAGATAGGGGAATTAAATTATGCTCTCCCCTAAGTCACTCAAAGTGTGGACCATATCACTTTCACTAATTTTGGTAAGGAGGCTGATACTCCCTGGGTCCTTATGATTTTTTGGCTTCTTGCTCATCATAACTAACCTTCACTCCTTAATATGTTATGATGTATCAATATTGAACACCATCTTCTTATTGGTCACTATCTTTGTAAAGTACTTAGTGTACTTAGGCGTACCCTTCAATATATCTAACAACGGGAGGTTAACATAAAGTTCTCTAATGTGTGAAAAAACTTCTTAAAATATGCATCCTCTTTAGCTTTTTTAAGCCTCTAAGGGAATTGTGGTGATGGTCTCTCTTGTATATGCTCAGCTTCCTTGGCTTTTGGGTACTCAGACTTGCCCAAATTTTCAGCATCTTTGACTGCCACTTAATACTCCTCTACCTGCTGTGGGACTAACTCTGTGTTATGCCCCTATAATCTTAAAGTCATTGTAGAACTTAATACTCATCCCTCTAGTCATCAAGACTCATCACGAGTTGTATGATGTAGTTATAAACAAGACAGTGTGATGTGATTAAAGTTTTTAGTCACTTAATAAATCGACCCTAGGTGTCGTTACTAGATGTTACAAGTTTCATAGTGAAGGTTGTAGGGCCAGTAGTGTGGGTTCTCTAAGTTTTTTTCCATGTTATGAGTGGATTGCTACAAGTTGTGGTGACATGTTACGAGTCATAAGATACAACTCATATTCAGACTATTGCATACTATCTTTGTTTCTGATAAGGTTACGAGTTGCTAGGTACACTCGTAACAGGATGTTGTAATTCATAGGGATGACTTGTGATGACTGACATTCAAGTTTCTGTAAGTTTAGTTGAGGGGCCTTCTGGTCTTTTCCCTTTTTAACACTTCCAACCCACTACTTATTACTTAAAAAAGGCATTATTTTCCTCTTTTCTCAGTTAATTAACAATACTTCTTCCCCTTTTATTCTCAAGAACAACAAGGCTAGGGTTTCTTCCATAAGGACATCCCTTAAGTCTCTAAGTTCAGATTGTCTTTACAAATCGAGTAAATCCAGGTATGTTGGGTTTTGAATAATGATACTCTTCCATCTTTGTGCACACAAAAATTGATCTTTAAAGGTGGAATTTATATGTTTATTAATTAGGGATCATACCCAAGTTATCACCTTCTAAAGTATAACATTATCATGCTATTGAAGGATTTAAGTGCATAAAAGTTCTTATATATTCATGTTTGAAATGTAAGATTTTATTTTGATTTGAATTTCATTAGTTTGACTTGAATTATGATACAAGATTTATATGCAAGTGTTGATCATTATATTTTGTTATAATTTCTTTGAAAGAAAGTATGAAAGGAAAATCTTATGCATAAGCACTGAGTTTACAATAAACCTAAGCTTTTAAGCTTCAATTACTCAAGTCCAAGGTAAGTCCTCCACACTTAGCATACATGGTTTGAAAGTATATATGTATAAAATTAATTTCTGTTTTACTTATGCATTCACCTCCATATCCTTAGTATATTCCAAAGTATTGACCCACAAATATATTTCTATATGCTATATTATCTAATAATGTAGGTCCTGGTGCTTTTTTCTAGAAACACAATTGATCACAAGCATCACTTCTTGCATTTTGACATTTGGTAAGTCCTCATTATCTAAGTAACCAGCTTATAAGATTTTTAGCCTTTGATGAAAGTTACCTTAGTTACTTGATTCTATTCTTGTTTGGTCATCTTGGGTCTGTCCTAGTGGCTCTCTAGTTAGTATAGAGGCTTGTTAGACTGCGTACCTTTCAGTTTAAAGAGTTTGTTTATGACTTCAAGAAATCAAGTTGAGAATAAGATTATAAGTGGTTTCCTCTCATTTTATATGTATGTGTTAGTTCATTTTTTCATAAGAGTTTGAGATTTTACAGATATCAAGGGTTAGCTTGGGGATATTCATAGTCCTAGGCACCATGTGATACCCAGGGAGTACTCTTGGATCATTACAAACTTGGTATCAGAGCCAGTTTTTTAAGAGTTCTAGGGAATCAAACAAATTGTGTTATGTAGAGTGTTGATCACGTCTGTAAAATGCATCACATTTATGAGTAAGGGGTTATGAAATGAGTTAGGAATCATCTTTATTTCATGATATTTTATGCTTGAAGTTGTCTCTATCTTCCTTAATTTGTTTGTTCACATAACAGTATATTCCCTCTCGTTGACTTGACGCTGGTAGAAATAGTGGTCAATCACCACTACACGTACACCCACTAAATGAAAATATCTCTCATGCTGAATTTTGGGCTGATTTTTATGCTTTGGGCCAAGCTGTGAATGCTAATGTTTAGGGAAACCAACAGGCAACTGTCCCACTTCAGCAAAATGGTAACTTAGCTGCAACTAGGATTCAGAGTTTTATGAGGATGAATGCACTTGAGTTCCATGGGTGTCAAAGTTAGATGAGGATACTTAACTCTTTATTGATGAGGTGCGAAAGATTACTTAGATCATGCTTTTTACTAAAGAGGAGAGTGTGGAATTGGCATCTTATCGGTTGAAGGATGTTACTTATGAATGGTTCATTTTATGGAAAGATGGAAGGGGTGAGAATACAACTACTATGAGTTGGTAGTTATTTTAGAATGCTTTTCTGGAAAGGTTTTTTATTTTCAAGATAAGGAAGGACAAGGTGAAGGAGTTTAAGAATCTGAGGCAGGGCTCAATGACAGCGAAGGAATACTGCCTTAAGTTCACTCAACTAGCTAAGTATGACCCAGAGTTGTTATCTGATTTTAGAGCTCGTATAAGTAAGTTTGTTACTAGGGTATCAGATTTGGTGGTCAAAAAGTGTAGGATTGACACGCTGATCAGAGATTTTGATATTTCTTGATTGATGATGTAAGCATAACAAATTAAGGCAGAGAAGTTAAAGAAAAAAAAGAAGAGGAACAAAAGAGATAGGACCAGACAATTAGAGTATAGTTAGCCGAGGTTCGAAGAGGGAGGTCTTTTAAGGTTTTAGGGTCACTCATCATTGCCTACACTATCCTCAACCAATACCCCTGTACCTTGGACTAGGTAAGAGTAGTGGGGCAGGACTTCGAATTTCATGTCTCAGAATAGTGTGAGCAGGAGGCTTAGTTATCTGACATGTGAAAAGTATGGTAGGACCCATCCTAGTGAGTGTTTAATGGTCAAAGGGGGTTGCTATTGGATTGGAAAGTAAGGCCACACGATCAGGGAGTATTCATATGCTAATAAGGGAATTAGGAATATTTGTCCTCATACCCAGGCTATAAATTTTACAATTCAGCTAGGCTGCCCAGTCCCTCTATAGGGTGCATCATCTAGTACCTATGACGGTCAATTCCAGTTACAGTTCTATTCTTTTCTATAACATAGGAGCGGGATAGTTCCTTAAATATTTTCATTGTTATGCTTCATGCTTTTCACTTTGATGTATATGTGTTGCTAGACCCTGGGTCAAATCTCTCCTATGTAACTCCACTCGTTGCTGTAAATTTTAGGGTAAGCCTAAAAAATCTTCATAATACCTTCTCAGTCTCTACCCTTGTAGGTGAGTCAATTATCTCTAGACGAGTCTATAGGGAGTGTCCTATTACCCTCTTCCATAAGGTCACAATAAAAGATTTAATAGATTTAGAGATGATAGATTTCAATATTATTCTGGGTATGGATTAGATCCATTTGTGCTATGCATCAATAAATTATCACACTCGAGTGGTAAAGTTTAGTTTCCCGATGAGATAGTTTTGAGTTGGAGGGAACTTCTGTGTCTCCTAAAGGTCATTTAATCTCCTATATTAAGGATAGGAAGTTACTATCAAAAGGGTGTATTTACCATTTAGTTTGAGTTAAAGATATTAAGTCTGAAACCCCATCAGTTTAATTGGTCCGAGTAGTAAATGAGCTTGCAGAGGTTTGTCCCGAAAAACTACTAGGGGTACCTCAGACCGAGAAATAGAGTTTGATATTGATCGTTTTCCTGACATGCAACCCATATCTATCCCTCTATGTCATATGGCTCTGGCCAAACTTAAAGAGCTAAAGGAGTAGCTTAAGGATACCTTAGATAAGGGTTTCATCAAACCCAGTATTTCTCCACGGGGTGCTCCAATTTTATTTGTGCATAAGAAAGTTGCACTCTCAGAAGGTGCATAGACTATAGATAGCTAAACAATGTTACCATCAAGAATAAGTACTCCATTCCTCGAATTCATGATCTGTTCGATCAGTTTCAGGGTCCCTGATAGTTTTCCAAGATTGACCTTAGGTATGGGTACCACCAATTGAAAGTTTGGGAGTGCGACATTTAAAAAATGGCTTTTCGAACAGGGTACAATCATTTTGAATATGTGATTATGTCATTTGGACTAACAAATGCTCCTATAACTTTTATGGATTTGATGAACAGGGTCTTCAACTAGTACTTGGACATGTTTATCATCGTCTTGATAGATGACATACTGGTATATTCTCGGACTGAGGAGCAGCAAGCGAATCATTTGTGGATAGTACCACGAACCCTCAAGGACTGTCAACTATATATGAAGTTTAGTAAGTGTGAATTTTAGTTGGAATCCTTTAACTTCTTTGGACACGCATTTCAGGGGTTGGTATTCATGTGTACCCTAACAAAACTAATATAGTGAAATACTAACCTAGATCCATTACTCTATCCGACATTAAGAGCTTTTTGGGTTTGGCTAGGTACTATATAAGATTTGTTGAAGGGTTCTCCACCATAGCCACACCATTAACTAAGCTGGCATAAAAGAAGGTGAAGTTTGTATGGTCGATAAATGTGAGAAGAGTTTCTAAGAATTGAAGGATAAATTGACTTTGACACTAGTGTTAGCTTTACCAGAGGGGTTACATGGATTATGGTGTATTGTGATTCTTCCAAAATTGGGTTAGGTTATGTGTTGATGCATAATAGAAGAGTAATAGCATATGCCTCTAGGCAACTTAAGGATCACGAAAAGAACTACCCGACTCATGATTTGGAGTTAGCTACTGTAGTGTTTCCTTTGAAGATTTGGAGGCACTATATTTATGTTGTGCATGTTTATGTTTTCACCGACCACAAAAGTCTTCAGCACGTTTTCTCTTAAAGGGAGCTAAATCTTGTCAACTAAGGTGGTTGGAGTTATTAAAAATTATGACATGAATGTGCTTTTTCATTCGAGTAAGGCTAACGTGGTGGTAGACACACTAAGTAGGCTGTCTATGGGTAGTGTGTCTCATATGAAAGAGGAAGAACAAGAGTTGGCCAAAGAAGTATATAGGTTAGCCCGCTTGGGAATAAGTTTGCTTAACACGAATGATGGGGTAGTGGTGGTTCAGAACGGTTTAGAATCATCTTTGGTAGTAAAAGTAAAGGACAAGCATCGTAATGATCCCATACTTAGCCAAATTTTGGAAGCAGTCTATCAGAAGAAAGTCGTGTTTTCTTACAAGGGGGAGATGGTGTACTTCACTATCAAGGTAGGCTTTGTGTTCCCAATGTAGATGGGCTAAGGGAAAGGATACTAGCCGAGACTCATGGTTCAAAGTATTCTATCCATCCTGGTGCAACTAATATGTACTATGATTTATGAGAGATCTATTGGTGGAATGGTATTAAGAAGAGCATAGCCGAGTTTTTATCTAAGTGTCCCAATTACCAGCAAATTAAGGTTGAACACCAGAGATCGGGTGGTATACTATAGGAAATCAGTATCCCTACTTGGAAGTGGGAGGTAGTGAATATGGATTTTATCATAGGGTTGCTTCGTACAAGACGTCAACATGATTCAATTTGGGTCATCATCGATCAAATGACCAAAATGTACATTCGAAAGTTAGTAAGGCTTCATGGGATACCCTTGTCCATCATTTCAGATAGAGGCACATAATTCACTTCCTAGTTTTACAATCATTTTAGAAAGTCCTTCGTACAAAGGTTAAGCTTAATACTGCTTTTCATCCGCAGACCGATGGTCAGGATGAATGCGTAATTTAGACATTAGAAGACATGTTGAGAGTGTGTGTTTTAGACTTCAAAGGATGTTGGAATGATCATCAACCATTGATCGAGTTTGCTTATAATAACGGTCACCATGCCAGTATTTAGATGGATCTATTTGAAGCACTGTGTGAGCGTAGGAGCAGATCATCTATAGTATGGTTCGAGGATTGTGAAGTGACGTTAATAGGGCTAGATTCTAGTCTTGAAGCTATGAAAAAGGTTTAGTTGATTAGTTAAAGACTAAAGACTACTTAGAGACATGAAAAAATATATGCAGATGTTAGGAGGAGAGAGATAAGGTTTGAAGTAGGGGATTAGGTATTTTTGAAGGTGTCTCCTATGAAAGGAATAATGAGATTCGAGAAGAAAGGAAAGATGAGTCTATAATTTGTTGGTCCACATGATACAATAAAATGTGTAAGATAGGTTACTTACAAATTAGACCTTCCTACAGAGTTAGCTAGGATTCACCTAGTTTTCGATATTTTGATGCTTAAGAAGTTCATTGGAAATCCATCCTTAGTAGTTCCCCTAGAGAGTATTGTGGTTAAAGATAGCTTGTCATATAAAGACATTTCTTTTGAGATACGTGATAGGCAAGTCGGAAGAATAAGGAATAAGGATGGAGCATCCGCAAAGCTTTTTTTAGAGGAACTAGTTGGTAGAAGGGGACACTTGGGATGCTAAAGCAGACATGATGAGCAAGTACCTTCATCTCTTCTCTTTTGATCCATTTCCTACCGAAGGTAATTCATAATTTCTATAAAAATTCATTCTATTTAAATCTGTTCAAGTATTCTTATTTTGTAACTTGTATCTGTAGGTCATGAAATCCTTGTGATAAGTTATAATCTTGATGGTAAGATTAGTGTGGAAGAGTTGATTCTATTTAGAAATACCTATTCGAGTTGAGTCTCATTTAAGGATGAATTTTTCGAAGGGAGAGATATTATTATATCCCTATGATATCAAAGTCACTAATGAACTTACGACTCATACCTCAAGTTGCCAAGACTTATCATGAGTCATATGATATAGTGGTAACCAAAACAGTGTAATGATATTCAAGTTTCTGGTCACTTGACAAATCAACCCTAGGAGTAGTTACTAGATATTACGAGTCATATATTGAGGGTTCTAGAGTCAATAATGTTGGTTCTTTAAGTATCTGTAATGCCCCAAATCTGGTACCTAGAACGCTACACGGTGCTTATGACCCGAAGGACCACAAGCTAACCTATGACTAATATCTATACCTGAACACTACATAATATGTTGTATAAATGAAAAAAATAAAGGATGTAAGGAAGTAAGGTTCAAAACTATAACATTACTGATAAAACATAACATCTGGAGGGGGTATGAAATACCTAAGGCAATTAAAATAACTGATACCGAGTGACTGTATCTGACAGTTTAGGTTTTGATGGAACTAGCTGAGTTCCGTACTATTCTAAGTTGACTGTATCTGATAGTTTTGAATCCTGTAGAACTATCTGAGTTCTTTTACTAAGACTGAATGACTGTATCTGACAGTCCTGATTCTGTACTAAAATTGTGTGAAGTAGTCCTTTAATTGACATTCCCTAAATAAAGAAATATTGCTGAGGTGGGTCTAATCTGTAACCCTAATTAGAAGGGTGTCAATACCGTGCCACTGGTAAGGACAAGTTATGGGAAACCCTTATCTGACAGTGTCCCCAAAAGAGAATGGTGGGGCCCTCATCTGACAGTGCTTATCCACCTCATCAACCCTCATATGACAGTGTTGATGTCTCAACCTATGCTGGCTACATAGTTTTGGAATGCAAGGATGACTTTGAAGAATCACACCCTCATCTGACAGTGTGTGTTCCCATCCTTGGGTTCACTCGATGCTAATTCATACTCTCATCTGAATAGACACTGAACATGATTAACTGATTTGGACTAAACTAAATTAACTAAGTTCCATTAACTGACGAAATACTACTAAGATTACTGAGTTTTCTTGAGTTATGAGAGTAAATTAATTCTATGGATCATGACTTGACTGAGAGTATCTTGAAAACATGACACTGATTCTAGGCACACAATAAATTTTTAGGTACAAGTACCCCCAGGACTCGATGGGAAGAAACTGACAAAGCATGACTTTCTTGAATACATGACCAACATCAACAATCCATAATATAATAAATGGGAGATTTCATGAAGTACAAGTTCTAAAGGATCACACTGGCTACACATATATCCATAATTCATTAACTATGACATTTCATCAAAACATTGGACATGCATAAACTTGTACATAAATGGGGATTTCATATTATCATACTAGTATGACACTTTTCCTTCACATAGGCATTTAATCGAACACATAGAGAGCATACTTTCATTATACCATCATCAATGCATGAAATTGTCATGGTTGCATGAATAGTTTTTCAAGTTTGAAGGGTTTATCAAGATTATTATGCAAATCATCACATACTAGGGTTAATCATTAGAATATGTAATTTAAACCATGAATCAAAGCCCCACAATATCATGAACATAAATTTAAATTCAATTTAAATCATGAACATTCATACATACACAAATCTTGGATTTTGAAAAGAGATTCTTGAGTTTCATGGGTAAAAGGACCCATGAATCAATACATGACATACCTGGGTTGTGAGTTTTCTTGAAGTTCTTGGACTTGAAGAAATTGAATCTCTTAGTTTCTTGAAGAAGATTTGGATCTTGTTCTTGGGGATTGTCTTTGAGAAAAGACCCTAATTTGATGTTGTAGATGGATAATGAACTTATAAGCCTTGATCTGATATAATTATGGGTTAAAACGGTGGAAATAGACCTAAATACCCTTTTAAAAATGACTTTAAAATAACTGAACCAACTATACGATGGTGGGTGCGATGGTCCATCGCTGGGTCAACGGTCCATCGGTCCCGACCTTTGCACCTAGGCAGAATAGGGGTTCACTGCCTCTGTTGCGACGGCTTAGGCGACGGTCCATCACTAGCTCGATGGTTCATCGGCCTGAGCTATCGCCCTTAGGTAGAATGTGGTTTCACTGCCTCTGCTGTAATGGTTTGGGCATTGATTTGTCCCTATCTCGATGGTCCGTCAGCCCTCATCGTCGCACCTGGGTAGTTTTGACTACTTTTTGTAAAACGGCCATAACTTTCTTCCTCGATATCGGATTTGGGCAAAATTAGTATCGTCGGAAAGTTAATTCAATTTCCCACAAGAAAAAAGTGAAAATATTAAAAATTTCATGTATATAAAAGTGGATTCATCTTTAAAAGTAAGTTTCTAACATAGTTGGGATGATTTCAAGCTAAGTAAAAGTACGGGGTATTATAGTACCTATCCAATTTATAAGTGGTTTGTTACAGGTCATGGTAACATGTTATGAGTCATAATATATGAATCGTACCTAGACCAGAGCATACTATTTTTTTCCTGCTAAGGTTACGAGTTGCTAGGTCCACTCGTAACAAGATGTTACAAGTCGTGGGGATAATTTGTGACGACTAACGGTCATATTTTTGTAAGTTTAATTGATGGGCCTTTTGGTTTTTTTCCCTCTTAAAACTTCTAACCCACGACTTATAACTTAAAATAGGAATTATTTTTCTCTGTTCTCAGTTGATTAACTACACTTCTTCTCTTCCCATTCTCAAGAACAACAAGGCTAGGGTTTCTTCCATAAGGATATCCCTTAAGTCTCTAAGTTCAAATTCTCTTTAAAAGTTAAGTAAATCCAGGTATGTGGGTTTTCAAAAAGGATACTCTTTCATCGTTGTACCCAAAAATTTGATCTTTAAAGGTTGAATTTTATGTTTATTAATTAGGGTTCATACCTAAGTTCTCATCTTTTGAGTTATAATATTATCATGCATTGAAGGATTTAAGTGCATAAGAGTTTTATAGATTCATGTTTAAATTGCAAGATTTCTATTTTAATCTAAATTTTATTAGTTTGAATTGATTTTGATGTGAGATTTCTTTTTAAGTATTGATCATGATATTTTGTTATAAGTTCTATGAAAGAAAGTTTGAAAGGCAAGGCTTAAGTATAATCATTGAGTATACAAGAAACCTAAGCTTTTAAGCTTCAATTACATGTATTACTACATGATTAAAGTTTAGCTTGATCATTTGATATAAGATAAAACTTTAATCTGCAAGTGTTTTGTCTGATTGTGATTTAAGTAAAGAGAACCATAATTGGTTTTCAATCTATAAACCCTTATGTTATTTTAAGGTGGATTTCTTAAGTATGAGAATATATATTTTTTTGGGAGTAGTATTTAGCACCTTGAAGGCAATATGGATGAGCGTATCCAAAATTACTAAAAACTATGAGCCACCATAGGTTTAGGACCCAATATGGGTTATGTTTAGTGATCACTTAAGTTAAGGCTCTATTTCAATGAAAATCTTAGAATAGCTCTCCCCAACGTGGGTAAGATGTTGGACTCCATGATAGCTCACATGGTTTAATTCGGTTAGAAGAATCTCCCACAAGTAAGACTAAAACCACTGATTTTGGAAACTAAGTGTAATGACTCACTAAGTTTATTTAGTATACCTTATTACTCATGTTTAATGATCATACAAATTTAAGATTTGCTCAAGTCCAAGATGAGTCCTCTACATTTAGCATGCATGGTTTCAAAGTATGTATGTATAGTTTTTATTTTACTTATACATTCAACGCCATATACTCAGTTGATTCCAAACTACTGGCCCACACATATATGTCTATGTGCTACATTGTCTTATAATGTAGGTTTTGTTGCTCGTTTCCAGTAGCATGATTAAAATAAAGTTCTTTAGCTTTTATTTAAATTGTACACAATACATGGAAGGCATCATTTTGGAGCAACAACTCTAAAAGGGAGAGGGGTTTCCCCCTACCTCATAGGAGGCTGAGCATAAATTGATTTATCATTTTAGGTTTAGTTTTCCTATTAGTGTCACATGGAGCATTGGTAAGGGTGATGTGATGGTGGTTTTTCTTTAAAGTAAGAAGTTAAAATGACATTTTCTTATCTTTCTTGAAAGTCCATTACACTAATATCTCACCACAATCTCCGGTTCTTCTTAGTAAGGGTCCATCCCAGGCTTATTACTCTGAAGGACTCCTGGTTGGAACCCAAGCGCCCCCAAGATTGACTAGTTTTGTTCGATAGGGTTAGTAGGATAAGCCTTGGAGGCTCTATTTCATTGGTGTGAACCGGTGGAATATCTATTCGAGGCCATCCCTGGTGTGACCCATTAGAGTGGGTCATTAGTCTACTTCACTAGTTATCTTTTGATAGTGTTGATCACGGGAATCACTTCCTACATCCTAACATTTGGTGAGTCCTCATAGTCCAAGGATCCAGCTTGTTAGATTCTTAGCCGTTGATGAAAGTTACCTTAGTTAATTGATTTCAGTTCTTGTTCGGGTTAGCTGGGGTCTATCCAGTGTCTCTCTAGTTAGTAGTATAGGCTTGTCAGACTATATACCTTTTAGTTTAAAGATTTTGTTTGTAACTTCAGGACTTTAAATTGAGAATAAGATTTTAAGTGGTTTCCTCCTGTGTTATATGTATGTGTTAGTTCATTTTTATAAGATTTTTAGATTTTATAGATATAAAGGGTTAGCTTGGGGCTATTCATAGTCCTAGGCACCATGTGACATCCAGGGGGTACTCTTTGGTTGTTACACTCTACCTATGCCTCCTTTTTGTTCTTAGGAGATTTGTAAATCAAGTTTCTACCACTTCTCATGGTGATTTCTATTTCCTGCTTTGGATTCTTTATGTCACTTGGCAAACCCGCTTGAGGTCTTGTATTTTAGGCCTGATCTCACTGTCCCAACTGTGTCTCTAGATTATTTTGAGCAAGTTTTTAATTGTTAATATCAACCGTCATTTGTTATTGATTTTTAAGGATCTTTTTCAAGGTCTCTTTATTATTACTAACCTATATGATTTGCTTTTGTTGAAACTGCTGGGTCTGACCTGATTGTTTCCCTATTTGGCTAACTCTGCCACTTATGGTTGTAGGCATCACCATTATTCATATTAATCTATTATACATTTCCTACAAAGTTAACCGATCTCGTATTCACTCCACATGAGTCTATAGAGATACCACTAATACCACATATCTCACACTAAGCTGGGGTCTATCAGACTGCATATACTTGTACTTGAGGTTGGTTCACACCTATCTTGCTGAACTATGTCATCATTTGATTCTGAAGAGCTAAAAACTGAGCTAAAAACATAAGAATGTTTGGCCCTTTTTTGCCCCTGGGCGTGTAACACTCTTGCATAAGCATGATTAGGGGAGTGACATACCCTAATCATGAATACATACTATTTTATACATCTTGCATTGTGTCTTAGGGCATGGAACACCCTTATATCAGAGGTTCAAGGGCGTGGCATGCCCATGGCCTCAATAATTCAAAATTTTGTCATCTTAATCTCCTTCCTTTTGCCATTGATTTCCTCACACTGGGTGTCTTTCCAACATTATTTTACCTTGTTATGACCCATAAAATTTATCCTAGAATCTCACATGGTCTCCTGTAACAACAAAAACCATGAATTAGTGCACACAACATGAGAATTCAGTGAGATACACTAGAACAACACATATCTCAAGCTATTTACACTAGTTTTCTTGTCTAAACTCTATGTGGCCAATTTGATTCCAAACTTGGTTTGAACATACCTTAATACTGTAACCTTGTAGTTTAACACATAGATGCTCAATTATATCATTACTAACTCATTCTCACACAAGAATTCCTCAAAACTATGATAAACAACTGTAGATAATTACACCGAGGTGCATAAATCCACCGAAGATCAAATACCTAAGCCATTCTTCATTTTCATACACAAGACAAAAGTATCTCACAAGGTCACACTAGGCCAAAATAAACTGCACAACGAGAAGCTAACATACCCATTCATTTAACCTCTCTCAACTCAACTGAACCATGAACATCATAACAGAAAGAATTGGGTATCCAAATCAACATCAATACCAGGACGAAATCACCTTTAGTAATAAATCGAGCAACCTAGGAGAACCACAAACAACACACATCTCAAGGATAAATAAGAAAATAAGAATGATAGTGCTAGAATTAAAACAAGGCCAGAGAAGGCTAAAACTCCCTTCATACTAATCCTCTCAACAACCAACCCCAACTTACTATTGGAAGAAATCCAATCAACCAACATAGTCGTCTAAGTCAAGCAGACAAGAATCGCAAGAAAAATATATACTAACCAAATAATAGTAGTCTTGCTTTCTATCTAATAAGGATTAATAATAATTAGGGTATTAACAATATAAAATGCATACAATATAAGTGGTATGAAAGGAAAAATAATAGTCCTACTCTAGGATTACATCAAGGTCCCTATCCAAAGAAAGAAAATTTACCCAAGCTCTACACCCTAAGGTAATCACAATATAAATCCACTACTAATAGAAAATAGCTACAAAGTTAGTTGTGTATACATATACCTACACAATGGCTCACAACAACAAACGCAATAATAATAGGTCATAGGGAAATGATGGGTATGAAAACCCTAAATCAAATTGCATAGAAACAAAAGATAGCAAATGAAAATCATGTCTATAATGATAGAATATGAAGCCATGGAACTTAACCTACCTAAAGATATACAAACCTAAACACCCCAGACCCAAATTGAGCATCTACACAATTATCTGTAATACCTTGCAATAAATCACACCTAACACTTTGGGGAACACCCCTAATACCTAAGGAACCATCTCTGACCTATGGTAATACATCACTAAAAGACTAATATTGTTGCACAAGCTACTTGATTATCCCCCATCGGGACACCCTCTATAGATATGATCACTCTTCCAATAATCATATCAACCCTTATAAGGCCTTGTCTATCATAAAATACGTGTTGCTCATAATTAGTTAAGCCACTCATACCTAGGACACTTCCTAGACTAATGATAAACCTCTCCACAATCATAACACCCCATAAACTCTCTAATTTAATATACCTACCGTCTAGATCCATTGCCATGGCTAATAGACCTATACCAAGAATCTCATGCACCAAACTTCTGCCTATTATAACCACTACAACATGTATGAGAGTCCTATAATCTGAGGTACTACCTAAATAAACCTGGTAGCATATGAATTATGGTGACCTCTACAACGTGAATCCCTTTCTCTGGATTAAATACCACTAAAACTGTATTGATGATGGGGCCTCTTGTCACTACCTTCATATGTCTCAAGACATTCTCACTCTACATTCCTTATGTGATAAATAACTTAGAGAAAGTTAAACCTAATTGCTATTAAATACTCCAATGACACATTAAAGTGGTTAACTCAATCCTCTGATAAACCTCTGCACCATATCATGCTCTTTACATAAGATCATAGAAGTATGTCTAGCCTACTCAAGAAACCTAATCTCATACTCTAAAACTAATAAAGAACCGTATTGAATACCTATAAACCCAACTCTATTTGGAGAGCCACTCGATGTATCAAACACTACCCCTACTAAGATGTATCCTCAAAAGGGATAAAAAACCTTAGCATGGTATCTAAAGAAAATTGAGGTTGTCACAAACCCTATTAAAACCTAGGTTATCCCCAAACCCTCTGGATGATATTGTACATCTTTAGTATAAAGATCTAAATCCCTATACTAACACATATCTGAGATTCGAGCAACACACGCTGAAGTCCCATTCACACCTATCGAAAACCTCATGCTATCCTTTTGAGATAGAATACTGCCAAAGTAAGCACTTAGAAGTTTATAGAAGTATGGACATATGATCAAGAATAAAGATATAGAATTTCCTAAGAATACATTATAGCCTCCCAAAGATAGGATATGGACATTATTGTACTGATTAGTAGGAATTTACTAAAAATGTTGCTCTTGTACCAATGACATAGGTAAACCTAGACTCTAATACCAAACTGTCACAACCTAATTTCTCAGGTTAAAATGACACCTACCATAACCCACTAATAGGTAAGCTTACTTATAATTAGGAATAGTGAGTAATAGGATAATAAGAGAAATTATAGCTACAACTAAATAAAAAGAGAAAAGAACTAGAAGAAAGAAAATATTCCCCAGACACGATGTTAGTTGATATAGGCGTTACTAATATAAAAAGAGTGAAAGGTTAATATAATATGTGTATATATATAATAGACATCAAAGTACAAAATAATTATTAGCATAGCATCAAACAGAGTAAGAAGGAAATAACTCTTGACTATAAGAGCTCACCTATAATCTCTTATCCATGAAACAACTCGTGCTATGATCTTGCAACACCTCATACTTTCAAGCTAGAACTAGTATAGTCCTTCATATGTGCATAGAATCAAAATAATTTCTATTTATAGTGACATATGAAGATCAATTATTTAGTGTTGAAACATCTTTGGAGATAAATTTAGGTCATGGATATCTCCTAGCTCAAAGTTGAGTTGAGAACTTTGTTATTGATTTAATTTTACTTGCTATTCTAACTTGGTCAACTTCCAATTATCATTACTCCTAGAATATAATGATTTAGGTATCCTACTACCTATTAAATTAAAGGACATTGATTATTATTTCCAACTTAATCAACTGTTCATCAATTCAAGTCTGGAGTAAAATATTATGGGCATTTCAGTGAGGTAATATCCTAGGCATATATTAGCCAGTGCGGGGTAGAGCTAGTGAGTAGCAACTTATTGGAAATCCTCTGTGTTGGGTTGCACAGTGTGGATTCCCCTCTCAAACATGAAAATATGTTTTTCTTTATTAAATCAAGGGCAATAGGTCCTTTCACCCTATGTAACTTCTCCAATCCATTTTTATTCCCCAAAATCATCCTATACTTTGATAATCATTCTCAAAACCATAATTCATTTTCTTTCCCAAAATTTCAGACTCCTAATCCTAATGTTTAAAAAATGGTCAAAGATTAAAGTTTCTTCTCAACATTTTCTCACAAAACTCATCATCAGGGTATGTGGAATAAATCCAAATCAAGTAATTCTTCATATCGATTTCAAGGCCAAGGATTCAAGCTTTTCACAAATTCATCAAAAAGTCACGTCAAACACTCCCTATTTTAGTTACTGATTGAACTGTGAATTTAAAGTATTGAATATTTATTATTATGTTGGTTATTTGTAACTAGGGTTAAAGGTTCTGTCATAAGATATTATGTAAATTCTCCTATTTACTTTAAGGTTGGATGTTTAAACATATGTTTAGGATGTTAACATTAAAATGGTTATTAAAAAAAAATTTCTCTTATATTTTGAAATGGATTATCAAAAGTATGAAACATTTTAGCTATGAATACAGAGTCTCTTAAAAGCTTTGAATTTGACAAAAGTAACATTATTTTCTCATCCCTTGTGTCATTGAATGTACTATTTTTCTTGAAATTATCTTTTCATTGTTATGGCAAACTTAATAATGATTACATACATGTTTTGAAATTATGGGATAATGGACCTTGAATTTTTTATGATGATGATGTTGGCATGATACTTTGAAAAATAGAACTTATGGTTAGATCGTCAATCGAATAGATAACTTACAAGTCTTGGTATGATGATACCAAAAATGGTGTCTGCCCTTAATAGAAAGGAAATAGTTTTAATTAAGTTTAATGATGTGAAGGTGACAAAATTTATGCTTAAATAAAATTAGATGGTTAATCGAGAAAGTGTGATTCCAAGTGGCTCTACACATAAAACCTGTATTTTGCCGACATAGGGATGGTTGATCCTAAATTGTACAACCTTATTTTTCATCTATGAGGATGATTGTTGGCCATAATGTTTTAAATTTTGATACATGTGGAAAATATGGATTGGGGATTAGGCGGTCGAGCATTAGTCAAACCCACATAGCTAATGAAGTTTAATGAAAGTCAGAGATACCATCTAGTTTAGAAATAAAGAATTGAAGTATGATTTTCTTTTACTTGGATTCACAATTGAAGTTTTCACATGTTATTTTAGGGTTTCCTTATAGTGTTACATTCATCCCTTTAAAATCTCTACTTGTTTTATTTTCTATTCTATATGCCAATAAATTCAATGTATTGACCATGTTTAAGTGGTTGCTTCATCTCATGATGTAGGTTTGGAGGCACACTCCCATGGTACTATGTAATAGTAGACCTCTTCCCCTACAATTACAAAATTGAATATTGTGAGCCCTCAATCCTCCAGAAGAACTATATTTTATTTCATTAGTTTTAAGATGTTGTTATATGTATCGTTGGAACCATGTCCTAACTTAGATGTTTTACTATTATGTAAAAGGCTCCAAAGACATACGTACATATACCTTAATTGTTTTGTTTTGAACACTTGGTTAATTTCTATTAAATTTTAAATTTATTTTCTCTTATAGGTATTTCTTTTGCAAATACTTATTGAAATGCTTATGATGATATTATAAGGGTTCCTGCTGGGCCTTCATTAGTCTAGGAATTCCATTAAGGCCAGGTCCTGGGCTCAGGTTGTGAAAAATTATCTATAGAGCCATGTGTAGTAGAGGCTTGCTTGTGGGTGTGTTGTGCACCACACTTATAATTAGGAGGCTATAGGGAAACTAGGAAATGTTTCCCATTCTTTCATACTTCATATTATTCATTAGTATTATCTATATGAAAGTTATCCATATTGCATCCTAGCTCTAATTTTTCTGGCTATGTATCATTAGCGAGGTCATACAAGTGCGAAAACTTAGATTTATAATGATGTGATCCCCTATGATTGAATCATCAAAAATTTATGAAACAACATAAGGACTTGAGAAGAGTCGATTAGTACTTAAAATCTATTTATTTTTTGCTTATACCCCTATCTTTATAAATCATGTAGGTGAATTAAGGTGAGATGGATATTCTTACCCTCTTTTAAAAATATTGTTGTAGATGCCATGCTTAAGGGGGAAGATAGGTAGCTAAATGTTGGGGTAATGTCTTAACCTGATGAGATAGTGTTAATTAGAGAGTTATAAGCTTTGAGCAGTAAAATGGTCCAGATATAAAAAATGAAGTGATAAGTTTTGAAGTTAGAGGGACGGTAACTTTTGAGTAAGGAAGGTAGTTGTAGTCGTGTAACCTTCAAAGTAAAGAGGATGGTATGACCTTATAGTGATTGACTAAAGTTTCAGCAGGATTTTTAAATTTATGGTAGATAGCTGAGGAAGTAAGTAGTTTTGATGATTTAGAATTTATTTGAAATAAGAAATGAACTCATGATGGCCTGTCATTGGGGTTGTAAAGAATAGGTGTAAGTGGTTAATTGAAGTATAAAGTGGTTCAGAATTTATATTTAAATTTCAATTTATGGTTTGGGAGGAACTTCTTGATTTTTATAGAACTATGAGCATAACACAATGATATCTCCCAAATTTATACCTCTAATTAAAGATAAAGAAGTCGATGTAAAATATAGTAACTGAACCCACAAGGAATATGTGAACTATGTATCAAACTTGCTGAAATCATTGCCAGTACAAAAAGTAAATGAGGTTTTTGTAATTTGTGAAAAGTAACAAGATGTGGAATGCTTTCGGTTGTGATCAATCATAAATGAACACAAGGCTTGTGTTCCCCTGGCTTTTAACTCTGTAGGTTTATCATGCTCAATCCAACTATCAAACTACTATGCATGTAGAATTCACAAGTTATGTATCACCAACAGCCTTTCGACACATATTGGTGGATCTCACTTATCTTCTTTTGGTCTCAAGTGTCGCATTACTAACTTTTGCCTTAGACCTCAGTTTCAACTATCTCCTCTTTTTCTCAAGTTGATTAGATGAAGATAATTATCTTAAGTAGATAAAAATAATTAGCTTATTTCCATAATTAACTATAAATCATTGTTGTGATCTCTTTTTCCCAATCATTACCTCCCTCTCAGGATCGTAGTGAATAAATGCAGGATCCTAAAAATTGCAACCATTAAGAAATCAATAAGCGCGAAGAAAACCACAATACATACAACAACAATAATCTAGAAGGATTGAATGCTTCCCCTATTTTTTAATCCGCTAGGGTTCCCACAACCCTACATAAGGGAATTAGATGCTCATCATTGTGAAATAATCAATGGAATTCATAATTGAAAGGATTACAGTAATCTCACAACAATTAACAAATAAAATCCAAAATCTCAAATTGAATAATCAACCAAAATCAAGAACATAACAATCCCAAGATCGAAATCAAATATTGGAATAAAATATATTTTTGTAAGTATTAAGACTGCATAAACTAAATATAAAACATTAAAAGAGTATTTATAGAATACAAGGAAACCCTAGGAAACCAATCCTATACAAAAGAGGAAAATTAGAGTCAGTGCCCACCTACGGGGCCACCTAAATGGCCTAGGTGGCACCTATAGGGCGTAGGTGGTCCCACTATAGGTGACAGTGTCTAAAACTAATGAGAAAAACTCTAAACTCCCTGGCTTCTAACACCTACAGAGCGTAGGTACTACGTACGCCCTTAGGTAGTCAACGTAGGTGACATGCAAACATTTTCAGCTTTTAAATCTCTGGACTTCAATTTTATGGAAAATATTATAACTCCTACTCTATGTAGGTAGTACCTATGGGACATAGGTACCAATTTAGATAGTCCAAAATATTTAATTTTCATATTTTTTCTCCTGTTCATCTCCAAAACCTGGTTTTCTGCTAAACACAACACAAAACACATCATATCTAACAAAAATACCTATGTAACTTTCATATTTTCATTATTTTAAATATCGAATGATCCATGAAACCATAGCACATCATACAAATGTATGCCTGGGTAAGTAGATGTGATATGAAAAAGAAGAATGTGTTAATGAACTCTAATTAGATATGTTGTAGGTTTAACTTAGACTATTCTTACAATGAGATTTTAGTAGGTCCATTTTCTCTTAATTCTTATCTGGCAGTTGTATGATAGACTAGTGTGTAACAAAATTTGTACTAATTATCATGGTTTAGCAATTACGTTGCAAAAGGGTTGTGCTTGTAGGGCTATATTTGCGTGATATAAGGAATTAAGTTTGATTTCCTTATCAATATTTTGATGCTCTAGTATAGTATGTGGGATGTTTTATTTTTAATCCATGATTCGTAGTAGACAGTAAGTTTGATCTATAGATGTTAATAGTGTTGAAAGAGTGGTAGCTTAAGGATAGTGATGCAATATTTGTTGAAAGTGAGATTAGTAGACTTGATATGATGTGTGAAGAGCTTAGGTTGATAACTTATGAAAATATTGAGTGGGTAATTTGATAGATAAGAGCGTTAAGTTTATATGAATAAGTTAAACCCAAGTGTATGTTGTTCATAAAGCTAAGTTGGGTCAATGTAGATAAACGACATAAGCTCTTATTATAGTTTTAAAAGTTTCATTAAGCTATAGCTATATTATATTTGAGGTTTTATGCTAGTATACTAAGGAGTGGAAAATGGATTGTTATGTTTTAAGGAGTGCAAATATGTATGCCCATGAGAGTTTTAGTTATAAGGTAATGACTATATAACCTATCAAAAGTTAAGATTAGTATCCCTGTAAGGGATGTCCTAGAAGGAATTTAGTGTCCTCATATTATAGTCGTCTGACCCCACCTCCGATTCTTTCTTCCCAACCTATTTAACTATCTGGCCATAGTTATTTAGGTGGTACTCCAAGATCGAATTCCTCCTAGGAGCACACAAAACAAAGATATGAACTTGAAGGGTTTCTTGTACCATGAGTGGATTCTCAAATTTTTAATGAATCCTAACTATTTACATTTTCAATTATGAAGAGCAAAGCGCCAATGGTGCATGAAGCACATGCGGAATAGGCACTGAGAAAGAGAAGCTTAGAGGAGATGGTGTGGTCATATTCTTAAATGAAGCCTATTCGAACCGAATTAGAACTTATCAGATCAGACTATGCCTCTTAGTGTCCTTATATTAAAGTTAATTTGGATAAGTTTAGTATTTATGGGTATAGTGATA
Organism: Capsicum annuum; assembly: GCF_002878395.1. NCBI lineage: Eukaryota > Viridiplantae > Streptophyta > Magnoliopsida > Solanales > Solanaceae > Capsicum > Capsicum annuum. Next base: position 170,509,482 of record NC_061119.1, read on the forward strand.
CCCCCATTGTGCTGAGTGTTGTGCTTATAAATTTATTGAGAGAAAATGTATGCAAATCTAGGAGACCAACCTTTGAGTCAAGGGGGAGATGATAAACTAAAGTACTTCTTGAATTTTCTCACGGTGTTGAGTTTTGGGGAATAGTAATGATGAGATATATTCTTATTGCAGAATATTCCTCCAACTTCAATTTAAGAGAACATTCTACTAATGTTATGTGTTGTTAAGCCATACCTATGCCTGAGGTCCATGTTCTCCATGAAACTTATATCCATTCTACCCATGTCTCTCTTTATACTTGGTTTTAAGAAACTATACTTTCTATATGTTACCAATTCATTTTATGTTATGTCTAACCCTAAAGAAATATTATCTCTGCAAAATCATGACTATTTTCAATCCCCAAAATGAGAGGCAATAACTTTAAACAATAGTTTGAGTCATATTCCTTGAATTTATGGGTTCCAGCCTTATGTTATACAACTCTCGATTTATGAACTCATGTTTGTCAGTATGCCCAATCCCAAGAACTCATGTTATGTTAGGACTTTTTTATATTGGGATGACCCTTTATTTATGATCTATATGTTTGATATATGAAGTACTTCATTCCAATTATATCGTATCTTATGTCAGAGGTCCCACTTGAATAGTGCAAAAAAAGAGTAGCAATTGAACAGTGACAATCCTATTCTTGATGCTCTTACTCTAGTCCCTCAGTTACATTCCTAATGCTGGGATGATAGTGATTATGGGGGCATAATAATGTTTTATTATAGAGAGTAGATGTTCTTTGTTGTGAAAATTAGGGTGTGGCAACTCAAGCTATGGTTATAGGTTAAAAAGTGGCTAAAGATGAGTTTTTGTTATGTGAAATGGTTAAAAAAGGGGTATATAGTGGAAATCCTTATGAAAGTTAATGTTGGTTTCAGGTGTGAAAAAACATAAAAGGATGTGTAGTGAAAATAGCCTTAAATGTTGTGATTGATAGATATGCAAATCTTTATGCTATGGGGTTAGTACTCCTTGACTAAGATTTGAGGTTGTTTGATTATAAAGATAGATGCAGTAGTATTCTTGGATGGATGTAAAGTATAGAGCCCTATAACTCAGGCTAGCACCTACTAACTCAGGGTTAGGTTTTAACATGAAAGCATTATACAGTTAAACCTAGACTCCTATAGTTATGTATTTCACAGGGGAATTATAAGTTGAAATGTTGAGGTGTGGTATTCATATTTGAAAGCATAGTTGGGAAGCATCGCTAAATTTAAGGGCTATTAGAAGTATCATCTAAGGAGGAGAATGTTTCTATCCTTATTTCTTGCAAACATCTTATTTTATTTCATGTATAAATATAAATCAGGACCTATGATCATCAAATATTCATGCCTTACATTTTTATGATCAAGTCCCTTAGAACTGATGTCTAAGATAATCTCTATGTCAAGTCGTATTATCTTATAATTCACGCTTAGAAGATTTACTTGGTGTTTTCATGAAGCTTTTGATGCTTATGCAAGTTTTGCTGAAAGAGAATTCCTAATGTGAAGTTATATACTTTATTCCTTACTTCTCGAGCTTCAAGAAGTTCGTAAGGATCATTCAAGGATGAATGATCCCAAAGGGAAAATAGTGTAACACCACACACTTTTAAGCTAGAATTTGAACCGTCATTTATAGACCTGAACCCATTGACTTCTATTTAGAGTTAAGTGTGAATATCAATTATTTAGAGTGGAAACGTCTTTGGAGATCAGTTGGTGTCATAGAAATCCTACATAAAAGTTTAGTTGAGAACTTTCTTTCTAATTGAATTTTAGTAGATGTTCTAACTTGGCTCAACATAAAATGATCATTACTCCTAGAATATAATTATTTAGGTTGTCCTAGTAGCTATCAAATTAAATATATTAAAGTATTATTTCCAATGCAACCGACCGTTCGTCAATCCATGTACAGAGTAAAAAGTTATGGATAATTTAATGCGACAGTATCCCAGGTGTGTGTTGGGTAGCACGTGGTGAATTTGGTGACTGGGAACTCATTGGAAAGCCTCTGGTGAATCTGGTCCTTTCACCACATGTAACTTCCCCAATCCATTTTTAATCCTCAAAATTTTTCTAAACTATTTGAATCATTCTCAAATCCCTAATTCATCTTCTCTCCCCAAATCTCTAAACTCCCAATATAAAAGTTTCAAGAATGGTCGAAGATTAAAGTTTCTTCTCAATGTTTTCTCACTAAATTTATCATCAAGGGTATGTGGAATGAATCCAAGTCAAGTAAGTCTTTATATCAATTTTAAGGCTAAGGATTAAGGATCTTCTCAAATTCCTTCCATAAAAAAGGCATGTCGACACTCCCTATTTTAATTATTGTATAAGTTATGAAATTAATGTATTGAATTGTGTTATTTTTTTGGTTATTTGAAACTAGGGTTTAAGGTTCCGTTATAAGATTTTATGTTATTTCTCTTCTTTACTTTAAGGATAGATCTTTAAACACTGTTTGGAGTGTTGAAACTAAATGGTTATTTGAAAATAGTAAACTCTTATTTTTTGAAACTGAATGTCGGAAGTAGAAACATTTAATCTATGTATATGAAGTCTCTTGGAAGCTTTGAATTTGACAAACATAACCTTGTTTTCCCTTCCCTTGTGTCATTGAATGTAATATATTATTTTGACATTCTTATGACGAAATCAATAATGATACATACATGTTTTTAAATGATGGGACAATGTACCCTTAATGTTTGATGATAGTAATGTGGGAATGATACTATGAAAAATGTACCTAATGTTAAATAGTTAATGGAATAGATGACTTTCAAATCTTGGTATGACGATACTAACAATGGTCTATGCCCTTAATGGAAAGTAAATTATTTTAAGTATGTTTATTTATGTGAAACTGCTAAAATTTGGGCTTTAAGAGAATTAGATAATTAATCGAGAAGATAAGAATCCAAGTGGCTTTACACCTGAAATTTGTATTTTGCCGACATAGGGATGGTTGATCCTTAATTGGACGACCTTATTTTTTCCACTATGAGGATAATTATTGTACATAATATTTTTAATCTCGATTCATTCAGAAAACATGGATTGGGACTTAGAACGTTGATGACACCCAGATAGCTCGTGGTGTTTAACAGAAGTCGGTGATACAATCTAGTTTAGAACTAAAGAATACAAATGTGATTTTTTTTCTTGGAATCACAACTGATGTTTTCACATATTGTTTTGGGTTTTAATTATAGTTTTATATTATTCACTTTAAAATCTCTACTTGTTTTATTTTCTATTCTATTTGCCAATATATTCCACATTTGATCATCTCCAAGTAATTGCTTCATCTCATGGTGTAGGTTTGGAGGCACACTCCCATGGTAATATGTAGTAGTTGATCCCCCAGTCATAACATAGCATGTGGTGAGCCCTCCATCCATCAAAAGGCCTATTTTTCCTTTCATTAATTTCTAGATGTTGTTTTATGGTATCGCCGGAGTCATGTCTCGACTTAGATTTCTTACTTTTATGTTAGAGCCTTCGTAAAGCAGATGTTCTTTAATTATTTTGTTTCAAACACTTGGTTAATTTGTCATTTTAAATTGATTTCCTCTTATGGATCTTTATTCCGCAAATACTTAGTGAAAGGCTTTTGAGGGGTCCTCTCGGGCCTCCATTGGTCTGGGAAGCCCATAACGGTTTGGTCCTACCTCAAATAACCCAATAGGATACCTACACCTCCTACCATAGAGAGCCTCAAAATAAGCCATTTGAATGCTATAATGGTATCTATTATTATACACAAACTAAATAAGAGGCAAATGATCAACCCAAATCACATTAAAATTAATTATAAAGGCTCTTAGCATAACCTCCAAAGTCTAATTAGTACACTTTATTTGCCCATCCGTTTGAGGGTGGAAAACGGTGCTAAGGTTCACTTGTGTACCCAAACCTTTCTAAAATGAACACCAGAAGTGAGAAGAAAACTGCGTAGATCGGTATAAAATAATGGAGAATGGCACACTACGCAACTTCATAATCTCCTAAATGAACAACTTAGCATAATCCTCTCCTTAGTATTTAGCCCTCACAGGAAAGAAATAAGTAGGCCTAGTCGTTCTATCCATAATGAGCTGAACAGAATCATATTGATTGCGACATCGTTGAAGACCTGTATCGAAATGAATATTAATTATCTCCTAATTTCACATGGACAACTCTATCTCTTCAGAATGCCACCATGCCTCAAATTTTCAACCTTGACTTGTTGACAAACCACACACTTAGCGACAAAGTTTGCCACATCTCTCTTTATATTATTCCATCAATAGATTTCCTTCCAGTCATGATACATCTTAGTTGAACTCAGATAAACTATATATTGAGACTCATGAGCCTAAGTCAGAATCTTTTCTACAGCCTATCAACATTAGGAATGCACAATCTTCCTTGATACCTCAGAATGCCAACTCCGATAATCTCAAAAGCCATAACCTTTTATTTAGTCACATCATCCTTAATCTGCATAAGTATGGGATCTAAAGCCTACTTCTCCTTCACCTCCACTCTAAGATATGATTTAGCAACCTCTTAAAAAAGGATTTCCCCATCCTCGGAATCTAAGAGATGAACTCCCAAGTTAGCCAATCTATGAAATTCTTTACTAATCCTCTTTTCTCCTCGTCTACATGAAATAATCTCTCCAAGGACAACCTTTAAGAGCATCAACAACCATATCAGCTTAACCTGGATAGAATGAAAACTCATGTCATAATTTTAAAGTAGCTCGAGTCACTACCTCTGCTTGAGATTTAATTCCTTCCATATAAACACATATTGCAAGCTCTTATGATCGAATTGATGTCTATATACAACCCGTACAGATAATGGCACCAGACCTTCAAGGCAAAGAAGACAGTTGCAAACTCTAGATCGTGAGTTAGGTAGTTCCTCTCATAACCTTAAGCTTCCTGGATGCATAGGCTATGACCTTACCTTGTTGTATCAAAACATAACCTAGTCCCACATAAGATGCATCACAAAACACAAAAAAACCATCAATACCCTCGGGCAGGGTCAAAATTGGTGCAGAAGTCAACTTATCCTACAATTTCTCAAAACTACCCTTACAAGCATCAGACTAATAAAAATTAGCATTTTTCTGAGTAGACTTCATAAATGGAGCGACAATAAACGAGAAACTCTCGCAAATCTCCTATGATACCTAGCCAAGCCCAAGAAGCTCCTAATGCCATTTGGATTCGTGGGTCTAGGCCATCTTTTAAATGCCTCAACTTTCTATGGATCCACCCAGATCCCTTCACTAGAAACGACATGCCACAAAAAGGTCACAACACTTAGCCAAAATTCATACTTAGAAAATTCTACAAACAACTTCTGGTCCTTAAGAGTTTGCAACATAATTCAGAGGTGATTGGCATGATACTCCTCACTCTTATAGTATACCAAGATGACATCAATGAAAACTATAACAAATAAATCCAAGAACTTCCTAAACACCTAATTTGTAAAATCCATGAAAGCAGTAAGAGCATTAGTCAACCCAAATGACATAACCAAAAACTTATAATGACCATATGGTAATGCTCAATTCACTCCCATGTTTGAGGGGTGAGGTAGTCATTGTTAAGTAACCTAATTTGAATTGGGCTCGAATATCAAGGAGTAAATTATAAACTTCAAACACTATGGGTGCTCAAATTACGATGAAATTACCTTGAATGCTAACAAAAATGATATGTAATATAAAATGAGGGGATTTGTTTGGGAACTTTTTTTACAATATTTAGCAAATGATCAAGAGATAACACTTTTGTTATACGCAACAATGTTACGAGAAATCTTGGGATTATGTCTACCTAAATGTAATAGTATGTGGGTTAATGAAGGTTTAGCATGAAACTTAGTTGTTAACAAAAGGATAGGCTAGGTCGAAGGTCATTGTGGTCAATCTTTCAATAAAACCATAATTATTTCACCTGTTGGCACTTTCGAGCACCTAACAAGTATGAAATTCATAATTACCCAAATCCATAATCAAGCATCCCTATTTATAGGATGATGTTTTTGACATGATTTACACTCCTAATACACTTATTTATAGGATTACAAAAGTGAGCAAACCATAGGCTTAATTATTCACCATTGCCTTATTCCTCTATAACCCTCTTTCAAGGATGTTATGGTTTACCTAATGTTCATTTCCATCCCTCTTTCGAGGATGATACAGGTTTCTAGAGCTTGGGGTTTTCACCCATCAAAACCATTTGGAGATTTGGGGATTTCACCCATTAAATTCCAACTCATAAGCTCAAGCAATGGTGAAATACTTACTCAATAACTAATAATCATGTAAATACAACAATACCCACACATAAATTACACTCTAGTTCAACTTAATCCCAAGACTAAATTCCTTAGCTACTCATGAAGAAAGTAAAGAGATATATAACATAAGGATTATCCAAAGCATTCATTCTTGACAAAACTTCTAAAAAATTTGGCCCAAAGTTAATTACATACTTTCCTAATTAGGGTTTCAAGTCTAGAATTCAAATATATCTTATGAGCTAAGCTATCCTATAGAGGAAGGTTTTTTTTGTTAAAATATGGCTTGGAATGCGTCTAACTGCTTTTACATATCTGCCCCTGTTCATATTCTAGTTGAACTGCGATCGCGTACGGCTCCCCATGTACACAACCACATGATTGCAGTTGTGTGTCACGGCCGCATTGCACTGGCCATCTCTACTAATCACGACTGTGGATAGAGGACCATAGTCATGGTAACCAAGGTAGATGTAGTCCAATCTTCAATTGTTCTCTTCCTTGCTCCCTTTTTATCATTTTCATCTCCATTCCATATCTTTTTGGTCTCCTCAACTTTTTGCATACAAAGAGTGGATATTAGTGCATATAACCATAAATTTTGTCTTATTCAGTCATTCAAAACAAGGCAATGTTCATGAATAATGAGTGCGAATGAGTGGTAAACTCATCATTTATCAACACCTCCAACTCAAGACCTTGCTTGTCCTCAAGCAATGCTACCACTTACTATAAGACAATTTCATATGTATGCCCTCTTTGTATCATTTAATGATCATAAAGATTCAAACTTGATTGTTACCACCAAAAGCTTTTCACACATGGGCAAATAGGCTTTTAAGAACTCACCTCCTCATAACATGGAATTGTGAAGGATGCAATAGACTTTGGGGAGTAATAATGTAACAATTTATAACCCTCTAAAAATGACTCACATATCGACTACAATCATTCTATACTTCAACTTGTCTCATTATGCGAAAGATGACAAAATCACCCACCTCAACTAGTTCACATGCCTTCTCACCAGAAAGGAGAAATTAACATACCTAGTTACCAATCATGCACTAAGGAATTTTAAGTGCAACCACTCACTCTCTCAATAAATTATCCATTTTAACAAGTATCATGCCATAGGCTTGCCCCTATTTTCAATCACCACTACAATGACTATATTTGGTTGGGAATCACAAAGGGCTTGTTGAACTTGTAATGTAGGTTTAGGATAGGGTAGGAGATCAACTCATGAAAACAAGGTTACACCCTCCTTGAACTTCTATATCATACACTTTTTATGCAACACTTATTGGACCACTTCTTTTCACTTTACTATTTTTCCTACATTTGTTTTTTCCTGGTTTTCCCACTTTTCTCTCTTTTTTTAAATAATTTTTTTGCACATAGATAAAGACTTTCTTTCCTTTATGGGATCTTTTCTTTATTAAAATTCAAAAAGCTTCACTTTCTCAAGATTATAGGAACCTTCTTAAGACTTCGTGGCTCAACTATACTTCTTTCTCTTTCCACCACCCCCAACTTAGGCGTTTAGCCTCAATTTGTATTCTCAAGATCAAGGAGGATGGGATTCAAGAAAGGATGAATAGAAGGGTCATGGTTTGTAATATATTTACCAAAGAAAAGCCGAAAGGCTCAAAGAGGGTGAATAGGGGTAACTTTTATGTATTGGTAAGATCTTCAGGCTAAAGTGGACTTCCAAAATCACAAGATGGCCTATATCATTTTACCAAGCAAGCACAAATAAAAATTAGATTTAAAAGACTAAAGAGGCAAGTTTTAGATAGTATATGTACATATGAAATGGAGACAATTAACCTCACATACATGGCATGTGAATGTCGTTAAGGGGATTCAATTATTCTACCCGTTTGACACAAATATGGAGTATTCATTATTTTTCCGAAGTCAACTTTCGGAGTCATAAGAAGAGGGAAAAATTTCATCACAAAGTTGCTCACATCCACGCCTTTAAATTTTTCAAAATTTTTGGACGGAGGGGTTTTTTTTTTTTTTTGTATCCGCACCATATATAATTTGCTAATCATGTCAACCATCATAGCTATCGTCTCACATTCAAGTTTATAGTATGGGAAACCCACCCAATAGTTACTTAGACTTCGTCAATAGATCTTAATGCAACCCTAAATTATCAATGTTACAGGTACTCAAACTTCTCTTGCATTCTGTGTCCTTGATGCCATGGGTACTCATACTTTCCTTGCATCTATGGTTATTAACCAATCACGAAGGCTAATCTCGACTAAAGAAATTTAGACTAAAATAGAAAACTAAGAACAAAATAACTAATCCATGCAAACGTGGGTATTATCAAGGTGCCCGAATATTACAACCCAAATAACATAAAGATGAGAATTATCCTAAAGAGCAGAAAGTATGCATAAATATCAATAATGCAGGCCCAAATTAAATCAATAAGAATAAAGAGATACCCCAACTCAAAAATCGCAGTGTCTCTATTGCATAAATAATAAAGGGTAAAAGAGAAAAGGGTGCTCCCTAAAATCACATCAAGGGCTTCTATTATTGTTGGACTCTACATCATCATTCTCTTCCTTAAGATCGGACCACTCGGCTAGGGCCTCATTGTCACTGTCCACCCAAGAAGAATAAGTATATCTTGGGGCCTTAGAACCTTCCATAGGCCCTTTACGCCCTTCCATATCCTAATAAAGAATTTATCCCTCTTCTTCTCCCCTGTAACTATTTTCTCATGCACGATCTGTAGGTCTCGATGTGACTCTGCCAAAGAAGAGTAGGCATTTTCAAGCTTATCAATAGTAGCTTCTTGCTTCTTTTGGTCATCCTTGTACTTCTTATAATTGGTACATGACACATAAGAATGACGAGCGGTGGAAGGCTCTTTTAGTCCATGGGGAAAACTAGACACAAGCTCTTTGATGGTTGGAGTATTTACTCCAATCTCCTCAAGAGGTCCCATGGTGGTTGGCCTATGAGACTCAGGTTCACTGCATGCCGACTTTTCTATGTCTATCTTTCTTTTCTTGCTTCTGGCAGGTGCGCCCTCACCTCTAATCCTCAAGGGGTAAATGGGTGTATTGGGGCGCACCCATATATCACTAGTATACTCGTCCACCCCTATTATACTGCAAAGCTTGGTAATTAAAGAGTGGAAGAAGAGATGCATACCACCTTGGTTCTTGAAATAATTAATTTCATTAACCACAAGTTGACCAATATCTTGAAGGATATCATCTAGAACTCATGCAACCATCCTAGCACGCAATTCTGGGACTGCTGTCATAAGGGTGCAAGGAGAAACTTGGCTACAAATAATATGCAACCATATCTGAGCCTTATAGGTAAAGTCATTCATGGAAATATTGCTTTTAGTTTTGGTCTATGAAACTTCCCTTTTGGGACATAGCCGTTGTGCCAACCAATTCTTTGATTTACACCCCTTCACTTTGAATTCACCTATACCTACCTGTTTGAGCCAAAAAAAATCATTGATTTGTTAAGCCCCAACTTTCACCGGCTTTCCCCGAATCTTAACAGTCACATTGAGTGGGTCTAAAAAAGAGACTTCACCGATGTTTGCATAGAATTCTCAGACCCATTGCTCATTTGCAATGCATCAATCTGGGGTGAAGCACTGCCACCCTATGGCTTCAAGTTTCTCATGAAGTGCCAGTAGTTACTCCGTAACATTATCCAAGAAAATTCCTCTCTCCTGGAGCTGCTTTGTCCTTTGAAGATCCCTATAGTAAAGAGTGTGGCACTCGGGTGCCATGAATCAGATGTGATCATACTTATCCATAAGGTTGTGCTGAAAGAACTAAGCATACATTATATCTTTAGAAGATATTATAATAATTCAAAATGTGCTAGATTGATCATTAGAGTTCATTGGACTGGGTACTTGGTGTTGCTAGACAAAAAATTGGAAATGCTAGATTTTTGGCATGGCCAGATGCTGTCCTCAGTTACCGCGATCGCGAGTTAAGACCGTATTCGCATTAACACGATCATGGTCTATGATCACATTCATGCTACCTAAGGCTGTTTCCGTGTTAGCTCTGCATGAACATATTTCTTCCAAATTTAGGCTAATAGTATGTTCTACAATGTGGAAGCATATGAAGATCATTGGAACAATACTAACAAGTGTGTGAATGCCTTTTAGAAAGAAAATATAAGTATTGAAAGTTTATTAGAGCATTTTATCAAACGCTTGGTGTGCATATCTTATTGTTCTACCTATTTCACAAAAAATTGGGTACTCATGATTTCCCCCACTTTTGAGCACACCTTAATCAAATAGCCAACACCACACCAATACCAAATATGACAATCATGAAATGCATAAAAATCAAAATTTTAGACCCTTCTTAATCATGCATTCTATGGCCTATTTTGACAAGTAAAAGCATGGATTCATGTCACCTACCGGAGTTTTGATGCAATGGAATGAAGGATGCTGCTTGAGCTCACAAAATTGACCAGAAATTAACCTAAATTAGAGATTACAATCTTAAAAGGGGATGTGAGGGAAATGAGGGCAATTTAGGGTTAAATGGCAGAAGTGGCATGGCACGTTCCTTCCTTCATTTTCTAGGTGGGTCCTCAAACTCCTTTTCATTCATCTTCTTATTTCAGTATATACCTCGGATACTACTTGCAACTCCATTGTTTACTTCTTTGACTTGCAAATTTTGAAAGATATCTCATCCTCTTGCACTTTAAATTTTGTATCCCCCAACAATAGATCGATAATGGCTCTCCCAGTGGCTAAGAAAGGACGACCAAGAATTATAGGCACCTCTTAGTCCATTTCATAATCCAATACCACAAAATTCGCTAGGAGAGTGAACTTATCCACTTTGACAAGGATGTCAAACAATTTACCCATTGACCTTTTTATAGACCGGTCTGCCATACAGAGTCGTATAGTGGTTGGCTTCGGGGTATCCATACCAAGTTTCTTGTATATCACAAAAGGCATTAAGTTGATGCTTGTACCAAGGTCACATAGAGCTTTTCCAAATTCATGTATCCCAATTGTGCAAGGAATAATGAATGCTCCGGGGTCATCTTTATTTTCCGCAACCTTGCTATCCATGATTGTGCTACATCCATGAGTGACCTCAATAGTATAACCTTCAACAAGTTTCTTCTTGGACATCAACTTTTTTATCAACTTAGCGTATCTCGGGATCTCTTGGATAGCTTCAAGAAATAGGATGTTTATCGATAGGTTGCTAAGTTTGGCAATAAACTTCCTAAAATAGTCATTTTCCTCTTTTTTATGCAAACATTGAGTAAATGGGGGAGGAACTTGGATGGTTTATCTTGCTTCAACGTGTGGGCTTTCAACTTCAACCACCTTCTCATCGTTTTCAATGACCTCTTTCTCGTCATTTGCCTTTCTTCTTTAAGGCGTCACCTCCTTTGCATTTTCCATGGGAATATTCTCACTCACGTCTCCTCTAAAAGGTTCCTCAAGAGCTCCCACTCATTGTCACAATTGCTAGGACTTGGGTGTTATTCTTTGGGTTAATAATTGTGTCACTTGAAAGTCCACCTCTAGGTCTATAATTTAATTGCATGGATATTCGTCCCACTTGAGTCTCTAATTTCTTGATAGAGGTGGAGTGAGACACCACCATTTGAGAGAGGCGGGAGAAATCACCCTTCAACTCATGGACCATCTTGTCCGTGCCTTCTACTCTATTCCAGATCCTTGTTAACATATACTTGGTCTTGAACTTTTCGGGATGAATGACACTAGATTCTTTGGCTTTAGATCTATCATAAGGAGGGTAATAACGGTAATAGTCACGTCCATGATCTTTCCAATCTTGATCCCACTCACAATCTATCTAATCTTGGTTCCCACCTTTCCTTTGATAGGGCGGCGGGAATTCTCCGAGTAGTTTACCAAGTACCAGATTTCTTCATCCAACTTCTTTTGGTCTTCATCGTACTCCTAAAATTTTGATGCTATGAAGTTTACCGCTTTCGTGGGTGCACCCATAACATGATTCGTCAATAGCTCAAGTTGGGTCATAATTTTTTCCATGTTGTCCTCCTCTTTTTTTTTCTTATTTTCTTTGTTCATTAGTTGCCATAGATGTGGTAGAAGGGTCTTTATAAACTTTGATGTCTCGGGTATGCCAAACCTAATTTTGTTTTGATACTTCTCCTATCAATCGGAAGGCAACAAAATGATATAATCTCACTAGAGAACCTCCTGCCGCATTGTCCATCACCATTTTATTTAATAGATCAAGAGCCCTATTGAAAATTTCAAGGAGCATCTTTTTGGAACCTCATAATTTGGGCATTGGGCTAACTTTTCATTAAACCTATTCCAAGCTTCAAATAATGGTTCTCCATTCATTTTCCAGAAGTACACAATCTCATCCCGCTTTTAAAGCATTTTGATAGTGGGAAGCATCTATCAAGAAACACCACAGTGAGCTCTTTCCATAATGTAATTGAGCCAGGTGAAAGTGAGCGAAGCCATAAAACTGTCTCACCCATTAGTGAAAATAGGAAAGGTCAAAACCGGATAGATTCTTGTGTAATATGTTCTATGTTAAATGACGCACAAACTTCCACAAAGTTCTTCAAATGCACATTCAGGTCCTCATATACTTGGCCCCCATACAACCCTTTCATTTACAACTTGTGAAACATAACGCCAGTCACATGATACATTTCATTCCCATTGGTTGGCGGAATGCAAATTGCACTTGTTTGTCCCGCCTCATCTAATTAGCCTTCATCTTCAAGAGGTGCATCAAGGAGGCCCATATTTCTTGCATTATCGCTCATTTCTCCATTTAAACTTTGATCACCTATAAAAGATTCAAAAACAACAAATAAAGTAAATTACACTACTTTGAGTATTCCCAAGAAAGAATGACATCATACAAGCAAAATCTATATTTCACTCCCCGGCAACGACGCTATTTTGATAACGCTCAACTCACTCCCACGTTTTAAGGGGTGAGGCGGTCATTGTCAAGTAATCCAATTTGGATTAGGGTCAAATCTCAAGGAGTAAATTATAGACTATAAACACTATGGGTGTTGAAATTACTACGAGATTACTCCGAATGCAAACAAAAATGACATGTAAAATAAAATGGGGGAATTTGTTTGGGATCTTTTTGTACAATCTTTAGCAAATGATCAAGAGATAACACTTTTGTTTTAAGCAACAATGCTGGGAAAATCTTTGGATTATGTATACCTAAAGGTAAAAGTATGTGGGTTAATGAAGGTTTAGCATCAAACTTAGTTGTTAACTAAAGGATAGGCTAGGTTAAAGGTCATTGTAGTCAATCTTTCAACAAAACCACAATGATTTCACCCGTTGGCTCTCTCGAGCACCTAACAAGTGTAAAATTCATAATCACCCAAACCCTCAATCAAGTATCCCTATTTCTAGGATGATGCTCTTGACATGATTTATACTCCTAATACACTTATTTCTAAGATTGCAAATAGGAGTAAACCATAGGCATAATTATTCACCATTGGCTTGTCTCACAATAACCCTCTTTTAAGGATGTTATGGGTTACCTAATTTTCATCTTTATCCCTCTTTCAAGGATGATAAAGGGTTTCTAGAGTTTGAGGTGTTCACCTATCAAACCCATTTGGAGATTTAGGGCTTTCACTCATCAAATTCTAACTCATAAGCTCAAGAAATGGTGAAATCCTTACTCAACAACTAACAATCTTGCAAACACAACAATACCCACACAAAAATTACACTCTAGTTCAACATAATTCTAAGACTAAATTACTTAGCTACTCATGAAGAAAGTAAAGAGAGATATATACCATCAGGATTATCCAAAACATTCATTCTTCACAAAAATCCTAAGAACGTTTTTTTTGTTTTATTATTCATATTAAATAATTACATAGTCTTTACACATTGGTCCAGCCCAAAATAAAATAAAATCATAAGAAATTTAGCCTCTAAAGTTAATTACACACTCTCCGAATTAGGGTTTCAAGTCTACAATTCAAAGATATCTTATGAGCTAAGCTATTCTAAAGAGGAAGGTTTTTTTTTGCTTAAATATGGCTTGGAATGAGTCTAAGTGCTTTTACAGATATGTCCCTGGGCATATTCCCATTGAACCTCGATCGCACATGGCTCCCCGCGACAGCGACCACACGACAGCAGTTGTGTACTGCGATCGCCTTGCTCTGACCGTCTTGATTGACTGCGACTACGAATTGAGGATGCTGTTAGGATAACCGAGTCTGATGTAGTCCAGGTCTTCAACTGCTCTCTTTCTTGTTCCATTTTTATCATTTTCAACTCCAATCCAGATCTTTTTGGTCTCCTCAACTTTATGCCCGCAAAGAGTGGATATTAGTGCATCAAACCATAGATTTTGTCTCATTCAGTCATTTAAAACTAGGCAGTGTACACGAATAATGAGTGCAAATAAGTGGTAAACTCACCACTAATCACCATATTGGGTTTGAAAACAGTGTTGGGAACATCAACCTTCTAAATTTCAACTGATGATAGCCAAAATGAAGATTAATCTTTAAAAAACACCTAGCATCCTAAAGCTGGTAAAAAAGATCATCAATCCTACGAAGAGGATACCTATTTTTCACTATAATCTTACTTAACTGATGATAGCCTATACACATCCAAAGAGACCCGTCTTTGTTTTGCACGGAAAGTACAAGAGCACCCCACAGAGAAATGCTATGATGAATAAAACCCTTATCAAGAAGATATTTTAATCTGTACTTTAGGTCCTTTAATTAGGCTGAAGCCATTCTATAAGGAGGAATGGAAATCAGATAAGTATCCGGTAGAAGATCAATCCCAAAGTCTATTTCCCTATAGGGTGGAATTTCAAGAAGATCATAACGAAAAGCTATAGGAAATTTATTAACCATATGGATGGATTGCAAAGAGGGACCCTACGAATTAGAATCCTTAACCCAAACTAAATGATACAAGCACCCTTTTGAAATAATTTTCCAAGCTCTAAGATAAGAGATAAACCTCCTTTTAGGTACTAAGGAACTCTCCTCCTATTCTAATACCAGTTCCTTTGGAAAATTTTAACTGACCCTTCGAGTCCTAAAATCCATAGAAATCTAGCATGAATGAAGCTGGTCCATTCCTAAGATAACATCAAAATTCATCATATCAAATTCTATCAAATCCAATAATGTCTCTCTATGAAAGATAGACACCACACAAACCCTATAGATTTTTCTAGCAACTATAGAATCACCTAATAGAGTAGAAATAAAAAAGGCGTTAAACATATTTTCAGGACCAAAACCAAATTGTAAAACCATATAAGGGGTCACAAAAGATAGGGTAGAACCCAAATTAAGTAAATAATAAATATCACGGGAAAAAAGTTGTAACATACCAGTAACATAATCTGGGGATGCCTCATATTCCTGACTAGTAGCAAGTGCATAGAGAAAATTTCAGCATGTGCCGGTACCAAAAGTAGCCCCCTTAGGGGAAGGAGTAGAAGAAATGGAAACTAGAACTTTAGTAGCCCAGTGGCAACCTTTGCTGAAGGACAATCTCAATTCATATGACCATAGAACTGATTTCTCCCCTCCTCACATTATCCACGATGAAGCTGCATACAAAAATGGAAAGAAAGATAAGGTAGGGTTGGCTAAGCTCCACTAATATGAGACTGGGCACCCAGTGCCTTTGGACCACTGCCCTAAAAACGATGATCACTGAAAGACTTAGGATAAGGAGCACTAGTGAACGAATATGAATTCCCCAATTCTTATTCTTCTTAGTCCACTACCTACCATCTCTTCTACTATTCTGCTGATCTGCGCCCTGCTTTGAATATCTATACTTCCTATTCTTTCTCTCCCATATCTTCCTGATTATTTTTCTTATCTTCAACTTGTTGCATGTAAACAACCAGCCTGGAGATGTCCATATCATTATTCAACATAGCAGCCTTACATTCTAGCACCAAATCACGAGACAAACAAGAAGTAAACATTCTCATTTAGGACCTCATATGAGATACCAAATCTAGAGCATAATGCACCAACTACTGAAACTTCAGAGCATACTCCTTTACCTTATCTTCCCCTAATTTAAGTTTACAAACTCTTCAACCTTAGCTTCACTTAAATCCTAAGCAAGGAAGTGATCAATAAAAGCACCCAAAAACTCACCCACACTACTTATTCAGCATCATCACCCATTATCGCCTTCAGCTCCTCATACAATTAATAATCCATATACTTCAACTTATAAGCAAAAAACTCCACTCCCTGTACATCATCAACATGCATCACCCTAAATATTTTCTCCATCTCATCAATTAACCCCTACAGATCCTCCTCAACTCTAGATCTTATAAAGGTTGGGGGATTCAACCTCTTAAAGTATCCAACCAAAGTGACCTCAGATTAATGAGCAATAGAACTAACAAGGTCAGATTGATGAGACTACGATACCACCAACTCAGTAAGGATATAAATAAATTGACAGAACTCTCCATTAAAGATATCTCTCTAAGGAAACTAAGAATAAGTGTCACCAGCCTTGGAAGCTCGAAGAGGACTAGTAAGGATCGGTGGAATCCCGTGTGAATTGGTACAATCAAGAGATAGGAGCCAAGACTGAGTCTGCACTTCATAAATAGGGTGAATCCTCAACGCATTCTCTGAGGTGGAACAAAGGTTCCAAAATAATTTCTATGAACATCAGATCTTCAAGGAGGCATGATCTGAAATGCGTGAAAGATAGGAGTTAGAGAATTTTCATAACACTAGACTCTATAGCTCGAAATAGAACACAAGAAAGGAAAACATTCTTAAATTGCCTTGTAGCCTCCTCTTTATAAGTGAGGTGCGCTACACACCCATAAAAGTACTCTAGTAGGCATAAATTCCTGGACACCCAACGACCCTAACCCATGCTCTAATAATAAGCTTGTCATGACCCGAAGCAGCACCTAGTCATGATGGGTATCTCAAGCCTATCATAGATCGGAGAACACCCCCTTATCCTAACCTCAAGAGCATAATAAACATAGAATTAAAGAGGAATCCAATCAAACAATAATAAAATGATAAATAGATAACTCAAATGAAGAATAAGAGTCAAAACAACCACTAACCTACACCTATCCATCAAAGCCAATAAAATCAAAATAACATCTAAGTTGGGAAATGCCCCTGACTATGATAAAAAAGAATCCAAAAGTACTATGATGACAAAGAAAGAATAATGTATGACAAGGCCTTCCAAAGTATGGAGGCTCACCAATTCACGACAACTCAATAGACATTCTCAACTACATAACGTTGCATATGAACAACAGAAAACCTTTGAAACCCTACATCATGGAATAATGTAGTGTACAAGGATGGTTAATGGGATAATCAATGACATGTAACTTAGGGAATAAGGATATAATAATGCAATTACTAAAATCCATTCATAAACGATATGCACTACATTCATATACATATATATAGGATATTGGGATAGGGACAAGAGTCATGAGTATGAGAGTTTAAAGATTTAACTTGAATTGTATATCTCGATCCAACCTAAAGTCACCAGTGAGCTATATGGTTTTACCTCCCCAGTGCGTGTTAGCCGCACAAATTGAGAAAAAACCAAGGGAAATCTAAAGTCATCAAGGCAATAGCTATATATATATATATAGCTATATATATGTATATATATATGGCTATATATATGTATATATATATATATGGCCTATATATATGTATATATATAGCTATATATATGTATGTATATCAAGTTTGCACCAAGCACACAATTATATAGACCCCCAACACCGATAAATATAGTTTAGTGTTCGTCCCCCCGAGACTTGCACCTTCACGGTGAGCTACATAATTCCTTTTAAGACCAAATTAAAATAATTTGCCCATAAAACTAGATAGTAACCGGAGAGTCATTCATTAAGGCATTTACCTCTTGGTATCATCATACCAATATGCTTACAAGCTAAATTAATTATGCCAAACCAAATCCACATAAGCAAACTGGATTGCCAAGTTCTATTTAAAAATCCAAAACAAGGCCATCCACAACCATTTTTTATTTATTTATCCTTTAATGCAATGCTTTGAGCTAAAAATCAAGTTAACTCATGTAATTTTCCATATTCAAAATAAAGTTTACAAGGTGGGTTGAGGTTAATGCAATTATCAAGACAAAATTCCATCAACTTGGGGAAACCCATATTCCCCATTCCAACCATTTATACCATGCACCAATTTAGTCTCAAAAACATTAATTTAAAGCATGAATAATTTATTTAAAATAAGGGACAAGTAATTCAATCAGTAACAACCAAAATCACTCAACCTCATTTCCAAACCCATAATTTATATCTCCTAAAAATCAATTCAATAATTGCCATAATATAAAATTCAAGTTTAAGGAAATCAACATGCCTGAATACTCAAAAAATTGAAGTTAATTAGAAGTTTAGAGCCTGTATGATGGATTCTTAGTAAAACCCTTAAATGTTCTTAGGTTTTGAGTTTATAAGAGAAAAAAGACAATTTTATCTTTAAAAACTGAAGGGAATGGGGTTATTTTATGTTATTATATAGTACAAGGGGTAAAATGATCATTTGTGATACGGCCTTATATGGAGGCTTATTGCCTCAGAATCTCAAAATGACCCCAAACCCCTTTAAAAAAATCCAAAACATTCTCAAAACAATCCTTTAACACCCCTAAACATAATTCAAGTCAAAAATTAATATTATGTACGTGGGAGGATGAAAAATAAAATTGTCAAAGTTTTATGGGGTCTCACAGGTGATAGAAATACATATGAATTAATGAATACAAGGTAAGACAAACATCATTATACTAACTGAGTGCCAAATTGTATCAAGTATACCCATCTTCTTTGGCTCATCGGCTTACAAGGTAGATCTATGTAGTATCCCATCTTTCGGCACATGGAAGTGTAGATCTATCTAGTATCCCATCTATGTAGTATATCTAGTGTTAGATATAAGTAATAGTTATACTAATTGCTCTAAATTAATCTGATAGTAAATGAGCAGAAATCCATAAAATTAGTGCTTGAGATAAATCCAAGACTAAAAAGTAGAATAGTGTTTAAATAGTCAAAATCTTTCTTGAATGCAATAAGTAACTAATGATAAATGAGTAGATTGAGAATGGATCGTAATCTTCCTTGGTCAGAGTTTTCAAAGTAGTATGTTTAGTTTAGAAAATCATAAATCCACAACGAGGAGGCTACGACTTATGACTAAAAGTTAGTTTTACAGAAAAAGGTGAAATAAATCCCTTTTTAAAAATAGTAGTAAAAACCAAGATTTTAGTCAGAATTGTATCACTAATTAAGCATGAGCGCATATACATGTATGCAAGTCATCGCCAATATCCAAACAATATAAATGTAAGAACTCAAGCATCTATAAACTGAAATCCTAGCTCTTGGAAGCATTGAAAACTAACCTAGAATCAAACTGGTCTTGTAACAAAGGCCTCAGGCCTAACAATATCAAGAGCAAAAGAATATCAACATCAGAACTCAAAAAGATAAGGTAAATAAGGGCATCATGCTACTGGGAGGATTTAACTGGTTAATATCATCTTTATAGAAATGTAATACCCCAAATCCTTCACTAAGGATTTCTAAGGACAACCTAAGGATATAACAAGTATAAAAGTGAGCTTAACATAACCCCATAACTATTGTAGGTATTCTAGTCTAAAGCTCAAATTGTAATTCAATTCTAAAATTCCCCCGAATAGGTTAAATATCGATAAAAAATATGACTATCCTTAAACCCATTGTATATACTCCCACCTAGCATGCAATCTCTATAGTACATAATTCTATAGAGAAGAGTATATCATAGCATACCTTGTAGGTTAACCACAACATTGAACCAACTATGAGCTGCTCTTTTCCACTCCTCGATATTTAAATGTCGTCTTGCTATTAAATTTATAATCCTTATGTTAATACTACTAAAATGTGACCTATATTATAATAACAAACTCCAATTGAGAATTGGGTAAAAAATAAGCTCATGGGACCTACTTATGGAATTTAGAAATTAAATATGTCATTAAGTCCCTTATATGAATAGGAACATATGCTCAAAAATTGAGCACAAAAAGGGTCCGAATCAGAGCCCAAATGAGCTCATAAAGTTCAAGAAATCTAAACTCTATAATTAAGAAATAATGGTTTTTAGCAGCACAGAAAGTACGGGAATAAAAGGGGATATGACCAAGGAATGATAAATAATATACTTGAGTTTAATGGGATGATATTCCTATAATTCCAAAGAATTATTATCCAATAATGGGGGATCGAGGATTAGAAGCGGAATGAAAATCAAGAAAGACAACAACATATTGGGTCAGGGGTCTTTCATCGCTATCATAGGATCCCCACTGCAAATGTTAGAGACCTTAACCTTAGCGAACACGAGGGGTCTCTTGCAAACACAAGGGTGAGAATTAGATTGGGTTGGACAGAACTGCTTCAAGAAAGTGAGAGGAGGACCATGAATGGAATGGTAAAAAAATTGACACTTCGAGAACATGACCAACTCCACGTGACTGCAAAGAGAAACTTGGTCCTACATGCATAAAATACTAGTTTGGAATTTTTCCAAAGGGTCGTTGGATTTTTTGGAACCTCATGAACGAAAACAAGCTATGATAACCACCAAATTCAGTATTCTAGACTTAATAGTACCATCAAAATTTTTAATAGAGGTTGTTCCAATGAAATGTTGGTCCTACATCTACAATTCTGCTTTTACCAAATGCTTTTCAATAGCCTAAAATGTAATCAAAAGACTTGAGACTGAAACTAAGTGTCCCACTAGCCTAAATCCACATTCTTAGGCTAAAAGGACTATCAAAATTCTCAATCAAGGCCATTTACTAGATGTTTTAGCCAATGACCATTTTCTTAACTTTCCAAGATCAAAAATAGAAAAATGGTCCTAAATGCCAATGAAATACCTAGGAACTAAACTAACAATCTCGTTACGTCAAAAATAACTTGTAGCTCTAATAGGAAAGCATAGAATATATAAAATGCATGGAAATAGAGAAAATGACCTAGAGGGTTATTATATTTTTAAGTCAAAAGGATTTCTCATGGGGCATACAATTGTAACAACCCTATCCATCATTAAAATATGGTTAGCATAAAAGTTTTTGGTTAAGTTTCTCCCTAGATAGACTGTTAGAAATTTTATGTTGGGCAAGTCTTGATGAATTTGAGGTGTGGTATAGTCTATGTAAATTTAATAACTAAGAGAGTTCTAATTTGCACTCTCTTATTAGTACTCTCTTATTTGGGAGTAAAAATTCTAGAATTTAGGTCAGTAAAACTCTAGATATAGTGTTTGACGTAAAGGGATTAGTTTGTGCGGTCAAAATCTTAGAGCGTGTTGTAAAATTAGCAAAATGGAGAACCTATCTAGAGTTACTGCCTCACCTGCCTCACTATAAAAGGTTGTAGGTCGCTAACACAGTCCTGCTATAGTGGAAATTTTTTAGTTGTAGTAGAAGCTAATGTAGGTCATATCCACTATTATGGGACAAATCCCTCCATAGCCACACCATTATAGTAGGAATTGGGTAGATATTATAGGATCGACACTTTAAATAGCAGTTTTACTACTTATACATTATTTTTATCCAAAAATATTTAGAGGTCATTCAGGATCTTTCTTGAATTCTCCTTGAATTCCAAATTGAGGTAAGTCATTCCACCAATGTAATCTTTATATAATCCCCAATTATTAGAGTCTTCCTAGGTTAATTATGGTAAGGGTGAAGCATTAAGACCTAGGTTAGAAGAGTTGATATGATATGCTTAAGGTAGGGATAAATGGATTGTTGATAGTTTAGAAGTGGTAAATTGAATATTCTACATAAGAATTTGGCCTTAATCATAAAATATAGAGAATTTTGGTGGAATGAATCGTAACAAACTCTAATATAGTAGATTTGCTCATGAACTTAACCTTAGGATTACAAATTTTGGTTACAATACCTGGAATTTTTAGAACACTGATTAAATTATGTTCTTTATATTAGTTTGTGGAACCCTGGAAAACTTCAATGATTTTATTTTTGACTATCCCATATTCGTAATATCAATTTTTGACTTGAATTTTGTTTATATGTGTTAAAAGAGTGTTTTGGAATTTTCAGAAAGGGTTTGGGGTTATTTTTGAACTCTAATGCAGTGTGCCTCCGCAATATTTGTGTGCCACAGAGGTTACCTTCCGTGATAAGGGTGTGGCACGAAGGCTATCCTATATGATAGAGGTGTGCCATACTATTGTTTTAATTTCGCCCAGTTTTTGTTTTTTTTTTCACTTAGGGTGAGGGGTTTTGATACTTTACCCACTGTATGACCTTTAAACATAAAATAAACTCATTCTCTTCAGTTTTCAAAGATCAAATCATTCCTTTTCTCTCTCAAACTAAAAACCCAAGAAAACTCAAGGTTATTATAGAGGATTCACCATCCAAGATCTAAAATTTAGATTGTCTTCAATTTCTTGTGTATTTAAATCATATATCTCACTCCCCAACTTTAGTTTTACATTGTGTTATTTATTTACTCATTATCCATATGGTTTGAATTGATGTGTTTGAAATTGGGTTGTGGGGTTTTGATTGGTATCACATGATTTATTTTTCTCATATTTTAAATTGATGATTTATGCTTTAATTTATGGGTTTTTGACTGAATGGGTGCACGGTTATGGGAATTGGAATGGGGAACATAAGTTTCCTCAAATTGATGATTTTTTACTTGATAATGGCATTAACCCTAGCCCACTTTGTAAATTTTGTTTACTAACATGGATAATTGCATAATTCAACTTATTTATGAACTTATTGCATTAAATTAATGGGTAATTGGTTAAAATAGATTTGAAAGTCCCTTGGTGGCCATGGTTTGATGATACCAAGTGGTAAATGTCTTAATATAAGACTCTTGGGTTAATGGTTGAGTTTATGTATAAATTATTTTAATTTAAGTTTAAAGGTATTGTGTAGCTCATCGTGAAGGTGTAGTCACAGAGGGACTAACACAAGAAACCATGTTTACCAATGTGGGGGACTATATGTCCATGTGCTTAGTTCACACATTATATTTTGTGATGGATAGAGCCTCAGTGTCTTTAGGTTTTTTTAGATTCGTCAGTTTATGTGGCTATTATTTATTAGGGCCCTTTCAACAGGGAGAGTTGAACCAATATCATACGTAGGTGCCTTTCAGACAGAGCGAGCTACACAGTTTAAGTTAATGGTTTAAACTCTTATTTTCATGACCCTTTTCCTTATCCCTGCATCCTATATATGTATATATAATTATTATGCTTATGGTTTTGACTGGTTTTTGGCATTGACATTATTTTATCACTTTCCCTAAGTTACATGCCAGTGTTTATCCCACTGACTATCCCAGGATGCTACATCATTTCATGGTGCAGGGTCTATGTGCTTTTTTGATACTCTTGTGCAGCATTGGGTAGTTTAATACATCTATTGAGTAGGTGTGAAGTTGTGAGCCTCCATCTTTTAGAAGGCTCAGTTATTTCATCTATTTCGCTTATGTCTTAGTATTTTGGATTTTTTTGTCATAGTTGAGGCCATAGCTCGACTTAGTTGATACTTTTAGTTTTAGAGGTTTTTGTGGACAAGTTCGGGTTGGATGTTAGTTTGTATTAATTAAGTTTACATTTGATTGTCTATCCTTCTTATTTCTATTTGGTTGGATTTAGTTGTATTCTTTTATTATATTTTTGATGTCAAGCTAAAGGGGTGGTCTCTGTCTCATGGTGGGCTTGAGATACCTATCATGACTAGGCCCTAGTTTGGGTCGTGACGAGCTTGGTATTTGAGCAAGGTTTAGGGTCAATGGATATCCACAAAGCCTTGCTAAGTGGAGTCCCTTTAATAGGTGTGTAGTGTGCAACACTTATGGGGTGAGTCTACGAGAAATTTAGGAGTGTTTCCTTTTCTCGTGTTCTATTTAGGGCTATAGAGTCTAGTTTTCTTGAAACTTCTCAAACTCCTAGCTTACTAGCATTTTAGATTATGCCTCCCCAAAGAACTGATGTTTGTAGAAACTCTACTGGACCTTCTGTCCTACCTAAGGAGAATATGGAGGGGACTTCCCCTATTTATGGAGTACAGAACCAACCTAGGGTCCTTGCTCCTTATTGTACTGCTCCACGTGGGGTTCTTCCTATCCGTACTAGTCCTCCTCAGGTTCCACAGGCTGGTGATACTTATAATCAGTTACCTCAAGAAGATATCTCTAATATGGGGTTTTGTCAGTCTATTCATATGCATACTCATTTGGTGGCATCATAGTCATATCATTCTTATCGTGTTGGTTTGGTTGCTTATTCATACAAGGTCACTTGGTTTTTCCAACTTATGAGGTTGAATCCACCAACCTTTATAGGCTCTACGGTTGAGGGAGATCATTAGAAGTTCGTTAATGAGATGGAGAAGATTTTTAGGTGATGCATGCTACTTATTCTGAAGGTGTAGAGCTTGTTATATATCAATTAAAAGATGTAGCTTATTAGTGGTATAAGGAATGAGAAGCAATGAGGGGTGATAATGATGAATAAAAAGTGTCGGATAAGTTTTCGAGTGCCTTTCTTGATCACTTCTTTCCTTAAGAGTCAAGGAAAGCTAAGGTTAAAGAGTTTATTAACTTGAATGGGAGAAGATAAGTGTGAAGGAGTATACTCTAAAATTTCAGTAGTTTTTCCATTATGCTTCAGAGTTAGTGGTGACCATGAGGTCCAAAATAAGGAAGTTCACTTTTAATTAGTCTCGTGAGTTGGTATTGGAGTGTAAGGTTGCCATGTTGAGCAATGATATAGACATCTCCTGGCTAGTGGTTTATATATAGTAGGTAGATGATGAAAAGAAAAGTAGGTAGAGATAAGAAAAAGGTAGAACAAGAAGTTTATATATTCAGAGAAGTGTGCAAGTCAACAAAATAGTAAAAGAGACGGTAGGCAGTGGACCCAGAAGAAGAATTAAGGAAATTCTTATTTGATTGCTAGTTCTCCTTATCATAATACTTTTGGTGATCATTGTGGGAAGACTAGTAGTGTTATTAAGGCATAGGGTGCCCAGTCTCAAGTTAGTGGAGCTCAGTCAGCCTCACCTTATCCTTCTTATCATTTTTGTGCAAAGCTTTATCATGTTATTGTGAGGAGGAAAGGAACTTATGCTTCAATTATTGTCAGCCTGGTCATCTGTAGAAGAATTATCCTATAGCCAAAGTTTCCACTGGAGCTAATAAGGTTCTGATCGCCACTTCTTCAACTCTGGCACCTAAGTATGCCAATTCGAGTACCGATACGGGCTAGAATTTTCTCTACACACTTGCTACTCTCCTTGAATCTGAGGCATCTTAAATGTTGTCACTAGTATGTTATAGCTCTTCTCTCCTAATGTTTGCTATTTGCTTGATTCAATTTCTACCCTATCTTATGTGACCCTTTATGGCTGTGCACTTTGGTTTTGATCCTGAAAGTATTTTTGACCCTTTTCTATTTCTACCTTAGTGGGTGATTCTATTATTGCTAGAAAAATCTATAGGGGATGTGTGGTGTCCATCTTTCATAGAGAGACATTGGTAGACCTGATAGAGCTTGACATAATGGATTTTGATATAATCTTGGGGATGGATTGGCTCCATTCATGCTATTCTTCTCTGGATTGTAAGACCCAAAAGTCAAATTCCATTTTCCTAATAAACCTGTGTTTGAATGAGGGGGAGTTCCTTAGTACCTAAAGGGAAGTTTATTTCTTGTCTTTTTGCTCAGAAGTTGATTTCCAAAGGTTGTCTGTATCACTACGTTTTGGTTAAGGATTCTAATTCTAAAAGTCCTTCTTTGTAATCTATCTCCGTAATTAATGAATTTCCTAAAGTGTTTCTCGATGATCTTTCTAGGATTCCTCCTAATAGGGAAAGAGATTTTGGGATGATCTTCTAACGGTACCCATCTCAATTCCATTCCTCCTTATAGGATGGCTCCAACTGATCTAAGGGAGCTAAAAAGGCAGTTAAAGGATCTTCTTAATAAGGGTTTCATTCGTCCTAGTGTTTCTCCGCAGGGGTGCTCCTGTGCTTTTTCTGCGCAAGAAAGATAGGTCTCTTCAAATGTGTATAGACTATCGTTATAAGAACAAGGTTAAAATGAAAAATAAGTACCCTCTTCCTAGGATTGATGACCTATTCGGTCAGTTTCAAGGCGTAAGCTATTTCTCAAAAATTGATCTTTAATTGGGCTATCATTAGTTTAAAATTAGGGAGTTTGATATTCCCAAGACTATTTTTCGTACTTGGTATGACCATTATGAGTTCCTGGTTATGTCATTTGGGTCGATTAATGCTCCAATTGCACTTATGGATCATATAAATTTGGTGTTTAGGCAGTTTTTTTGTCTTGTTTGCGATTATTTTTATTGATGACATCTTGGTGTACTCTAAGAGTGAGAAGGATCATGCCAATCACCTCCGAATTATGTTGCAAAATCTTAAAGACCTGAAATAGTATGGAAAATTTTCTATGTGTGAGAATTTTGGTTAAGTTGTGTGACCTTTCTTGGGCATGTTATTTCTAGTGAGGGGATATAGGTGGATCCATAGAAATTTGAGATAGTTGAGAAGAGGCCTAGACCTACGACTGGAACTGTCATTAGGAGCTTCTTGGTCTTGGCTTGGTATTATTGGAGGTTTGTGGACAGTTTCTCTTCTATTACTACCCCATTGACAAAGTTGACTTATAAAAAGGGTAAGTTCTTGTGGTAAGATACTTGTGAGGGTAGCTTTAAGAAGTTGAAGGATAAGCTAATTTCTGTGCCAGTTTTTACCCTGGCCGAGGGAATTGGGGGTTTATTGTATATTGTGATACGTCCCATGTGGATCTGGTTGTGTTTTAATGCACCATGGTAGGGTTGTAGCTTATGCTACTCAGTAGCTTAAAATTTATGAGAGGAATTACCCGACTCATGATTTAGAGTTGGCGGTTGTGGTCTTTGCATTAAAAATCTGGCTCCATTATCCGTATGGGGAAAATGTGGATATTTATTCAGATCATAAGAGCTTGCAGTATGTGTTTACTCAGAAAGAATTGGATCTCAAGAAGTGGCGGTGGCTCGAGTGTCACGACCCAATTTCTCAAGTCATGATGGCACCTACTATAACCCACCAGTAGGCAAGCCAAATCCATAGTCTGAAACTACTAGTAACGGACTACAAGAGAATGAAGAAAAGAATGCAGAATATGTAATAAAAGATTAACATACATAAGAAAATCCTAAAACCTAATGGAACTACTATAAAAGCCTCTAGTATGTTAAGAATACAAATGAAGTTTCAAGGGAATTACACTGATACAACTCAACTCCAAATACAAAATAGAGACTAGAGTAGTACATAAAATGGAGGAAGGTATTACTCCAAACATCAGGAGATCACCCTACGTCTTTGAACCATAGCTGGTCCACAGGATGCACATATCAACGACGATAATCCGTACTATGATCTTAGGCTGCAGAATTGTAATATGAGTACCAAACACATGGTACTCAGTAGGCAACTGTCGACTGAGTTCCAAAGATAATATTGATACATATAACATATAGAAAGAATGGAAAACTACACCGAAATGTCAAACAACCACATAAGAAAGCCAATGAGATAATAAGTATAACTATCCTATTCATAACGCAGAAACTAGCTTAAAAAGGCTAAGGAAGTATTAAGGATGAACTATCCTATTCCATCCATACTCAAGAATCTCAACACTATACCATATATCACCGGCCAATATACAAAAAATAGGGGGAAAAAAGATATATATGTGTATACAAGAGCAAGGAATAAATATGCAATCTGAATAAATAAAAGGAAAGGGATATACGGTAACACCATAGTTTCATATAAATAGATATACAAATATTTGTATGAACAAGGTCAACTCAAGGTACAACCTATGTCACGACCCGAACTGGGGCCTAGCCATGACGGGTATCTAAAGTTCATCGATGACCAAGGACCACCCTTTTTTCCTAGTCAAACAAAACACAATACAGCTAGCAACAGATGAATTTCAGACATAACAAGATAAAGATGAGTTTTGAATATATAACAAGATAGCTAAGCAACTAGCTTAGAAACAAATCTAAGAACTTTAACATTTATCCCAATCCACAATAATCCACAAAGCCTCTAATAAAAAAGACAACATATGTCGGGACATGCCCCTAACCATAGCCAAATTGAGTCCAAAAAGAAATAGTCTAAAACATAATGAAATGAGAACATGAAATGAGTGTCTTCCCAAAGTATGGAAGCTCATCATTTCAAGTTGACCCACGATCGATCTAGAAATCACCTAATTACGGCATAGGAAAAGTAAAAATGTCTTTGATACTCCATTCCATGGGATACAGCATCCACAGATAGTTAGCAGGATGAGCGCTAGCATGTAACTTAGGATAAGTATAAAATAAAGCCAGATCAAAATCAAATCCAAACTCAATGCACATGTTCATACACATGCATACATACATATATATAAGATGTTGGGATTAGGAATAAGGTTTAGCATGAGATTTAAAACCATTATCTCAGACTGTGTAGCTCTAACCATCCTAAGGGCACCCACGAGCTATATGGGCTCAGCTCCCCTTACTGAAAGGTTCCTAATACATGTTAGCCACATGAGCCAGGAAAATCAATGGATAAGATAAGGAATACCTCGAACCCAGCCAATTCAAAATATATATAAGTGTGAATCATGCATACGGTCATAAAGACCCCCAAGCTAGCAAATGTGTTCCCAGTATCGCTCCCCTCCGAGACCTCCACCTTTTACGGTGAGCTACATCTCCATTAATCGCAATTAAAACAAGTTTCATATAACCCATCCATTTAACCAAGGAATTAACCATAAAGGCATCAACCACAGGTATTGTCATACCATTACGATTGAAAGCTTATTATTATGCCATACCAATTCCATCAACTTGGGGGAATTCCATGACCCTCTTTTGTTAATTAAATCCAGTAGGGGGGAATACCAAGACCTCCTTTGTTCATCAAATATAGTTGGGGAAATTCCTCGATCCCCTTTGTTCATTAAATTAAATTTAAAATAAAAAACATGGCTAACAAGGCCTTCAATGTCCTTTTTTATCTATTTAACCATTTATACAATGCAATAGTTTAGGGAAGTAAGCCAAATAGTGTGATTAACCATATTTCAAATCGAATTATGCAAGTGGGTTAAGGAAACACAATTTCCAAACAAAAATCATTAAATTGGGGGAATACCTTGACCCCCATCACATTCACTATATCCATGCACCCCAAAGGGTTTCAAAATGCATAAATAAAATATGAACACTTGCACTAAAACCATGGGAATTCAAATAAAGTAATAATCCTTCCATAACACTCAACCCAAACCACAATCTATATTCAAATCCACATGAATAATCATTTAAACACATGCTTTAAGTAAAACAATTTTATTGGGAGAGGTACTGTAACGCCCTAATTTTCTGGAATCGAAATGCCACATGATACTCATGATCCCAAAGGACCACAAGCTAACCCTCTACTGATATCTATACCTGAGCACAACATAATATAATATAAAATACTCAAAACTTAACACTGAATACTGATACATCTGTTTAAAAAGCCTCTAACTGTATGAACTATAGACTTGATGGGCTATGTCCCCAACTAACTCCGTCTACTAAAAATATACTGAGTCTAATGCCATAATAAAATAAGGATCATCCTCGAATGAGGAGGACTCACTGCTACATCTACTACTGTTGACTGAGTCTAGATTGCTAAGGGTGCTCTGGATCTCACGCTTCAGAACCTATGGTACAAGACACCATAGCGCAAGAGCAAAGTATGCGTTAGTACTTTAAATGTATTGGTATACTAGATGAGGTAAGTCTAAATGTAAGGGATTATGCATGAACATAGATTAACTGAATATCATTAGAGTACTGAATAAGGACATATGCATAAATGCATAAACGAAAAATGGAATCCCTATAACACTGAATATGAACTATAAATACTGGTTTCTGAATACTGACTTACTGATGACTGAGTCTACCAGTATTGATGTCTAATTTTACTAATACTGAGAGATAGAATAACTAATTTTATTAAGATTGATGTCTAATATTGTTGATACTGATACTGATTTATTATATCTGAGATCAAGCCTATATAACGGGTGACCTCTAAGTTTATTGGTAGTAATGCCTGATACTTGATAAATGAATTTGATATCAAGCCTATATAATAGGTGATCTCTAAGAGGTAGTCAAGCCTAGTATAATAGGTGACTCCTCAGCTGAATTCTATTACTGAGACTGAATCTAAAACTGAGACTATGGGAGGCAGTCATCTAACCGAAATGCCCCTTCTAACTTCTTTAAGGTCCAAACTGTAACCCCAGTTAGAAGGGTGTCAGTACCATACCATGGGTAAAGACACTTCTCTCTGAACCCAGGATGCCATGCCTAATATAACGGTTAAAACCTGGTTGTCGCCAAGCCTAATATAATAGGAGACTTCGAGGAGGTAGTCAAGCCTAATATGACGGGTGAATTCTCACCCTGTGCTGGCTATAAAGTTTTGAAGTGTAGGATTGGTATTAACGACTTTACCTAAAATAACGGGGAAGTCCTCATCCTGACCTCGCTCGGTGCTGAATCCTACTCCCAACAAAATAGAAACTGAACTGATTCCTAGACTATTCTAGACTGGGCTGAATCTATTACTGGTCATCTTGTTTGACTGAGCTGATTGAATTTACTTTGTTCCATTCTCTGATAGAATGCTACTGAGTTCTTGTTAGCTTACTCTGTTTCACTGAAGTCTGAACTGAATACTAGATACTACTTAATACTATTGAATGAAAACGGAATACTAAGTTGGATTAGATTGATACTGAGACTGAATTGAACTAGTACTGAGATTACTGAATTTTCTAAAGTTCTATGCTGGCTGAATTCTACTAATCATAGCATGACTCAAATTATCTTGAGACTAACTCGGCTCTAGACACGCAGCTAAATTTTTGGGTATAAATACCCCCAGGACTCGATAGCATAAATAAATAAGACAGGACCATACTTGAGAATCACGACAATGGACTTTCATTCATAGCACAATCAATACGATATCTCATCAATCACTTGAATGTCATAAACATGTAAATGTATAGGGAATGCATACTAATACCTCATAGTTGTTCAATAAGGAATACACATGGATAAGAATGCATGCGACTTATCATAATACATTCACTAAGGCATTTCAACAAACCCTTAGCATGTACTAGTTATCACATAATTGGGGATTTCATGCTTAACATACTAAAGAGGGCACTATTCTCTTTACTTAAGCATTCTATCAAACATATGGGGAGCATGCTTTGGTTATACCATAAATTCTATTCTTAATTATCATGAACACATCAATATCATGCAACTTGAAGAGGGTTTATCATGAACATCATACAATTCATCACATACTAGAATAAACTTTTGAAATTGGTAGTATAAATAATGAATTAAAACTCAATAATAACATGAACTTCAATTTCAATTCACATAAATCATGAAAACTCATAAATATAAGATCTTTGAATGTAGAAAAGGATTGCTGAAATTCTTAGGTGGAAGGAACCCAAGAATTAACATCTGCATACCTTGTTATATGATTCTCGGAAGATTTATGGAGGAATCTTGATGACTTGGGTCTTGAGTTTGGAACCCTAATGGTTGTTCTTGAAGAAAATTGAGAGAAAACTAGTATATTTGGCTGAAATAATTAGAAATCTCGTGTTAAAGAGTATATATAGGGTTAGAAAAATGACTGTCTTGCCCTTGGAATTAAAATCAAAACTGAAAAAAAAATCCCAATTTTACATGCTGGCACGACGCGCCATAATTGTGCCAGTTTACTGGAAATTAGACAATTAGGAAACTGCTTGATGGCGCGACGCGGTGGAAATTGCGTTGCCACCTTAGTTGAGAACTGGAAAGCCATCGTGACGCGGTGGAATCATGGAGGCTCACTAGATTTTGACGATTGCCATTTTGGCTAACTCTGCGATACGCCAAAGTATCCGGTGGTACACTATCTCACTAAAATGGCTCTAACTCTTTGCCCGAGTGTCGGATTTTGCCGAATTTAGTATCGACGGAAAGCTTATTCAATTCTCCACTTGACAAAATATTGATATTAGGGAAATTATAAATGGTTTAAAATATTTCTTACTTGGGAAGTCATCTTTTACTCCCTTTAAGGATGACACTCAACTTAAAGAAAATTCGGGGTATTATAGGTACAAAAGTATCACAATTATGGAGAGAAGTCCCCGCTTGGAAAGTAAAATTGATAAACCTTGAGAAACCCTAGATTGTTCTTGACTTAAGGATTTGAGTGAGTTTAAGAGTGTATTTGATTATGTTTTTGGATTATAATCTGGTCCCAAAAGGGTTTTAAGATCATGGATCACAACTGGGGAAACGAGGAATGTCCAAAGTACCCTTAATAAACATTGACGATTTGTTGCCCAATCGTTATGGGTTACCTTACAACTTATAACGACTGGCTATGAGTCATTCTCAAAACTCGTAGTCTAGGTAGTGTCCCAAGGAATCCTATTATTGACCCTAAGTCATACCATATGACTTGTAGTCCCACATTATGACTCTTAGGGTTCAATCGTATTCATAATAGAAACAAGGGACCACTACACCGGTAAGACTATGAGTCCTACATTATGACTCATAAAGTCTCACCATGAATCATATGGTCTTAATTGTACCCAGGATAAAAACTTTGGTACCTACATTGGTCACCCTACGATTGGGGCATTACGACTTGTTAGGTGGGTCGTAGCTTGGGTAGTAATCTCAAATCTCAAAATTTTTGAAGGCCGAAATTCTGGGGTGTTACACTACCCCCTTCCCCAGGATCATTCATCCCTGAATGACGATTCAAGGCATCTATTACTATATACCTTAAGCAAAGATGATAAGGATAACATATACCTTAACCATGATTATCTAATCTAGGGAACAAGAATGGATACTTGGACTTCATGTCCTCATTAGCTTCCCAAGTAACTTCTTCTACCTTTTGGTCCTCCAAATAACCTTTACCAAAGCCACATCCTAGTCCTCAAGTGATGGATTTGCCTATCCAAAATCTCCACGGGGACTTTCACATAAGACAAGGAATTCGAAATACCAATATCCTCAATAGGCACCACCAAAGAAGCATAACCCACGTACTTCTTCAACATAAAAACATGGAAAATTGGGTGAATGGAACCCAAATTTGAAGGAAATTCCAACTCATAAGCAAGTTTCCGCATTCTCCTCAAAACCAAGAATGGACCAACATAACAGGGTCTGAACTACCCCTTTTTCCCAAAACTTATCATTCCTTTCATAGGAATACCTTTAAGAACATCCACTCACCAACCTTAAACTCCAACCCTCTTTGCCTTACATCTGCATAGGAATTTAGGCGACTCTGAGCAATCTTTACTCTATCTCAAATTACCTTCACCTTCTCCATGGCTTAATGAGCCAAGTTCGGTATAAATAATTTGGTCTCACCAACCTCAAACCACCCAATAGGATATCTACCACTCTTACCATAAAGATTCTTTAAAAGAGACATCTTAATACTAGAGTGATAACTATTATTATACGTAAATTCATTGAAAGGAAAATGATCCGCCCTACTACTTCCAAAAATGATCACACATGCCCTTAGCATATCTTCTAAAGTCTGAATAGTCCTCTCTAATTGTCAATCTACCTGAGGGTGGAAAGTGGTGGTAAAGTTTACCTTAATCCCCAAACCTTGCTGGAAAAAACACCAAACATGAGAAGAGAACTGCATACCTCAATTGGAAATAATAGAAATTGGAGCACCATGCAATTTGATGATCTCCTAAATAAATAACTTTGCATAATCCTTTCTAGTGTAAGTAGTCCTCACAGATAAAAAGTGAGCATACTTAGTCATCATTTCCACGATGACCCAAATCGAATCATGTTGATTTTGAGATTATGGAAGACCAGTAATAAACCATATTGATCACCTGTCACTTCCATATAGGTAACTCAAATTTTTTAGACATGCCACCAGGCCTCAAGTTCTTAGCCTTCACTTGCTGACACTCCATGCACTTAGCCATAAATTTGGCCACATCTATCTTCATGTTATTCCACCAATAAATCTCTTTCAAATCATGATACATCTTTGTCAAACCAGGATAAACTGTATACCACGACTCATGAGCCTCATTCATGATATTTTTTGCATCCCATTAATATCAGGATCACACAATATCCTTTGGTATCTAAAGATACCATCACTACCAATTTCAAATGGCATCACTTTCTGCTGACCTACGTCATCCTTAACCTGCATAAGGATAAGATTTAAAACCTGCTTCTCTTCATATTAGCATAAAGAGAAGACATCACCACCTATTGCATAATCACACCTCCATCCTCCAAATCCAAAAGTCAAACTCTAAGATTATCTAATCAGTGAATATCCATCACTAATATTCACTTCCCCCCATCAAAAACCATATTAGCTTTACCGAGATAACAATAAAGATTCATATCATAGTCCTTGAGTAACTCAAGCCATCTTCTTTGCCTGAGATTTAACTCTCCCTGGGTGAACATATACTGCAATCTTTTATGATCTAAATAGATATCATCATGAATCCCATACAAGTAATGGTGCCAAATCTTCAAAGCAAAAATTATAGCCAATAATTACAAATCATGAGTTAGATAATTCTCTTCATGAACTTTCAATAGCCTAGAAGAATATACCACTACCTTACCATATTGTATCAATACACAACCCAGTCCTACATGGGATGCGTCACCTTATATAATAAAACCATTGGTACCTTCGGGCAGTGTCAAAATAGGCAGAAGTGAACTTGTCCTTCAACTTCTTAAAAACTACCCTCACAAGCATCAGACCATAAAAACGTCACCTTTTTTTAAGTCAACAGAGCAGCAATAGACAAAAAACTTCCATGAATCTCCTATAATACCCAGCTAAACCCATAAAGTCCAAATGTCGATTGGATTCATGGGTCTAGGCCACTTCTTAATTGCCTCAACTTTTTGTCGGTATTCTATGAACCCCTTACTAGAAATAGCATGACCAATAAAGTCATAACACTCAACCAAAACTCATACTTCAAAACCTTGGCATGCAAATGTTGATTCTTAAAAGTTTGCAACACTATAGAGAGGTGATTTGCATAATCCTCCTCACTCTTAGAATATACTAAGATGTCATTATTAAACACAATGAAGAACAAATAAAAAAACTATCTGAATACCCTGTTTATTGAGTCCATAAATGCATTTAGAGCATTATTAAACTCTAACGAGATCACCAAAAACTCATAATGATCATATTAGGTTTGCAAGGCAGTCTTAGGGGTATCTGCCTTCCTAATCTTCAGTTGCTGATAACCCGACCAAAGATAAATCTTAGAAAAACATCTAGCACCCTGAAGCTGGTCAAAGAGATTATTTATCCTAAGAAGTGTATACTTATTCTTCACCATCTCCTTATTCAATAGTTGATAATCTATACACATCTGAAAGGAACCATCATTCTTACGCATGAAGAGCATGGGTCACCACATAGAGAAATAATAGAATGAATAAAACCATTATCAAGAAGATCTTTTAACTACTTCTTAAGTTCTTTCAACTAAGCCAAGACATTCTATATGGTGGAATAGACATAGGATGAGTATCCGATAAAAAATTGATCCCAAAGTCTATTTCTTTATCAGAAAAAATACCAGGAAGATCATCAGGAAATATGTAATACCCCATATTTCCCTAGCCTAGATTAACCCTCACTACATGGGTTATTCAAAATAAAATTTTTGGAATATTCAATAACTTTTAGATTTGAGCCTGCCATCGAGTAGAAAATTCAATTAGCTTTATAATGATATAAAATTCGCCTAAATCCAACAATCGGGTAAGAAGTTAAGGCAATTTTATGTTTCAGTCATTAAACATCATCATTCAGGCCAGTAGTGCATCGCGGAGTGCGTTAAAATAGCAGTTGTCAATTTTTAGTATTGCTCCATGATATTAGTGCATAGTGTCATATACCCAATTCATAATTGCCAATTTTCAGTGTGCCAACGCAATCCCACCACGTCGCGGTGCACTTCTAATTCACAACCAAAGTGGCAATATGATACCACTGCATCACGCCACCATGTAATTTCCCAGTTGTCATTTTCCAGTGGCTTCGCAGGATAGTGGCAAGTTGCGCCAGGGGTCCAGATCGAGAAAATATTTTGAAAAATTAAAGTTGCACCCAGGGTTAAAACAATCTTTTATCATGATTTTGTTTTGCCCAGATGTGGGATTTAAACTCTAAAAACATGTAAAACCCTTCATTATTCACTTTTCTCCAAAATTAAAAGATAATTCTCTCTTAAGAAATCAAACCCTAGTTCAAGAATCAAGGTCAATCCTAAAGAATCTCCCCAAGAACCTTCAAGAACTCTTCTTCTAAGATATGTTAGATGTTAATCCATGGATCCTTACCTTCCATGGAGCCCAAGAATCCTTTTTCAAAAGACAAGATTTATGATTTATGATTTTCATATTTGAATTAGATTGAATTCATGTTCATGGTATTGTTTGAGTTTTAACCCATGATTTAGATTACAAGTTCCAAGAATTGATTCTAATATGTGATGAGTTACATGGTATTCATGATAAACCCTTCAAATTTGTAAGCTAATTTTTGTAACCATGTTAACCCTAAGTGTTTATGATTTAATGAACCAAGTATACATTTTATGTGTTTGATAAATAGTCTATGAGAATGAAATTATGCCATTATAGAATGCTAACATGTAATCCCCATTCATGTACAAGTTAATGCATTACAAGTGTTTGATGGAATATCTCTATTAATGAATTATGACCAAGTGAACATTGTTATATTTTTCAAGATTATGCTTTTCTTTACTTTTCAGGCTATCGAGTCCTGGGGGTATTTAATACCCAACAACTTAGCTGTTTATTTAGAGCCAGTGTCAGTTATAGAATAGTATCAGTTATATCATGATCAGGAGTACTCTCAATCCATTACAAAACTCAATAGAACTCAGTAAGTTATAGAACTTAAAAAAACCCAATAATCTCAATGAATTCAATCCAGCTCTGTTCAGTATAACAGTTCAGTATCTTTCAGTTGGGAGTAGGATTCCACACTGGGTGAACCTAGGGATGGGGGCTCACCTGCCAACAGAGGGTGTGATCCTCAGAATCAATCCTTGCATTCCATAACTACATAGCCAGCGTAAGGTGAGACATCCAACCTGCCAGTTAAGGGTTGATGAGGTGCTCTACTTGCTAGTAGAGGGTACCACCATTCTCGTTTAGGGAAACTACCAGTAGAGGTTTACTCTTTTTCTTGTCTTTACCCATGGCACGGTACTGACACCCTTCCAATTAGGGTTACAGATTGGATCCCAGCTCATTTATCTTATCTTTTTTAGGGTATGTCAATTAGATGATTACCTACCACTATTTCAGTTTTAGTCTCAGTCTTTAGAATCTAACTCAATTCGGTTCTATAGAATCAGGACTGTCAGATATAGTCACTCAGTTAACAGTAATTTAGATTATCAGATTTAGTTCCAGTATGCTCATTCCCAATATGCACAGTATGTTTAGTAGTTACAAATCCTCCATGTATGCTAATCCAGCTCTTGTATATCATTCAATTAGTTATTGATCATGCATATGAACCTATTAATTTAGACTTACCTCATTTGTCATACCAGTACATTCCTATGTACTGATTGCATACCCGTTTCTTCTGCTATGATGTTTTATATCATAGGTTCAGATGCTCAAGTTCCTGACTGCGCTTAACTAGATTCAACCAACAGTAGTAGATTTAGCAGTGAGTCCTCATCTATCGAGGATATGCTTTTATTTCAATACTTCAGCTTAGCAGTATTTTAGTAGATGAAGTTAGTTGGGGGATTGTTCCATCAACTCCATTTTCAGATAGATTCAGTTAGGGGCTTTTTTAGACTAGATTTTCAGAAAGTATTCAGTTTTACAGATGGTATATTTTCTCAATGTTTTAGATGTTTTGAACCTTATGGCATTTTAGCCCTTTATTTCATATTTATTTTAGTATTATTATTCCGTGCTCACAGCAGATATCATTCATGGGTTAGCTTGTGGTCCTTCGGGGTCGTAATCACCGTGTGATG
The DNA here is from genome assembly GCF_002878395.1 of Capsicum annuum. Classification (NCBI taxonomy): domain Eukaryota; kingdom Viridiplantae; phylum Streptophyta; class Magnoliopsida; order Solanales; family Solanaceae; genus Capsicum; species Capsicum annuum. Next base: position 170,548,319 of record NC_061119.1, read on the forward strand.
ACTAGGGGATAGTCTCATATCGTTACAAACTTGGTATCAGATCCAAATGTTCAATAGAGTCCTAGGGAGTCTAAAAAGCCGCATCGCATAGAGTCTTGTGTATGGGTGTGTAGCATGCCACACTTATGGACAAGAGGCTATGAGATGTTTTTAGAAAACATTTCCCCTTTTTTTAGTATTTATGTCATGAGAGTGAGCATGAGCTCAAGTTAGTCTCTCATTCTAATCTACTTCTTCCATTTGTTTACAGAACATGTCTCCCAAAAGGACTAATGAAAGAAGAACTAGAAACCAGTTAGCCCCTCAACCTGTTCAAGCAGATCCCATGGATGATCATGTCTCTCACATAGAATTCAGAGCTGCATTCACTACTCTAGCCAATTCAGCCATAGCATAGAATGAACAGCCAGCTATTGTTCCCAAGTGGCTAATACTACTGTAACCAGAATTCAGGAATTCACCTGGATGAATCCTCTTTCCTTTACAAAATCTAAGTCATAAGAGGATCCACAAGAGTTCCTTGATCAGGTTTAAGAAGTCACAAATATCATGGGAGTTACTTCTAGTGAGAGTGTTGAGTTAGATACCTATCAGCTACAAGATGTAACCCATACGTGGTTTGCACAGTGAAAGGTAGAAAGGGGTATAGATGAAGAACCTATAGAGTGGAAAGAGCTTGCTACTTCCTTCCTAGATAGATTCTTTCCCTCAGAGCTGAGAAAAGCCAAAGTGTTAGAGTTCATTAATCTCAGACAAGGTAGTATGAGCATAAAAGTGTATCCCCTAAAGTTTACTCAGTTAGCTAGGTATGCTCCCCATGTAGTGGTAGAAATAGGTCCAGAATAAGAAAGTTTGTATCTAGGGTGTCAGATAGTATGGTTAAGGAATGCAGAACATCAATGTTGATTAAAGAAATGGATACATCTAGGATTATGGTCCACACTTAAAAGATTGAGAAGCAGAAGCTTAAGAAGAAAGAGAGAGAGAATAACAGGGCTAGAACAGGTAGTTTTAAGTTCAGTCATCCTAAGTCAAAAGTTGGTAACTGTTCCCAGTTTTTTCCAAAGTCTTTAGTCCCAGCTTCATCCTTAGCCAGTGTATCGATGACCCAGGATAGCGTAAGTAATGGAAATACTAATCCATTTTATGGAGAGTGTGGTAAGAATCATAAGGGTTTGTATAGAGCTGGCAGTGATATTTGTTATGGGTATGGCAAGCCAGGCTACAGAGTTAGATATTATCCTCAGTCAGGTTCTCAGTGTTAGTAAAGTCGTCCTTCAGTTCAGTCAGGTCGCTCGAATCAACAAGGTGTCACTTCTAGTGCCACCAGTGGGCGATGCCTAAATAGGTTTTATGCACTTCAGTTTAGACAAGATTAGGAAAGTTCTCCTGATGTGGTCACTAGTATATTATAGATCTCCCATTTATATATTTATGCCTCAGTTTTCGATCCTAGATATTCAGTCATGATTTAGTTTGTAGGTACCCCGTACATCATCTCATGCTTTTCCTTAGTATCTCAGCCAAGTCAGCATTCTCAAGGAACATAGTGTCCCAAGGGGAATATTCACTATTACCCCCGATCTATCATGATCTAAACCTTCCATTTTCTCTTCACGTAGCAAATCCAGTAAAAGTAATATGTCCTTATAGTGGACCCTCAAGTACCAATATCAGTCGTATGACCATTTCCCTATCATGACATGTATCTAAAGAATCAGTTCAATTCATGTATCATGATTCAGACTTAGTCATGTCCTCATATTCCCGTTCATGCATGTTCAGTCACATATTCATTAATCCATTCAAACATGTATTCATGCATCAGAATGCATGTTCAGAATGTAAGTTCAGTCTATCAGACGAGTCATGTAATCATGCTTTAGTTGTTCATGTCTATTTCAGTAGGTAAACTCGGTCTGTTTGTACTCTCTCAGCTAAACTATCCATATTTGAGGATGAATGTTTCCAAGGTAGAGATATTTTAATACCCCATATTTTCCAACCCTAGATTAACCCTTAATACATGGGTTATCCAAAAAAAATTTTGGAATACTTAGTAATTTTCAGATTTGAGCCTGTCATTGTGTAGGAAATTTAATTAGATTTCGAACGATATAAAATTTGCCTAAATCTGACAATCGGGTGAGAAGTTAAGGTAATTTTATGTTTCAGTCATTAAGTATTGTCATTTAGGCCAGTAGTACATCATAGAGTGTGTTGAAATAAAAGTTGTCAATTTCCAGTGTTGCTCCGCAATATCGACGCATCGCACCATAGACCTAGTTTATAATTTTCAATTTCCAGTGTGCCATTGCAATCCCACCGTATCGCGGTGCACTTCCAGATCGCAGCCAAAGTGGCAACGCAATACCACTGCGTTGCACCACCATTCAATTTCCCAGTGGCTTCTCATGATAGTGGCATATCGAGCAAGGGGTCTAAAGTGGGAAAATTTCTCAAAAAACTAAAGTTGCACCTAGGGTTAAAACAGTCTTTTCCCATGATGTTATTCCGTACAGATGTAGGATTTAAGCCCTAAAATGTGGCAAAACCCTTCATTATTCACTTTTTCTAAAAATAAAAAGATAATTCTCTCTCGAGAAAGGTAACCCTAGTTAAAGAATCAAGGTCAATCCTCAAGAATCTCCCCAAGAACCTTCAGGAACTCTTCTTGTAAGGTATGTTAGATGTTCATCCATGGATCCTTACCTTCTATGGAGACCAAGAATCATTTTTCAATATAAAATATTTATGATTTATAATTTCCATGTTTGAATTAGGTGGAATTCATGTTCATGATATTGTTTGAGTTTTAACCAATGATTTAGATTACAAGTTCTAAGAATTGATTCTAGTATGTGTTGAGTTACATGGTATTCATGATAAAACATTCAAATTTGAAAGTTGATTGTTGTAACCATGTTAACCCTAAGTGTTTATGATTTAATGAGCTAAGTATGCATCTTATGTGTTTGACAAATTATCTATGAGAATGAAATGATGCCATTATAGCATGCTAACTTATAATCCCCATTCATGTACAAGTTATTGCATTACATGTGTTTGATGGAATATCTCTATGAATGAATTATGACCAAGTGAACATTGTTATGTTATTCCAGATTATGCTTTTCTTTACTTTTCATGCTATCGAGTCCTGGGGGTATTTAATACCTGACAACTTAGTTGCTTACTTAGAGCCAGTGTTAGTTATAGAATAGTATCAGTCATATCATGATCAGTAGTGCTCTCATTCCATTATAGAACTCAGTAGAATTCAGTTAGTTACAAAAATTAGGAAATCTTAGTAATCTCAATGAACTCAGTCCAGTTTAATATAACAATTCAGTGTCTTTTAGTTGGGAGTAGAATTCAGCACCGAGTGAACCCAGGGCTGGGGGCTAAGAAGGTGTGATCCTTAGAATCAATTCTTGTATTCCAAAACTACGTAGCTAGCGTAGGGTAAAATATCACACCTACCAGTTAAGGGTTGATGAGGTGCTCTACCTGCTAGTAGAGGGTATCACCATTCTCGTTTAAGGAACCTACCGGTAGAGGGTTACTCTTTATCTTGTCTTTACCCATGGCACGGTAATGACACCCTTCAAATTGGGGTTATTGATTGGACCCTATTTCAGTTATCTTATCTTATTTGGTGTATGTCGGTTAGATGATTACCACCCATAGTTCCAGTTTTGGTCTCAGTCTTCAGAATAGAACTTAATTAAGTTCTACAGAATTAGGACAATCAGATACCATCACTCAGTTAACAGTAAATTAAATTATCAGATTTAGTCTAGTATACTCAGTCCCAGTATGCACAGTATGTTCAGTAGTTATAGATCCTCCATGTATGCCTATCCAGCTCTTGCATATCAATTTGTTAGTTATTGATTATGCATATGAACCCATGCATTCAGCCTTACCTCATTTAGCATACCAGTACATTCCCACATACTGATCACTTACCCATTTCTTGCGCTATGATGTTTCATATCATAGGTTCAGACGCTCAGGTTCCTGAGCGCGCTTAGCTAAATTCAGCCAGTAGTAGTAGATTTAGCAGTGAGTCCTCATCTATCGAGGATATGCTTTTATTTTAGAACTTCAGCTTAGCAGTATTTTAGTAGATCGAGTTAGTTAGGTATATTTTTAAATATTATTTAGTTTTATATATGGTATATTTTCTCAGTATTTTAGATATTTTGAACCTTATGGCATTTTAGCCTATTTTTCTGCATTTCTTTTAGTATTATTGTTCAGTGCTCACAGCAAATATCATTCATGGGTTAGATTATGGTCCATCGAGGTTGCAAGCACCATGTGACGACTAGGGGGTAGTATCGAGTCATTACAAAATTCCTCGATAAATTCATAAACAATAGTGATAAATTGCAAAAAGGGAACCTCAAAACTTGAATCTTTAACTCGGACTAGGTGGTATAGACACCCCTTGGAAATCAATTTCCGGGATCTAATATATGAAATAAGCCTTCCCTTAGGAACTTACCGTCGATTCCTTTATTGATTCATTTGGGAATTGGAAACTGACCATACAGGTCCAACAATCTAGGGAAACGTAGCATGATTGGAGCCATTTTATCCCCAAGATCACATCAAT